>NW_016690214.1:1425553-1465966 GCF_001604755.1 Lepidothrix coronata | reverse complement strand
TGCTCTAAACCCTTAGCTTTTATTTACTGAGTTATTTCCCTGTCTCACCTGTGCCAGAACCTTCACTGCACAATTATATCAAAATTTATTTCCTGTTCACATTAACCATTCATTCATCAGAGTTGTACTTGGATGACAAACACCACCAGACCACCCTGCAGGGCTCAGATTTCTTTGGGGAAAGATGAATTTACATTGATTTTCAACATGTTCCTACAGCAATGCATTAAATTTTCTGTACTTAAAGATGCTGAAAGTTTGAAGTTGGGGGCATAAAACCGATGTAATGAGTCAAAAACTGCTGTGAAAATAAATGAAAAAAATGTTAGCAGCTGGTATAGGCTCTGATTTTTAATTCTAAAAGGTTTTTTCATACACAAACCACTCTAGAAATATTTATAAATATTAATTTGCTCCGGAGTTAAACTAGAGAAGCAGACATTGCTTTGGGTGGTCACGCGCACATGATGATTCTTTAGGTGATAACAGAGGAAAGAGGCAAAACTGAGCTGCAGAAGCAGCTCTCGAACCTTTCTCCACATGGCAGGGGATGAAAATCACTGCAGTAATTTTTCTGTGGCTGGGAGAAATCCAAACTGATGGCCAGCCCCATTAATTCAGCCTTTCTGCAAATTATGGGAAGTGCTACTCGTTCCTCAGCATTTTTGTTTTATATCATTTTTCAAACTGTGTCCAGTTCTTACTGGCCAGGACAGAGGATCACGGCGAGCACCAATCTCGTTCCAGGAACATTGGGTTCTTACTGGCCTGGTCTGTATAAATCCATTAAATACCAAAACCTTCCAAAGCAGGTGCTTGAAAGTGGGGTGAACATTGGAGAGCATCCTTGATTTTGGAAATAACAGCAGAGATCACCTTTAATAAGAGGAGCCTCAATCTCTGCCCCATCCCTGGAAGTGTTCAAGGCCGGGTTGGTTTAATCACCTTCACAAGGAAAAATTCTCTTCAAAGTGTAAGTTTTAGTGGAAAGAAATTGAGAAACCTGGGATCTGCATCAAGGCCTTTGAAATGATGCTGACACAAAATTAAAAAGATGATCTAAGGTAGTTTACAAGAGTGCTGATCTTAAATACTGGAATCCAAAACCTGTCGAAGATGTTCTGTGAAATTTCAGAAATTTCAGTAATTTAACTTGTAACAAAGTCCTTTGAACATGCAAATTGGTGACTCAACTTCCTGAGAGATGGAACACCTGAAAGCTGGGACAGAATCCCACCCAGACCTGCATATTCTGATTAATATAATTGCAAGAGTGGAATAACTGGATAAAGAGGTGAGTGCAGAGGCCACAGTCAGGCAGGTTTAATCAGATGTGATCATGTTGGGGCAGCTTTTTAATCTCCACCAGGTTATCAGGCAACACTTTCACAGGAAACCTCTATTTCAGGGAACACCAGGATCCCTCCAGCATGAAATAAAGGAGGTCCCAGCCTGATCCCAGAATGTGGAGCACCAGTTGGGAATAAACTTCTGAGAGGATCTACTTTTAACAAGCTGTACCTGGGAAGTATTTATTGTGGTGCTGAACAGAGCCCTGCCCAAAACCATCCCATCTGGATATTGGCCACCTTGGGATTGTCAGGATCCTTTCCAAATGGCACCAAGCAGCCCTGGAGGTGGTCCCACTGCTGTCAGAGCACAATTTCAATTAAGTCAAACTTGATCAAATTGCTCTATCATTCAATGTGCTGGCTTTGCTACAGAGAGCCATGTACCCTCCTGACAGTGCAATTTCTCTCCCAAACCAAAGAGAATAACTCCTCCTAAATAAAGAGAGCTCAGACAAGGAGGGAGATGAATCCTAAAAATAAAGCTCATTTGCAGGGAGTTTTTCCCTTATTCCAATAGTCAAAAAAAAAAAAAAAGAGTCTAGAATTTAACATTTCCTTCAATTGTTACACAAAGTTTTTGCACTTCAGTTTTATTATCCACATACCCAGAAAGGGAAATAGGAACACAGAGCTGGACCCCCAGAACTGAGGATTGGCAAAAAGAGTTAAAATTATTCAAAACAATGGAGTCCTGGGGCAGGCTGGGTCCAGCCCCCACTGCAGGTAGGAGAAATAACCCCCCTGAGATCAATGCTCTTTGAGCCAAGTTTTTATATGGCAAAGGGGGAAAGGGGAGAAAGACAAAGAGGTCAGACTAAAAACATGCTTGTAGGACAGTTGGAGGCAAGCCCTGAACGGATACAAGGCCACATATTCCATCATCACAGTCCCCATATTCAAAATAGCACGTGTGTGTATATATATATTTATGTATATATACATCCCTAAATTTATCCCTGGCTGCTTGGTTATATATGGGACCTCTCAACTTATATACCCTCCAGCAAGGAAAATAAAATGTTTTATATTCAAGACTATCAGGTTACTAAAAGCTTCTCGTCCCAACCCCGTGGCACAGCTGGTAACTGGCTTCAACACTAAAATACTGCTGTCAGGCCAAGAGCACAGATATACCTATGGAAACTTCTGTATTTTCAGTCAGGAGAGTTGCTATCCCCATTTTGATACCCCTGCAGAGCTCTCCCAGACTCACAGCAGCTTCTGGAGTTAAGGCAGATAACTCTCAAGGCTTAACAGCCTCTAAAATACTTTATCAATATAAAAAAAAAAATCATCATTTATATCTATTATTTCTCCCTTTTTTCATAGGAAATTGCAGTGAGAAGCTCTGTTATTGCTGTAACAATACAGGTATTTCCCACTCACTTCCTCCCATGCTCTGGAATTAGGGAGAACCATCAGCACCAGAACCTTCTTGAATACAAGCAATAAACACAGCCAGCAAGTCAAAAGGCCTAATAAACACTCAATTCCTTTCTTAATGAAGCTTTAAAACTCAAGAAAAGTTTGATTTTTTTTTTTTTTTACTAAATGCATTTCAACCCACAAAAGAAAAAAACATTAACAGCTGATAGTTACAGTCTGTGGCTGATTTCAACCCACAAGAGCACAAAATGCACAGCAAACACCAACACCCCAAACAACAGGAGATTATTCCTTTATATGCAGTTCAAGCACTTTCATCCCAACGAATGAAATAATGAGTAAAAAGACAAGAACTACCTTCCTCATCATTTGCACACTAGGAAAAAACCCACCAGGCACATGAGCTGTTCTATAAAATTAAGCTGAATTATCCAAAGTGGGTCTTAAACAACTTGGAAATCCACATGGAAAAATAAAATTCACAGGGACTTACTCTGTGCAGGGGCCTTAGAGGGCTGAAAAAGAAGCATCTCCAACAGGTCCTTTCTTCCTCAAGTCTTTCTGGAAACAAAAAGTTCTTTCTGTGTGGCCCTTCTGCTTTAATACCCTGCAGGGAGCCCTGGCAGGTAGTGGCAGGCACCTGTGAGTGCCCCACCAGCTGTGGGGAGTGGGTGGGGAAGGGATATTTAAGCCTTTTTTCTTGCTCTAGCACACCTGAGGCAGGTTAGATGATGAGTTTGCTGGTCTCAGGGGTGGGTTTTTGGGTGCTCTGCACAGCAGAAGGTACAAAAAAACCTCCTTAGGAAGCTTTGCTGGCTCTCCCCTGTTCTTTTTAGTGCTCTCAGCTCATAAGGCCTTTAAGTTTTGGTGGAATTATATTGACTAATTGTATTGACTATGGTTCTCATGCTGTTCTTCTCTCCATTCTCTTTGGGTTGCAGCTCTCCAGGCAATGAATTGCCTCCTCCTGGGATCTGGGTGATGGTTTGGTTGGGCAAAGCCTCTGCTGCCCTTGCAGGGGGGTTGCAGTGCCCAGGAGCAGGGAGGGGGCTCTGGATCTCTGCCAGTGTCACCCTTTAGGGTTTATACCTCCAGCTATTGATTCTTTTTCATTTCCTCACTTTTTGGAGCCCAGCAAAGGGTGTGGTTTGTTGTGCTCTGCAGAGCAGAGGTGCTGAGGCTGCTTTCCCCCCCCTTGCTCGGGGTCAGGTCTCCAAGTGACAAAACTCTGTGTTGCTGTTTGGGGTTTTTTCCTCTTTGATATGGGGAAGCTGAGCAGACCCAGCTTTCTGTAAAATGGCTTTTTCCAGCAGCAGAAGAGGTGAATTTGGCTATTCCAAGGCTCTGTTTCAGACAGCAGACCACGAAACATGTCCAGAGGGAGAAATATCCCGAGTGTGACTCGCACTGAGAGACTCAGAAGGAAGGATATCATCCCATCAGCCCCTGATCCGTGGAAATACTCTGTCAAAGCCAAAGAAAATCAGGAGACCAGCTTGTAAAAAACAGGAGGCTTTTCAAAAGTGATACATTTGGGCTCTCTTTGTTTCGCTTCTGGTTTCTGAGCCTCTTGGGTCATATTTTAGATTATTTTTATTCAAAAATCACAACGGCCAGAAATTCATGTGCCTTGTTGCTGGCTGGTTCCTTGTCATTTTGACTTTGCTATAAGTCAGTAGATAGTTGGAACTGATATAAAAAAATAAACCACAGGCAGTAGGATTCTAATAAAATCATGAGAGCTGGTAATGCTGTTTATTTAGAGCAGGGAAAAGAACTTTAAGAAAGCTTTGTCTCATGGAGTGGGTTGTTCCTCTCTCTTTTCTTGTGTTTTAAGAGGTAGAGGTGCCACAGTGATGCCCAGGGCTGCTGGAACTCTGCTGCATGACCAGGCTAAATTTGGGAAATTGTCCTGAAATGAAAATGTTAAAAAATCCTCTGGAAAAGAAGATTCCCCGAAATGTTCAGTCAGAACATTTGGTACAATGCTTCCTTATTATTGAAGGAAAATGCTTTTTCCGTCAATAATAAGGAAGCTTTGTACTAAATATTAATATTCCACTGTGATAGGAAAACTAAAGCAAAATATTTACTGTCTTCAAGTTAAATATTTTACTATTACTGAGAAGAAGAAATTGAAACAATCCAGCAAAACGTTTCAGTTTTGACAAAACTGCTTTTTTTCCCCTTGGACTTTTCTGTCAAAACATTATGACCAGCTCTAATAAACATATGCATAATGAGTATAAACATATGTTCACTCTAAAGATGCTGGTTTAAACAGGACTGTGGAATTAAAGCTTTGTTTATCCCCAGAATGGGCTGAACACGGGCAGCAGCTGTTCAGCTTTTCAGCACCCCAGCCCTGGGTGCTCTGGGGGGAGGATCTGCCCTGGGGGGGCTGATTGAGGGCATTTGGGGTGCCCAGGGGATGGGGGGGTTGTGTCTGTCCACTGGGGTCCTGTCCACCTCCAGGTTTAATTTAAAACCATATATTTGACTCCCAAACCACACAGAGATTCTCCATCCACACACTCAAAGCAGAGGATCACCCTCGTGGCGAATAAAAGGAGTTGTTTTGGCTGCAGCTCCTCAAAACACCGAGAAAATGGGAACCTCCAGCAAAGTGATGCCTCGGCAGCCCTTCCCAGACAAGCCCTTGTCATGAAGAACTTTCCATCCCCTGCCCTGCAATCAGTAGCTCTAAAACAAATGTTTGCCAACAGAGAGGCTGTGTTTGCTCAGGGCAAATAAAGGATAAATCAGGAGGCTGGCTGTGAGTAACTCAGGGGGCTGAGGGTCGGGTGCTGCTTTCCTGCAGCCCTGGGGACATTTGTCAGGGTCCCTCTGCCCTCCTGGGGACACTCAGCCCGTCCCTATTTTTAGATCTGTCCCTGAGTTAGGGACAGATGGGAGGAAAACAAATAGAGCAAAATTAGGGCACCAAGGAAATCGCCCTCCGTTTGTATCAAAGGGAAGTGGGTAAATCATTCCTTGGAAAGCACAGTTTTTGTGGAAAAGGGAAGGGAACATCTTGTCTGTGGTGTCAGCAGGCACCTGCAGTACCTGTTGGTCACTCCCTGGTGCTGATCCCAGCTCAGCAGGCTGGGAGCAACATCAACCACTGAAAACCTCCAATTTTCATTTGTTTGAGCCAAAATTTATTTATATATTGATTTTGAAACAGCAGGGACTGAGAGAGAGAGACCACACGGGCAAGGACAGTGCGTGAGGAGGAGTGTGGGCAGCCTCTCCGGGGAATTCTTGGACAACTCTGACTTCCCTCCCCCCTGTGCTCCCCCTTTGCTCCCAGGGCAGGTGACAGATCCCTCTGTGACATGTCCTGCTGTGGCTGTCCCTGTCCTCTTCTGCCTCAGGGACATGGGACCCCTGCCATGGGTTTGCCCCCCAGGGTGACCTTCCCCCTTCCCAGAGCCCAGATCGGTCCAGTTGCCCTTATTTGTAACCTGATCCCAAAAAGGGTTTGGGACCAGCCTGGGACAGCACCGAGATGTCCCCGAGTGACCCAGGTCGTAAAAATGCCTCTTGTGTTCTTGGAAATAACTTTGAAACTGAGCTCAGCAAGCCCAGGAGGGAAGGGGAGGACTCCAGAGGCGGAGCAGACGTTCCCAGCACAGGTGGGAATTCTCACAGTCAAATTTAACATCCTTCGCCTGATTTCTTCTTGCATAAAGAATCAGAATCAAACAGCAGATTCCTGGAATGGTTTGGGTTGGAAGGGACCTTAAAGCTCATCCAGTGCCACCCCCTGCTGTGGGCAAGGACACCTTCCAATAGGCCAAGATGCTCCAGTTTGGTCTTGGACACTTCCAGGGATCCAGGGACAGCCACATCTTCTCTGGGCAGCCTGTGCCAGGGCCTCCCCACCCTCCCAGGGAAGGGTTTCTTCCCAATATCTGATAGAACCCTTCCTTCTTCCAGTTAAAAACCATTCCCCTTGTCCTGTCACTCCATCCCTTGTCCAAAGTCCCTCTCCAGCTCTCTTGGAGCCCCTTTAGACACTGAAAGGACTCCAGAATGTTCACCCCAAAGCCTTTTGTCTTCTCCAGGCTGAACAAGCCCAACTCTCAGCCTTTCCTCACAGGGCAGGTGCTCCATCCCTTCAATCAACTGCTTCAAATATCCCAAAAAAGCTCAACAACCAGTCCCAGAGAGAGCCAGGCATGCTCAACCAGCAGCTTTGCTGGAGCCCTGGGTGTCTCCCCCAGAGCTGGAGTTCCCTGGGGCTGAGGAATTCTCATAATCATGGGAGTGGCACTAAATACTCACTCACTGAGAAACTCCTCATCTGATGGGCTTGATTTTATCACTGACCCCCTCACCACCCCCTTCTTTGCTTCCCCTCAGTCCATTTATTAGATTTATTCACTTATTAGAATAGTCATAAATGTTCTGTGGTTTGTGCATGTCTCTCCTCCAATAATCAGGATAAAATATGGGCTTTATCTTCAGCATTTTTATACTGTACTGACTTTTTGAAATATCTGCTCGAGTTATCTTTTCATGTCAACAGCCCCTTATCCAAAATTTCAGCAATTTCCAGCAGTATTTTAAACAGCAGAGGCAGAAAATCTCTTTTGATGTTCTGATGTTCTTTAAGATATTCATGGGGAGAAGTGTTTGCAGCACACAATTGGTAGGGAAATGCCCCAAAAATGTGGCTTTCAAAAGTCCAAATTCTGCTTGTCATTTTTAACTCTCCCCACTCTTTGCCACCTCTGCACGTTGCAGAAATAGCTGCAAATTCCTCCAGTTCCTGGCTCCTAATTCTGCCCCAAAGGGAGGCTAAAGCCTAGACTTAGAAGTAAAGCTGGATTTAAGATACCTGAGATTCAGGGGATCCTTCTTTTTTTCCCACTGGGTTTTTAATTAATACTGGAAGAGTAGGGCTGGTGTGACTCCAAGTCTAGTTTAGCATTTTGATGATCACAGACCTCCCTAAAGGGGGTTTTAATATAATAAAAATAGATGTAATAATCTCTAAATATATAAAACCCCCACATATAACAAGAAGTCTGAGTTTCTTTGTCTGCAGGCTGGCTGTACTGATACTGATTTGCCTTTTTAAAAGTGCTCCTGTTGATTTTTTCCCCTGAATGTTTCCATTCCCATATCCCACCACAGTATACACAGCCTGGAAATGTTGGTCTGTTACTTGACAGTAATCCTTCCCTGTCATTTACAGCACACCCTGAGTAAAACAGACTTGTTCCTACCACAATTTATAACATATCCCTACTCCAGACAGTTCAGAGTTGTTTTATCTAGAAAGGATTAAAACACTTGCAAATATTAAATTTAATCCACTCTAAGGGAGGGAATAAATTAATCATAATTAAGCCTGAGCAGCTGTAATTCTTAGCAGAATTTATTATCTAATGGGGATTCTTGCTGAAGAATAGCTCTGACTCATGGGCATCCTATTTCTTCTGTGCTGCAAATCAATACATTTAGCAAAGCAATCAAACCAAAATATTAAATGAACAATTCCTTTATTCCAAAATCAATAGAAGGAAATGGATGTCCTGCCCCCCGTGTGCTTTATGGCCCAGGGCTCCTTCTGCACAACAATCCCAGGCTGAGAGCAGAGGGTTTGCAAACAGAGGGACAACATCTTTTATCAGGGACCAAACCAGGGGGCACAAAAGCCTGGGAGCACTTGGCTTTCTTCTACCCGTGGAAAACTGGAGGGACTGAGGGTGTTCATCTCACAGCCAGGAGAGATGCTCCAGAGCTGCCACCTGACCTTCAAAGGGATAATAAACTCTTTGGGTTGGAGGGGTTTATTTGGGAGCACCAAACCCTCCTTAGCTCCAAACATTCCTCAGCTCCTGAATTCTCACCTGGGGGAGGTTCCTGGCCCTTTGTTCCACTCCCTGAGCACAGTCACTGTGCTGCTGCTCTGTGAAGAGGTGAGTTGTGCTCTGAGGATACAAGTGAACGAGTCCCTCTTCAGAAAAGCCTTGGTTTGATGGATTTTGGGTCGTGGAAAACTCATCCCGAGGGTTTGGGAGGTTCTGGTGCTGTGAGTGTCCCTTGGACAAGAGCTGCACGTGCAGCACGTGCTGAGAACTGCTCCAGACACACCTTGTGGAAATTAAATATCCATGTATAGGATTGATCATCTCTTACAAAATCTGGTTTTTTGGTGGTCTGGAAAAGTGCTCAGCTGTCCTTAAATATCAAAAAAATGGTCCCATGGATGAGTTTCCGAAGTTCCTTCTTGCCCTCTTTTATGAAATTACCATATACTGACCAACCCCTCACTCCAGCAAGTGTTCTTGCTGTGCATGTGCAGTGCAGGGAGGAGACCAGCACAGAAAAAGCAGCCATTAGATAATATAATAAGATATAGGCCCTGTTAAAGCACAATGACATAAAAATGATGTGATGGCATAGGAAAGAAATGCTGTTGTTCAGATTTACTGTTGTTGTTTACTTGTTTGTTTTCATCTGAAGTAATTTTTAGCCCCATTTCCCTATTTTCTTCCATAAATACACCAAATATTGGCCAGCTGGTTTATTCAGTTCCAGCTAAATATGGCTTTTTAATTTCAGACAGATCTTTCTACTGCCCTAAATGGTCATACATGCACGGGGACATGTTTACCCATGACTAACAGATGTTGTGCCTGAAATACTCCTGTAAACAAGGCCTTGAAACCCAAGGTTTGGAGGCCCACACTGTATTTAAAAACATAGAGCAAAATCAGCTCAGCTTGGTCATTATTGGGATCATTGTTTTTGCCTTGGTGTGATAAATCTGAAACCATCACATGGCTTCCCAGTTGCCATTGTAGAGCAGGAGTTTGTGCCATGGATATTTATACCAGAGGCTGACATGAGCTTGGCTCTCTTTTATTCGCTGGAACAAATAAAACCTCGCCCAAGACTGTCCCATTTTATGCCCTGTGATGCCAGGGGCTGGCACTGGGAGATGGTTCCAATTTCAGTGGCACCTCCCGAACATCACCTGAACCGCAGGAAGTCGGACAAAGGCACAGATGGTGCTCAGGCAGAATTTAAATCTGTCTGGCTCTGGGTTGTCCTTTCTGGGAGCTAATGAGGGCATTAATCAGAGCTCACTTTCTTGGGTTTCCATGAGGTAACTGGGTGCTGCAGAGATTTGTCTCCCTCATCCCTTGAACTCCTGCCCCCTCCCCGGGGTGGCAGCCGGCCAGCCCTCCTGAGGAGGAGCAAAATCAGGGCTCTGGGGTTTGATTTTTTATTCTATGGCTGCAGATCCCTGATCTGAGAGGGGCAGGTGCTCCTTAACCTTCCCCAAGGGGGGTTGGGAGCCGTGTTTGCCGTGCCCTGGGCCGTTCCCACCTGCCCCATCCATCA
Organism: Lepidothrix coronata; assembly: GCF_001604755.1. Lineage (NCBI taxonomy): Eukaryota > Metazoa > Chordata > Aves > Passeriformes > Pipridae > Lepidothrix > Lepidothrix coronata. Next base: position 1,455,863 of record NW_016690214.1, on the reverse strand, counting down.
CACACCACGAGGAGCTGAGCTCGTGGGGCTCCATTTCAGCCTGGCAGCACTTTGGGAGGTGTTGGGTAACCCAGCTCCTTGAGGGCTGAGGGGGCAGATGCCAAGGCTCTGACTCCAAAAGGTGCCTGGAAACCTGGCAAAGAAGAAACATATTTATGGAGTGACCTTTTGCTGAGGCCTCGGGTTGTGTGGGGTGACAGCTGAGGGGGCACGGCGTGAGCTGGAGGATGGGGTGGCACTGTGGAGGGCAGGCAGGAGCTGGGCCTGGGATTTTCAGGGCTGAAAGGGGTGATAGGAGTGTGGAGAGGACTTGGAAGCCTCAATCCCACGCTGAGCCAAAGGTGTCTCCTCTTTTCTCTAGGGCCAAGTGTCCTCTCCTGGGTCACATCACCCCTCTGGCCCATCTCCTGTCCTTGCTCCTCCATCCTCAGAGGTTCTCTCTCCTCCTGCTCCTTTTGGCTGATCACACAAGTGCTCCCTGGACTGTGTCAAACTGAGCTGGCAGAGCTTAAACCCTGTAGATCACAAGTGAATAAAGATCTGTCAACTTAACTGGGAAGCACTTGGGAGTTTGTTCTGCTCGTGGCTGGAAGGTGGTTACTGCTGCTGGGTGGGTGAGTGTGGCTTCTCCCAAAATCTTGGCCAAGACTAAGCAGTTCTGCCCATGATGGATGTGTCTGAAATGCATTTTGGTCTGAGCAATCTGATAGAGAAATACTGAGAGCAGAAACCTTCAGTCTTGCCATCATTCTGACGGGCTTAGGAGGGAGAAGATTTGTTCTTCTCAGCCAACTGGAATTGCCAGTTAATCATTGGGATGGACCTAAATTTCAGTCAGTAAGTTCGGAAAGAAATGTGTCCACATCCTGCTGGACTGTGGAAAATGAACAGGCAAGAGCAAAGGTAGTGCTGAATAAAATGAGGGGTTCCCCTCTGTCACCAGACGTGTGGTGGTTGATCCAAGTAAGACAGGACTGATTTAAGAAAAAATAAGTACAGTATAAGCTGCAGAAAGTATTTTGAATTTATAATCAGCAATTATAAAAAGAGACCACTTATTCACATAAAAATGCCGGTTAAAGCTGACATGATCAGGCTGAAAATGGAATGTAAAGTGAACCCACTGTACAGGTTTTGGAGCATGTTACAGAGTGATTGACAAACTGCTGGACTCCTCTGATCCCTCCTGCAAGAACAGGTTAAAGGAATTAAGTATTTATAGATAAATACCTGAGCATCAAAAGAGAACAGCCTTTGGCTGAACCTCGTGGAGGTGGGTAAAGTGAATCTTGACGTCATCACAGCAGATTTTGAGGTGCCACGTCCTGGCATGGACTTCCTGTTCTTCCAGGAGAACATCCCCCAGCAGCACACCTAGATAACACAGCCCCAGTGTTATCTAGGCCAGCCAAGAGGAAATGCTGATGAAATGGGGGTTTAAACACCTGCCTCAGAGCAGGTCTCACACCCTCCCCCTTGGAATCACCTACTGCTTTTTCCCTTAAAAAAAAATCATGCTGGGGTGAATTTGTCCTTTCCCAGCACAGCAGTTGGCCAGGCCCTGCCCCGGAGTGATGGTTTGGTGGTTACCAGGTTGGCTTCTACGTCCTCCCTCTGGCCTTGCAGGGACTCATCTGTCCCACCATCTGTACCCACGAGATGCATTTTATTGATGAAGTTGTAATTAATAAAGACTAATGTGATTTGGGTCCTCATGCAGGAGAGGAAGGTTCCAAGGACACAGAGAATCACAGAACAGTCAGGGCTGGAAAGGGACCTTTCCAGTCCAGCCCCAGGCACATCTTCAACTAGACCAGGCTGCTCAGAGCTCTGTCCATCCTGATCCTAAATGTTTCCAGGAGTGGGTCAGTGCCAGTGTTCACCACCCTCAGTGTAAAACACTTCTTCCTCCTAGCTAATCAAAACCAACCCTCTTTTAGTTTAAAGCCATTCCCCCTCATCCTATGGCAACAGGTGATGTTAAAATGTTTTTCCCCATCTTTCTTATATTCTCCCTTTAAGCCCTGACAGGCTGCAATAAGGTCACCCCAGAGCCTTCACTCCTCTTAAACCTTCCTAATTTAAACAATTTGAGCCACGAAAGGACAGAAAACTCACTCCAGAGAAAGCACAGGGGCTGTGCAAGTGTCCAAGGGCTGATTTTCCCAGCCTTGGGGCTGCTCAGGTGAGTTTGGAGGCAGTGCAAGTGCTCTCCCTCACCTCCCCAAGGGCTGCCAGGCTGAGGAACAGGACAGGGAGCAGCTGGTGACCAGCTCTGGGGGCTCGGAGGGCAGAGGCATCGCTGGGATGCCAGTGCTCGGAGTCACAGCTCGGGAGGGAACATCCCTGCTCCGAGATCTCTCATGGAAATACTCGGAGGAGGTTTTTTTTCCCTCCAGGAGGGCACGACTGTCCTTGAGCCAGACACAGAGCTGGAATCTGCTCAGCCCGGCCCTGCCAGAGCCAGTCCCTTGCTGCCACCGTGTGTCGGAGCAGGACTTGGAATACCTGGAGTGTCCTTTTGCCAGCAGTTTGCAGGAAACTGGAGCTGCTGGAAGGGTCCTGCTTGGATGCAATGACTTCCAAGTGCTCCTTTTCCTCTTTAAACCTGGGTTCGAGCCATCTTTATTCCTTCTAACGTGTTCCCCAAGGAATTTGCACCCATCTTTACTTTAAAATTGTTGTGTGTCTTTTCAGCTTTAAAACAGAGAATCTGTGATGGAGAATTTAATTGTATTCCAAGATATCCTGTGAACTTTGCTTATCCCTCTCTATATGTATATATATATATTTATATATATGTAGCACCACTGAAAGTACTTGTTGGATTTGGCACAGACCATCCCAGATCATGCAGAGATGATTATACTGTTCACCTGGGAATAAACAGGTTGTGACTAAATATGATATAATATTAATTTGTGGATTGTCATGTCTCAGCTTGACTGAGCTGAGTCAATGAATAAGTGGTGGAGAAAGCAATTTAAATCCAAGAATAGTTCCTGTGTCATCAATAAATGTGTGATTTTTCCCATACAAAAAGATGAACTGAAACCCCAATAGTTAAGTTTTAGTTCTAAAAGTGATCTGAAGGATGTGGGAACAAAAGCTGTGTTCTGCAATATAGTATGAATAAAAGAGGCTGTAAGTAAATATAAAACTCAATTAATTAACTTTTTTTTCTATCAGTGAGTTCGTTTTTTAGGAAAATTCTTGCAAGAAGGCCAGTGAGGGCGGGTTGGATGCTGGGAGAGCTTCACCCACGAGAGGGAGCTCCGTTAACACGAATAGAAACAGCTGAAAATATTGTTATTCTTGTCAAAGCTGCACCTCCGCCTGAAACGAAACAGAAAGGACACAATGGGAAGCGCCACGAGCTCATATTTTAGTGCTTCAATTCCCAGCACTTCCCTGGGTAACTTGTTGCCAAAGTGATCACAGAATTACTCTGTGGAGGACAAATCCTGGCAGTTACAGCTTTGATACCCAAGGAATCACCGGGCCAAGTTTGCTGAAGCAGATGACAGTTTTTTTAGCACTAACTAATACAGATTCAGAGGAGGAAAAGTAATTTTTTTTAATAGATAAATAGATAGATCTTTAGAGCTGCTGCTCTTTCATACCTGAAGAAGGTTTATGCTGGGAAAGTGTGGGTTTTTTTTCCTACACCTGTATCAAGGGTACAATAAAAGGTATTGGTTCTCACAAATGTTGGCATAAAGAGAAGGTGGAGAAGCCCCTTGGCAAGTCCTTGTTGATGTTACCAGAAGTCAGGCTTCATCTTCAAGGTTATTTGTGCAGCTTCCTGGGTTGATCGGAGCAGTAAGTTAGTAAAAAAACCACAAAATCCAACATCCCATTCATGCTCTTAATGAAGGAAAAAGGCACCAAATTATGGATTTTATATTAAACTGAATTTTGAGAGGAGGGAGAAATCAGCAGCATCACAGCTCAGAGGAATAGAGGCCACTTCCTAGAAGCTGACTGGTATTTAGTTGCCTAATTTTCACATGTCTGGGTTGTTTTTTCTCCACTTACTCTCTCTGTCCTTCTCATTGAAAACCAGGAGCAGAATTCCTGAAATGAGACAGGAGAGTCCCCTCCCAAAAGGATCCTCCAAAAGCAAAATAAAAGTTCATTCCCAGAGCAAACGTCCAAAGAAAACCCCAATATTTCATTTCCAGGCCAAACGTCCAAAGCAAACCCTTCTCTCCCATTTGCAGACTGAATGTCCCGATTGCTGAAGATCCCGGGGTGTCCTGAAAGGGGCTTTAAGGAACTTTAACACCCCCGGGGATGGGACAGGGCGGATGAGCCTTCACAGAAACACCACTGCAGCAAATGCTCCTCTGCCAGGAGCTCGTTTTAGGGCGATGTGAGCCAGACTCCCAACCTGGAACCCCTTTCCCCGTCCCCACAGCCCTGCTGGTGCCTGACCCCCTGTGGTGGGGAAAAAAAGTGTTTTTTCCCCCTGGAGTCCAAGGGAGAGAGACCTTCACTTGGAGTGGAAGGGCTGAGAGGGGTGAGAGGAGACCCCCTTGTGTGTAATGGAGAGAGATCCAGCTCCAGCTCCAGCTACAACTGCTGCATTGAAGAGAGAGACACTGCTGCCCTGAACGTGGAAAGGATCTTTCCTTCTTCCCTTCTGGACTTTTATTGGAGGGAAAGGAGATTTGATCCAATGTAAATACTGCTTTACCATAGGAGAGATAGTTAGGATTCTGTATATAATCTATTATAATATTTATTTGTGTAATAATTGTGATATAATTCCCTTCCCCCCATATTGAGTCTTGTGTTGTGTCTGGAAAACCCCTCTCACACTGGGGTGAGTTGTGGGAGGGGGGCTTGGACTTAGAAATTGGATTTTTGGGGGTCTCAGACCACCACCCCTCCCCATCCCAGAGCCGCGTGTGAGGACTCGGGTCCATCGCGGCTCCTCCGGGGTGGTCGGGCTGGGGAAAGCCTAAAGCAAACAAAGCCAAGCTGCAGCCAGATGTTGGGAGGCTTTCAGGTTCACTGAGAGCCTTCCCGGGGTGGGCAGCACATGCCTGGGCTCCTGCTCGCCTGGATCAGCCCAGCAGCCCCTTCCCAACCCCGCTTCCCTGGCCGGGACCATCTGAGCAAACACGGCGCTCCCGATCCATCAGGGCTGTGCCAAACAAGCCCCGGCCCCCAATTTACAACTTGACCTCGCTCTGTGCCTGCGAATGGATCCTGTGCAAGGCCCTGCCCGGGTGAGCTGTGCCTGCCCGGTGTGTGCACCAGGATAAATCAACCAGGGAACAGCTCCAGGGATCCCCCCGGCGCTGCTTTTTGCCGGGGACGGGGATTCCAGAGGGGGCTTGTTGCAAATCCCCCCAAGCTCTGGTTTATCTCTCGGGCAGGAAGCATTTCCCTCTTTGTCTAAGGCAAGAAATTCTGCCGGCTCGTGACATGAGGCAAGACTTGATGTTACCTTTATTTCTGTTTTAATACATCTTTGATTAACACTCCCTCCTCTGCAGCCCCTCCTGACCCACCTCTGGGAGGACACACGTGTGTCTGGTCCCTTGCAAATTGGTCTGTGGCATTTCTTTGGATGCTGGAAAAGGCAAACACTTGCGTGTCTTTGTTCCTGTTCTTTCTCTGAAGGGCAGAGCAGTCAGCAGCTAAATGGGAGAAGATGCTCATTGTCTCCTAACTTGGATTTAAAATCTCAGGAATAAGATACCAAGCTTGAGATTGACTCCTCACCAGTGACTTGCAATCAGCTCTGAGCTCAAATCAACATATTTACGAACCTCATGATGGGTTTGGGGAGATTCCCCAACTTGGAGTGATTCCCCAAGTCATATGTTTTAAAACTCCCCCTGATATCCTCACGGAGGAGGTTTCTGCTCCCTGCCTGACCTGTGCAAAGTGAAAATCAATTTTTGTGATTTCAGCCTGATCGTGTTCAGATTGCAGAAACTAAGGCAAGAACACAGCTTTCCTCTGAAAAGAGGGTTTAATAAAGTAATTCCTTAGGAAACCAGGAAGAAAAGAACAAAAGGCATGATGCTGAAGGACAGCAAGGGACAAAATATTACACCAACTGCCAGAATTTTTCCCAAATTCCAGTGATTACAATTCCATGCCATGCAGTTACATGATACATTCAGGATTTGTAATTGCACAATAAATCAACTCAGCCATGGCAGGATCTGACAGGATGTTTCTGTAAAGAACATGTTGCAGATGGACAAACATGGATTTAAATTCCTTTTTCAATCTATACACACAAATGTGTAACTCTTAAAGGTGACCAGACCCATCAATTTTTTACCTCAATAACAACCAGAATGTAAAAATATTATTGATATATTCACTCAATAATACCATAACTTTGAAAATAAACATACTAATCACTATTAAATGCTTTTTTCATCACTGTCATCTGATTCACATGCAACTTAGGCACTTAAGTCATCTTTGAGACTGCTAAAAGACTTGATGCATTTGAGTTTTCCCTCATCAGATATATCAAAGTCTGTAGCCTTGATGAGGAGCCCAGGACCTCCCTCAAGGCATCACCAGAAAGAAAGAAATCTGAACCCACTGGGGTGATTATGTGATACCACTGTTGTTTCTAATTTAACTTTCCCAACAAAAATACATCTTTACACCACGGAGGAGAAGGAAGATGCTTTTCTTCCTGCAAACAGACCACGAGCTTGGGTTCCTGGCTTACATTAAAATAAAGCCATTAATTTCAAAGGCCTTCCTGGAATGCAGTTTAGGCTCCTTACACTCCTGACCAACCAGCTGATGAGCAGGAATAGGACAGATTTAAAGGCAGGATTCGGTGCCACATTTCTTGTGAGGTCCTCAGAGCTGCATCACTCCGTGTTTCCTCCAGGTCTGCTTCATAAACTACACTTTGAAGCCAGCAAGAAGACAGGGAAATGTGGAAAGAGGTATCCTGGCCAGGAAATGGGTGTTTTTCAGGCAAGATGTTAACCTGATTTCATGCTTATGGCCCTCAGAAAGAGCTGACTCTTCAAATCTCTAAATTATATGACCGTTCACACAGGAATAAATGCTTAATTAAGAAATACAATTATGATAATTTGAGAGGCAGGTACTAATGAAGACACTAATTTTTTCTGTACTTTTACCAGCACAGATCTTCTCTAGTTGGTGGTTTTCCTGTGTCCCCTCCACTTTGCCTCCCCCAAAGCAGGACTGGGGCTCCAGCACAAGGCAAAGGGACACATCTGTGGTGGGTGAGCTCTGAGCAGGGACCCTGAGCTGCCTGGAAGCTGCAATTCTCACGATCCCCAGGCTGAACTTTGTAAACAGGCTTGGCAAGGATCCTTGCCTGGAGAAAACAGGCTTGGAGAGGACAGAAACAAATAAACAAACAACCTTCCCTTCCTCCTCCTGCAGTCCCTCCTCTGCCCTCCTGACCCACCTCTGGGAGGACACATGTGTCTGGCCTGTTGAAAATTGGCCTCTGGCATTTCTTTGGATGCTGGAAAAGGTAAACACTTGTGTGTCTTTGTTCCTGTTCTTTCTCTGAAGGGCAGAGCAGACAGTCAGCAGCTAAAGGGCAGAAGATGCTCATTGTCTCCTAACTCGGATTTAAAATCCCAGGAATAAGATACCAAGTTTGAGTGTGAATGAGAACAAAGTCCCTCTGGAACTGAACAGTTCATGTTTTATTTTAGAGGCAAGCACTGATTTTGTACTCCAGAAACACCATCCCCCAAATCTATCCTTCCCATCTCCCTGTCTCCACATTCAGCCAAATATGATGGAGCACAGGCAGTTGGGAACACGGGGTCTTCTGCAACCTTGTTTTCACTCAGTGTTGGAGAGAGCTCTCTCCAACCTGATCTCTGTAATTGTTACGAATCCTCCTGGAAAATCAGCAAAATATTTTTACAGCTGATACACCTTAAACCTTGGGAACCTCCCCACTTTATAGTCACAACACTGGTGCAGCAGCCAGTGACTACCTGGAGAACATCAAGTGTCTCTCAAGGTACCAGGTATCCTTCTCCAGATGGTTCCTCACTGGTCTTAGAACAGCAGAAATCACGGAACAATTTAGGTTGGAAAAGACCTCTGAGATCATCAAGCCCAACCTTTGAACAAACACCACCTTGCCAACTAGACTGTGGCACTGAGTTGAGCACATGACGGCAAGAAAAGTCTCAGCACTTCCCAGGTAAAGCCATTCCCTGAGGAGGGTTGGGCCCACTGAGTAAGGGGTTGAGCCCACTGAGTAATTCCTACTCACTGCTGATGTGGGATGTGTTGGAAAACCCCTTGTGGGTGGCACAGCCGTGTCCTGCACACAGACAGGAGCGCTCAGCCCTCTGCCCGGGGCTGACCTGCTTTGCAGAGGCAGCTCTGTCGTTCAGGGCAGAGAGAAAAAGCCAATCAGCCCTTTTTAACAAGCTGGTGAAGCCCTCAAGGAACTGCCCACCTTGTATTTCCTGCCAGCCTTGGTGGCACCGTGGTGAATCACTGCACAATTCCAGCATCCCCTTCCCTGGGCACACGGAGCAGGGGAATGGCATTCCCTGGCTCCTGCCCCAGAGTTGGCTCCAGCTTTTTGCCAAAGCACGGCTACATCTGCCTCCAGCACCCAATCCCTGATGCTTCCCCCAGAGGGGGAATATCCAGACGTTGTCATCTCATTTATTAATCACCTCTTTGCTGAGTGGGAGCCTGGCTGCTCCCTCCTCACACGGCCCAAACCCCTCAGTCCGTTCCTATTACAACGCTCACACAAAAGAACATTTTCTTCTGCTCTTTCTTACAGAAATGGGAAGACTTGAATGCTTTTTATTCTTTTTTTTTTTTTTTCCTCTCCTGAGTTTTCTTTTGACCGTCTGGGATTTTTTTCCTGGCTGTATCAGAAAGTTGGACATTGCCCTTTGTTTCGGAAGCACTGGGTGATGGATCACATTTTAATTGGCGTTGAGGTTTACAGAAAAAGGGAGCACCACAGGAAGTTATTAGAATAACAACACTGTGCATCTGCACAGGAATTAAAACTGCAAATGGAGGGGGCATATTAATTGCTACCAAATGCTTTGGTTTTTCTCCTTCCTCGAAAAGCCCAGCTCGACAAAAGATTGTTTGGGGTTTGGGGATTTTTTTTTTTTTTAATGTATATTTTCCTGTCTTTCTGTTCCAGTAAAAGTGTAAGTGATGAGAGTTGTGGGATTTCAGCCTTGTGTGTAAAACTTCTTCTCCAACGTGTTTCAAAGCATTTGCAGAGGAGATAAACACATTTGTTTTGACAGGGAGGACGCTGATGGCTGCAGACAGACACGGCTTGTCCAAGGCTGTTGTTCCCACAGCGTGGATCTGAGCGGGGTCTGGGCTGGTTTCTGCCAAAGATGGTCAGAATATTTTGCCTTTCCTTTTTATTTTTCCCTAAGAAATTATTGATATGTTGTCACGGAGCTGCAACTCCTGTTGCTGCTGAAAATAGAAGTAATGGGCAGATTGTGAGCAGTTTTTCTTTCCCTCGCTGTGTTTTTAGTTTTGTAAGTGACAGGAGGAAAAGCAGTGGGAAAGAATGCAAATAGAGTTCGCAGATATCCAAAAACGATTTCAGCCAATCGAAATCCAATTTTCTCCTCGAGAAAGGAGAAGATTGGAAATATTTTGCACAGCCTGTGTGGATGACACACTCAGTGAGCTGCTTCAGTGCCTGCCTTGCTTTTGAATTTGATTTATTCCAACACATTACTCCTCCTTGTTCCTTACTGATATTACTCCAGGAATTTTCCCTTATCCTGCCTCTCAAAGACAGTTCCCAATCCTCAATAACTGTAAAAGGACATACCTGGAACTGATGGCTTTTCTGGCAGCTGCTGTTGATGATTGGACTTGGTGATATTAGAGGTGTTTTCCAACCTTCCTGAGTCTATGGTTAAATGATTCTATTAATACAGAGAGTAGGTCTCCATGGAAGGATTGGTATCTGAGAAGTGTCTCATTTACACTGGAACACCCCTGATGTGTTTGTCACATTTACCAGAACAAAGGAAAAATTTAAGGGGAAAATTAAGAACATAATTTAAAGCTATTTAATGAAATTATTCTGCATTTCCACTACCATAACTATTAGCACAACATAGATGTTGATGACTTTTAGAGGTTAGGTGATAATCACACAAAGTCTGATCTTTTGCTGCTGACAAACATTCTTGGGTATCTCCTTGGTCTTGGTGATGCTTCACCACAAAAGCTGTACCAGGGCTTGTCCAGAAGAAAGAAATAAAATTTCAGTTGTTTCGGGTTTTTTTTGCTGGACCATCTTGCCATGCAATCTGTTGCTTTCTTTCCCATTCTGAAAACAGGAAATCCTGAAAATACCCTACCGTGGAAAGGACACAGGTGGATTGTTTGGACTTGTGCAGAAACAGCCACCAAGAGCTGAAAATCAGCTGTTTGTTTAGCTCTTCATGTGCATTTCATGCATCTAAATATTTGCTTGTTTCCTCCCCTGAGAGATCAGATCTGCACACTCAGAGGTGGTTTGACATTGGAATGGGGCTGTGGGACAAGCCAGGAAAAATGCCAGGAGAAAAGGCACATCCCTGCTGTCAAAGCTCTGCCAGTTTAGTCTTCCTTGTAAGGACATTGTTATATTATTGAACACAAACATCCCCTTCCACTAAACATCAACTTCAAACAGCTCATGATTTTCTCAGGTAGAAGAACAGGGGAAAAAAATCAAGGAAAGGGAACAAAAGCATTGTTTTATCTCAAGCTGTTATTCCAGGGGAGCTCTTGGAAGGTGTAAAAGCCTACAAGGATCTACTCAGCCCTTGGCCTCCCTCCCAGCTGGGCTTGGCTGCAAACCCTGCAGTGCACAGGTGGGATTTTCAGGGAATAAACAGCTCCATGGGGGCGTCAAGTGCTTGTTGATAAATCCAAGCCCAAACTTCTCCAGGTCCTGGTCTCCCTCTCCCATCCTGCACATCTGTGGCCTTGGCATCAGGCCCAGAGGAAGGACACAGCTGAGACAAAGAGCTCCAGGCCAGCGAGGCAGGCAAGAAAAATTCTCCTTGGATGGGATACAGATGGGGAGAAAAGGAAAGCCAAGCCCTGGAACTCTTCAAGCTGGAGTTGGAACTCTTCAGTGGTGCATGTGAACCACTTCTGAGATCTGCAGGGCACAGACATGTCATAATGTCTCTCATGACATTCCAAACGCTCTTTCTGTGCTGGTGGCAGGAGGTGCATTTACTTTGGGAAGGCTGATTATTCTCTGTTGTCATTGTATAATTTCAGGAAGACCCGGCACACAACAATCATCATTACACTCTCTCTCTTCCTAGATATCAAATGGTTTATTAGAGTGTTACTCTCCAGGGTCATTCTTTTCCTTCCTCAGATGACAGATCAGTGAAAAGCAAGCCCAGATCTTTCAAAGTGCAAAGTATGAGGCTCAAATTTAGCCCTAAAAGATGTGGCCACGAAGGGAGGAGGAGCTGAGGGGAGGACCAGGGATGGAGGAGCTTTGGGATGCTCCAGCAAGAAAGCTCCCAGGTAAGCTGGAAGCCCAGGAAGCACCGTCGTTGATGGAGATGCCAAGCTCATTAACATGTTTAGAGCCAGGGAAATAATCAGAAAGGAAAACAAAACCGGGAATGTGCCCATTGAAAGCACTTTGTCCTGCCCCGGGCGCGGTGCCAGTGCCCCCCTCCCTCGCCCACCCTGCCTTCAGCCCCACAAAGCCATCCCGGGGCAAAACCAACACCCCTCCAGGAAAAAAAACAAAACAAAACAAAACAAAACAAAAGCCCCCCTGGCAACAATGGTCTGTCAGGGGTGATTTACCGAGCCCGCATCCCCGGGCAAGCTCCAGTGAACACTCTCAGTCCCGCGGGTTCCCACACCCGTTCCCTTCCCCGGGACACAAAGCCCCGCTGAGCCGGGCAGTAAATAAAGCTGCTGGGCCTTTGTGTCGCTCGGGGGGGGCCTTTCTCCGGGGGGAGGCAGGAGAAATGAAGTGTGAAATGGGATATGAAATCCATTTCTTCTCCTGGGAGGGAGGTGGGTGGACTCTGCCCTGGACCCGGGGATACCCAGCGATACAGTTTTTTCCATCGGGTTGCTGAGGTGGGTAAAGAAAACCACACTTGGCTTTTGCACTTGTCCAAATTCCTGCTATTTTGTGTTAAAGGTATCTCTGAAGATGAGGAGTTGGCACCCCCTTGATGTGCCTCACAAGATGGTAACAGCCATTCTTCTGGAGAAGCACAGTCCCCCTGTGCAGAGGGCAGGTGTAAATACCTGGGCTGGGGAGTGGCCTCCTCTTTCCTTTGCTCCAGTCTGAGCTTCTTGCACCCCTTCTGCCCTTGGCACTGGCCATGTCACCACCTCACTACTCCATCGCTCTCCAAATGGTCCAGCCAGGAATCTCAGCAAGGGTTTTGGTGGAGAAACAAAGCCTGGACCCCACGCAGCGTGTCCTCACCTCAAACAAATGTGCTGAGCACGGTGGGTGTGAGCCCAGGGCAGGAATTCGCCCCTGGCTGGAGATGTGGCCTCCAAGTGTGGTTGTTTTCTTTGTGCTCTGTGGATTTTTTTATTCAAGCTGCTTCTGATGGGAAGTGTGGGATTTCTGCAGTTCTGCAGAAATGATAAAGAACAGGAAATCAAACACGATGCTTGGGACAGGGCAAGGGAGGGAAAAGAGCAGCATTGATGTGCTCTGCTTGGAGATGAGACATTCCAGCAATAAACTGCCAAATGACATAATAAAATAGATAATACCAAACAATTGCATCTCCCACACACCCCTCGCCCCCTGGACTTGCAGCCATAATCCTCCCTGCTCCACGTATTCCAGCAGTTGGATGGCTTACAATCAAGTTGTTACTCTAAGAATTACCTCTTTTCTCCTGGAAATAGTTGAATTCCCTGCTCCTTTCCCATCCCCACATTCTCCTAAGCTGTTCACTGGTCCAGGTTCATTTTTGCAGCATTGTCAGCTTGAGCCTCCTCCCACCATCACCCACCCAGAGCAGCAGCTGGGCCAAACCTCGGGGCAAGGGGCAACCACATCTTTCCTGTTTGTCTGGCTCTCACCCCCCAAGATTTCATCTGCACATATTTGTGCTAAGCCTGTTGTCAGTGCTCAGTAAACACAGGGGATGATCCTTTCCAGAGAGTGCTGCATTTCCTCCGGGATTTTCACCTTTCCTGGGGAGGGGAATGTGGAGGAACAGTTGTTGCAGCCAGATCTGCCTCACCACACCTGGGCTGGGCTGTGCCAGCCGGGGAATAAAGCAGCTTTGGAGATGATTGAAGGGTGGTTTGAAGCTGCTCTGTGGCACTGACAGTGACAACACCCTCGGGTTGGCAGTGGGTGAGGGACTGGGGGGGGTCAACCTCTGGTCCTCCCCTGGGGGAAACATCTGCCTGGAGCATCCAGCTGTGCTACACACATCCAGCTGTGCCACACACATCCAGCCTGTCCCTGAATCCAGCCTGTCCCACCACACATCCAGCCTGTCCCTACATCCAGCCTGTCCCTGAATCCAGCCTGTCCCACCACACATCCAGCCTGTCCCTACATCCAGCCTGCCCCTGAATCCAGCCTGTCCCATGACACATCCACCCCATCCCACCACACATCCAGCCTGTGCTACACCTGGCTGGCTCTTCCCAATGTCAGAGACACTGAACCCTTGGACACCTTTCCCTTCACATGGCAAAGGGATCTTCCCCCCGAGTTTCACTCCCAGGTGAATCCCGACGTGTAACATCCAGAGGACTTTTCCCACTGCCGTATTCCTTGCCCTGTTCAGCATCACACCCTGGCTGGGCTGATGAAGATGCTGCAGCAGGACTGTTAAATGTGAACTGTCACACCTCCTAATCCACTTAGGATGCTTTGTTTGAGTTGAAAACAGTAACACAAAACATAAATGCAGCACCAGCAGCCTTTGCACCAGCTTGAGAAAAACTCAATTATTTTTTTTTTCTCATAGGATTTGATTTATCTCCCTGCAATTACTGTTACATACACTGAGATAGTTCAGCAATAAATTCCTTCTGAACCTTCCTGACACCTGCAATCCCAGTGGCAGCACAGACAGAGGTGCCCACGGTAGGTGTGACTGCAATTCCTCCAGGGAATTCTCCAGGGTGTAGGATTGCTGCTGCAAACCACCCTGGCCTGATAAAGGCAGTTGTTTCTGTGCTCAGCACATTGTTGGCTCCCTCAGCAGCTGGAACAGATTAGCTGGGCCCTGAAATGTTGTTAAATAAAATACGCAAAAAGAAAATACAATTATTGCTAAAGTGAAAACACACCGCACGGGATTATTAAAAGACCAAGATGTTTTACATTTCGAGGATGTTCTTCAGGGGTTTTTTTCCATCCTTCACGCACCAAAACCTTGCAGGGGTGGTGTTAAACTTTTCCATCTGATCCCACAGAGCTCTGTCACCCCTGGAGGAACGGGGCTGCCCTCCCTCCCTCCCTCCTGAGTGCTCAGGGCTCTGTGCTGGGAATTCCAGGAGCCCAATCCGTGTTTCCTCCTCTTTCACTGAGCTCCAGGCACGCACAGGAGCAGGGCCTTGGCACCTGTGTCCAGTGGGAAGGGCGAGTTTCTTCTGCTTCTCCCCCATGCGGGAGTGAAAACCTGCTGCCAAAATTCCCTGCTGCAAGAGGAGTTCTCTGACTGTCCCTTCTCCCCAGATCCCACCTACAGCTGGTTGTACACCATGGATAAAGGACTCTGGCCTCCAAAATCCTCCAGGTTTGTGCTCTGTGGTAACCTCAGTCTAACAATCATTATTATTTTAATATCACAGAACGGGAGGGACCTCAAAGCTCATCTCCTTCCACCCCCTGCCATGGGCAGGGACACCTTCCACCAGCCCAGGTTGCTCCAAGCCCCGTCAAACCTGGCCTTGGACACTCCCAGGGATGAGGCAACCACAGCTTCTCTTTAATACTAATAGTATTAAACTTTGCTAATACTAATTTTAGCGAAGATTATTTTTAAAGGAATCTGCAAACCTCGATCTCATGATGGTCACTCTGGGTTGGAGTTGTTTACTAAATGCAGGGATATACACAAGCAGATGGGAAGTGGAGATGGGTAACACAAAGGCTGGGGTGAGTGTTGCTGTAGAAAATAAAACTGGGTTTAAAAAAACCTGGGTGATTCCTTAATGACTCCCCAGCCCATCGAGTTATGCAGCACGGGCTTAATGAGTTTATTTGAGCGTGTGTTTAATGTCTTTTCTGCCTCTGGCTGCAGGAAGGCAAAGCCTTGCAGACATTTTCAGGTGTGTGGTGATAATAAATCACTTTTTAAATGGCCTTAGAAAAGGGAGTTCTGAATTAAGCTGCATCCGTTAATGTTCGAGGTCTCTCCTGAGCATCGCTCGATCTCCTTAATGTTCCCCGGCCTAAATCATCTCATTAATGATGTATGAAAAGTACAGTCAGCTCCTTGAAACTGTTCTCTTCCATTTGGCCCTTAATGGCTGGGGGCATCCTGGTGATGGGTGACTGATGACAGGACTTCTCCCCAGAACCCCAGCCCGGCTTTTCAGCGGCGCTGTCACTCAGCGAGCCCCGGCCACTGCAAACGAGCCCCTCGCGGGAGAAGCTCAGCTCAGAACATCTGCACTGCAGAGCCAGCAGCTGGGCCAGGCAGGAGTGCAACTGCCCTGCTAATTAATCGGGAAATAGCTGTTTAGGCAGCAACTGGTAAACGCAGAGCAGTAAATAGAAATAAATGGAAAGCCCCCACTTCAATGAGATTTTTCTCGCAGCCACGCGGAAAATTCCACCCACGTTAATTTTTTTAAAAAAAGCCAAGTTATACTAAAGTAAATTGCAGGAATTAGTAGAACCCCCCTCAAAAGGCTGCTCTGGTTTAGCTGTTTCACCAACAGAAGAGAGGGAATGTTTGCTGCTGGCTTACCAAAAAATTCTGAAGCGATGCGAATGTCTTCAAAATAGAACACAAAACAGAGTCCAGCTGATTTTTATGAGGCACCTTCAAAAGAACCATGGATTTTTAACAGCATTCTGATGATACCCAGGGTGTTTTTTCATATCATGGTACCTTGAGGAGGCATAAGCACGCAGGTGTGTGAGGCTGTGAGTGTATAAACATAAATATTTGCTTAAAATGTTGGTATTTTCTGTTCTAAGAAAAAAGCGAAAGCCTGCGGTGTGTCCAACATGCTGCTTTTTTAATAAGCAGGAATATTTCTCTGGTGGAAAACTGTTGAGAAAACTAAATATTGGGGGGGAAGTCTCATGGAATGTGTTTGCCATGGCAAAGGTATAACCAGGGAAAGTGCTGACCGAGGCTTTGCATCTTAATCCTGTTTGCAGATTCATGGAAAGGAGGGAGTGCAGCGAAACTAAAGGGATGACAACTTTCCTTCCTTCAAAAAACAACTTGCTCAGAGCAGCCTCGAGTCAGAGTGATGAACTAAGAGGAGTTTTGTTCCGTAATATTGGAGCACCGGGAGGAGTTTGCCCCGGGCTTTGCCACGCGGAACCAGGACCTTCCTCCTCAGGGGCAGCCTGAAGGCAGCACAGCCCAGGAATTCTGAACTCCTTTGCTCTCAGCCCTGCTGGGACCATTCCTGCTGGGAATCTCACCAGTGATGGTGTCCCTGCTGCACACACACCAGCTTAACCCACTGCCAGGAGCCTTCACCTGTTTTGGTCTCATAATAATCAGTTTTACTGTTTCTAAACACGGGTTTCAGTGCATTCCTAAATTCCTGGGTGACCAAGCTGACCCCTTAATGCAGTCTTCCTATTAATTGTTTCTTCCCACAAGCTTCAGATGCCCTCTCACTCCACAGCTAAACCTGGTAACCACTGACTGCACCTCCTCCATTCAGCCCAGTACTCAGAGATGGTAAAACTGGTTCATACAATAACAGGCTGGATTTAAATCTCAGCTCTGCCACAGCCACCCCAGGCAATTTTATCAGGTCATTTAATCCATCAATATCTCAGATTCCCCAACCAGAATCCAGGAAGAAAAGCATTTTCCTACATCACATGAAGTGTTCAAGTGTTTTGCAAAGAGGCCTCTGTGATGTACTTAGGGATTTCCTATATGGAAGCTTAAACACCTAAAATCCTGTCAGAACCCCTCAAAATGTTCCAGTCCAATAAAGTTCAAATGGGGAATAACACATTTGTTAAATCAGGCACAGTTTTATACGAAGAGGATGACATGGCCAGGAGACCATACGTACCTCAAACGAAAATGAGGACAAGATCACCCAGCCAATATAAACTGCCCTGGCCTGGTCAGTGTTTTTAAGATTTTTAGAGACACTTGGAACGAAAGAGGGAAAAAACCCACAGCCAAGTCTCAGGCCTTGCACAGCCTGTGTACACTCCAGGAGGAAACTTGGGTTATGAGCAAATATTTTAGTACAAATCAAATGCCTTCCAGGGATAAGCAGCTGGGAAGGCGGGAAGAAATTAATATTGGAAGCTTTAGAACTTCCCAGAACTATTCCCTACCTCCTTGATTGAGGGAATTAACTTTTATTTTATTAACTTTTTAATGCCCTTCTGCCATGCAGGGTGCTCTGTCTGAACTGCTTCTCCCCCCCCTCCAAAAGGGCTGCCCTGGGGATGTTGCTCTTCTGAGGCTCTAAGTAGCAGCTGGCTGTGATTAAGTGGATTGGGAGGATCAGTGCTTGATTAACTTTCTGCTGCTCTTGGTTCTGCTCAGGTTCCTGCAGGAGAATTAATCTCTTGGTTGGGCAGAATGTTGGGCTCTAATGGATACCAGACCCCGAGAGCCCACCCAGAGCATGCGGGGCCAGGGCCCTGTTTGGACACGTTCAGGCTTCGTGCTCCTGTCCTGCTGAAGGGAAAGCTCAGCTGGGCACTGAGGGGGGGTTCTGGTCTGGGTTTTAGTGTAGGTGTGCATAAACCCACCCACAGATTTTATCCATCTCTGTGTGTTGGTCTATTGGTTTGTTTTAGAGTCGTGGAATGGTTTGGAAGGGACTTCAAAGCTCACCCAGTGCCACCCCCTGCCATGGGCAGGGACACCTTCCACTAGCCCAGGTTGCTCCAAGCCCCGTCCAACCTGGCCTTGGACACTTCCAGGGATCCAGGGGCAGCCACAGCTTCTCTGGGCAACCTGTGCCAGGGCCTACCCACCCTCACAGGGAAGAAAGAATTTCTTCCCAATATCTAATTTAAAACTCCCCCTCTTCAGCTTAAGGCCAGTGCAGGTTGTGTGTGGAGACACTTCTCTTAACCAGAAGAAATCTCCAGGTAACCCCTGTAGAAGTGAAGTGTGGAAGTGTTGTGTTCTGTAAAATGTTCTTTATTAACCAATCACACTTTCCTGAAGAGAGATCTCTGAGCAGAGCACTTGGCTCCTTGGCCAAGCCATGGAAAACAAGGAATGTCCCTTCAGGAGGGACAACCATGCCCAGGACCAGCCTTGATTTGCTGCAAGGACAGAACTCACCCCTCCTTTGCCAAAAGTTAACCTTGTGGCCAAAAACTAACTATGAGACTCCCCAAGTGGTCAAGCCTAGGTCAAGTTTTGTCACATCCTTTTCATTTTTAAAACTGAACCACAGAAAGGGGCAGGAAACTGAGATGAGCACAAAGTAAACCCAAATGCTCCTTTTAATGTGCATCAGTAAGGATCAAAAGTAACTCTAATATTACTCTCATTTCCCACCCCAGAAAAATCCTACAACAATCCAAAATCAATGGAAGCATCAATAATTGAGTAGAAGAAGCAGCTTTCCCAAGAAGCTTCTGGTTAATTTAAACTGTAATGTAAAAATAGTAAGAATTAAAAAAGAAATAATCAGTGTGTAAATGGAAGCTTGGCTGTGCTTCTGCACTAAATTATGCCTTGATGGAAATGGAGAAAGCTCAAATGAAGTCCACAGGCATCTCCTAATTATATCACAAGGTTTTATTCCACTTAGGTTTTCATGAAAGACTTCTGATTTCTTTTTATTATTCTCCATGGGAGTATAACATATTGGTTAACTGGGAGAAAGGAAGCAAAAAAAAAGATGAAACTCTTGATCTTTCTTGCTCTCCGTGTTTGTCGGGACAGATCAATTGTGAGGTTTTAAACTGGGTATGGAAATTCCCTGCTTGCAATATGGCTAAAAAGAAAGAGCATGGATGATTTAACAATTTACATAACCTGAGAGACTCAGCTGCAAATTGAATGAATGGGCCCCTTTGTTTCTCTAAACTGAAATAAAGAGAGGGGGAGAACAAAACAAAACAAAAAAAAGGTTCTTATATAATTGTCTCTGTGACTGGCAGGGTAGGAAGTTTTATGTCTATTGGTGGAAATAAGACTGGGAATTATTAGAAAACACAAAGCAATAAAGGGGTGGTTGAGCAATTGTACATATCAGCTAATAGGGAGTGACAGAGCCAGCTCTGCTGCACCAGCCCGGGCTTGGCTTTGCTCTGTTGTCCTGATTAGATTTGGGTCCTTTTTGGGGCAGTGCTGAGCACATCCCACCAGTGGCAGGGCAGCCACACAGCCCTGCAGCTCCTGAGCTCGTGGAGAGGTGGAGGATCCTGAGAGGTTCAAACCTGTGTGGTTTTAAGCTGGGAGTGTTCAAGGATTGTGCAGATGGGGCTTGGAGCAACCTGGGCTGGTGGAAGGTGTCCCTGCCCACAGCAGGGATGAGCTTTAAGGTCCCTTCCAACCCCAGTCAGTCCGTGATTTACAGGGTGCATGGTCCCCTTTGTGGGTTCAGTGTTCCCCCCCAAATCCCTTCCCTGTGGAAGCCCAGGGCTTAAATTATTTGGCCTGAAGCGTCACAGGCTCAAGGACACAAACCCCACGTTCCCTCTGGCCTCGGGACACACCACCCATCTCCAAAAATGGAAATGTCTTCTGTCTTTCTCCTGTGGGCATCTGTTCTTCTGTCCCTGCGTGGGTGAATCCCTCCACCAGGCAACCCCTGAGCTGTGTTAAAAAAACCCCAAACACTCACCCCCTGGCCTCAAAATTCCCCACTGGGGTTGGGGTGCCCGGGGGCAGCTGCTTTACCTGCTGCTGCTGCAGCAACAGCCTGGGGTGTTTAAGGCCTGGGAATCCAGCACGTTTTCGGCAGCCTGGGAGTCACAGTCAAATAAACAGCTGGAAATGGAAATTGGGAGGGAAAGGCCGAGCTCACCGGAGTTCAGACCTCTGGCAAACATCTTGTGCTGCTCTGTACGTGAGAGCAACTGGTGGCATATGGGGCGTATCTCCTCCCTGAACTGGTTCAAGAGGGAAAAACAAACTT
Source organism: Lepidothrix coronata (assembly GCF_001604755.1). NCBI lineage: Eukaryota > Metazoa > Chordata > Aves > Passeriformes > Pipridae > Lepidothrix > Lepidothrix coronata. Next base: position 1,435,568 of record NW_016690214.1, on the reverse strand, counting down.
CACCTTTTGGAATGTAACTGGCAGAGGAAAACAAATTAACCTTTTTTTTTTTTTAATTTTTTTTTTTTTTTTTTTTTTTGTTGTATATTTTAACTCGATGTCTGTTATAATGTCTTGTTTTAAAGGTTTTTCTGATAAATTCCTCAATTTGCCACCTCCCTCTGAGCAGAACCAGCCCAAGTCAACAACTTCTCCGTCATCAATCACAGTCAGGATGTGTTCCCAGTGCCTGGACACCCCTTCTCTGCAGCAAAAATTCTGGGAGTCACGTTTGTGCCTTCCACATTATCAAACTGTGGCCTTTAATGTGCTTGCAACTTTTTATTTTGCCTTTTTTTTTTTTCTAAAATAGACCTTTGAGTGAAAATATCTTAATGAAGGACCATGGCACAGTGATCCTGGACAGGCATCACTTATTTCAGAGCAGAGCTTGACCACACAACCTACAGCAAGATGATGTTGGGAGCTCAGTCTCATTATTAGACTCCAGAGACTTCACACAGAAAACCAGGGTTTCTAAATTGAAAATACAAAAGTGATTTAATGAAAAACCAGAGCTTCAACCACTGTAATTTTAACCCTGATAAAAGCAGAACTTCATGTTTCACTACTCATAAGAAGCATCACCAGTCTTTGTCTACAGTATTTAAAAAAAAAAAAGTTAAAAATACTTTATCCAGCACATAAACGTGTATTTTTATGAATAATGGTCTGCTTTATCTTTTATTCTTAAAAATTTCAGGTAGCAATAGTGGCTTCTTACCCACACTCTGCTCCCAAAAATAATCAAGTATTTTGAGGTCTTCTTTTAGGGTACATTTTTTCCTCATAAAAAAGAATGAATGTCAATATCTGAACCACATTTAGGTATTTTATTTGATCTTGGGCCTGCCAACCAAAACAATTATTTGTGTCTTTATAGGAAGGCACTTCAGCATTTTAAAATAAATATTTAAATGCTACTTCACAGGAAAAAATATTCATGTGGTTAGATGAGATATGCTGGAAAAATTAAGGTTGGTCCTCAAAGGCATGTCATGTTGTTACACTTTCCTGGTCTTAATTTGGTTAATCCTTCCTCAAACTGAAAAATTCAGATCAGAGGAAAAGAGAAGGTATTTTTTAAAAGAGCTTTGATACCCACAGCAGATTTCCTAATGAATTTTAATTTAGCAATTTGCTTGCAAAAAAGATAGGTATGAAATAACGGCTCTAATCTCTATAATTTATCTGTTTTCCTGGTGATTGTGTTCTATAAAGTCTGTGTGTCTGCCAGGCAAAGGCTGCCCATAAAAAAATTCGAATAAGGAACAGATTTGAAAGGGCAAGTGATGCTTTTTATGTGTGTTTGTAATCAAAGAGGTACCACTTACATGGGTATTAAATTCCCATTTTCCTCTGGAAACTCAGGAAAAAGTGATGAAAGGACTGATGATGAACACCTTGATACAAACCAGTGCTGTCAGTTCAGAGGGAACATCACAACCTTCTATTTAAGAAACTCTCACAGAAAAAAAGCTGATAAATATTTGCACCCCATGAATATTGATGGAGACAGGAGTGAATCCTGGCCTTCTGCCTGAAAAAAAAAAAAAAGGTTCAATGGGAGCAATAGTCTGAAATTTCACATTTTTGAGTAGTTTTTCAAGTTGTGTCAGACCAGACATGCTTTAAACTGGCAGAGAAGTTCATGAGATGCAGAGCCACGATGGGAGCTGGGTTCAGTTGGCTCTGCTGCAGTGAAAATCCCTCTGGAGCCCATGGAAAAACATCCCAGAATCACCAAACAGGGTTGGGAGGGACCTCTGGAGGTCACCCAGTGCAGGCTCACCCGGAGCAGGTGACACAGGGATGTGTCCAGAGACTGAAGTGCCTTCCTATAAAGACACAAGTAATTGTTTTGGTTGGCAGGCCCAAGATCAAATGAAATACCTAAATGTGGTTCAGATACTGACATTTATTCTTTTTTATGAGGAAAAAATGTACCCTAAAAGAAGACCTCAAAACACTTGATTATTTTTGGGAGCAGAGTGTGGGTAAGAAGCCACTATTGCTACCTGAAATTTTTGAGAATAAAAGATAAAGCAGAGACTCCCCACCCTCCCTGGGCAGCTGTTCCAGTGCTCTGCCACTGCAGTGGGAAGAAGTTTCCTCCTTATGTTGAGGTGGAACCTTCTGTGGTTTCATTCATGGCCATTGCTCCTCATCCTGTCACTGGGCACCTCTGGAAGGAGCCTGGTCTTGGATCAGGGCCATGGAGAAATGAAGGAAAAATCTCCCTTTTTCAGGCAGCATCATTTGCCTCTTGCTGCTCGAGCCTCCCTCCATCTGAGCCTCCCCCAGTCTCCCCTAATCAGCTCCTCCTGCTTCCAAAATCCTGATAACCCGTTATCCACCCGAGGATAAGGATCTTGCTTGGAGTAGGATCTGGCTCTTTCAAGTATCAGCTTTCAGAGCTGGTAAAGAATAACCCAGATCTTTGCTTGGGATGAAAAAATCCCCCTTTTTCCCCGGGGCACTGAGGCAAGTGTGAGGTAGCAAATCACACATTACTGTATTTCCAAACTATATCCCTTTGCTCTGCCTTTTAATACCATTTTGCCCCCCTCCCAATGAATTGCATATCCGTTATTTTACCACCCAGTTTATTTGATCATCAGGGAAGATAAATGGCTTCTGCTGAAATATTAAACAAAGGGAAAATTAAAGTACTGGGAAGGGTAAACAATACAGTAAAGCACAATTTCCTTTCTGCTACGTGAAGAAAATAGGTCTCTCTTTCTTGCTAAGCATCAGCACAGATGCTGAAACTCTGGCCATGTAACTTTTCTCACCAAAGTCGATGGGATTTGTGTGTGTTTGGGTGAAATCTGAATTGAATGGAAGCAAAGGAGGGTTTGCTAGATGAGATCCAGCCAAAAATAAAATTTATCAAGAAGTTTACACGCAGAGCCTTTTAATTTCACTGCTTTTGTTCATGTTCCTTTTCTCGCTCAGCATCGTTTGAACCAAAGATAAGGTGAAAAAAATGTTATTTTCATTGGAGTTTGGGCAGTTCTTAATAAAAGCAGGTGGAGATTTGCCCGGAGAAGAGCCAAGCCTGGTGTATGAGAGCAGCAAGGCTCGTCCCTCTGGGCACCAACAGCTCCAGGGACAGCCAGGGATGGATCCTGGGAAGAGCTGGAAGGACTCAGTTTAGCAGGGAGCTCTAAGGTGAGGAGGAGCTGCTTATTTTCAGCCTTTGGCTGAGGTTGGATTTCTCCCAAAACATCCTGGAAGGAAACAACTCCTGGGACACCACCAGAGCATGGTCTCATCCCAGCAGGGACATCAGCAGTGACCTCAGGCAGGGACTTCAGCTCCAAGCCTTGTGGCAGCCCAGGATTTGCCAGTTTGCCTTTGAGAATTCCCAGGTGAAGGTAGGGAGCAATATCCAATGTACTTTTCTCACAAGTAATTCATCCCGACTGCTGCTTTGGAAGGAGACGTTTTTGTTTCAGCTGCTGCTTAGCTTAGAATTTCAAACAGGAAGTTTCTTGTGGTATTCCAGAGGCTCAGTCTTAGAACTCTGAAATAATTTCCTTGGACAGTTGATGGATGGGAAGGAAGGACTCATTTCGTATGGACTTGCCTCTGTTCTGTAGGAAATATCCGAGTATCACATCAATTTTTTCTCATTCTCACATGGTTACAGCCCAATTTCTGAGTTTAGGTTGAATAATCATCAAAGAAATAGTTGTGATGGGAATATGACAAAGGACAGCAGAGCAGGACCTGCTCCACAGATATTGATTCTCCTCGAAGTTTTCCTGTGATTCATTGTTTTCAGCAAAGCCATAAAAAAATTATCCTCGCTCTAATCAGGGCATTCCTGACTGCACTGAGAGCAGATGATTATTGCTGGATTATTTCTGGAATCTGAGGTGGATTTTCAGACTAAACACTATTTGGGGTGCAAATGGACGATGGGAACACAAAGGACTGGGAGAGGGGCAACGGGGCAGCTCTGGGAGGGTCTGTAGGGAAGGAACAAAGTCCTGGGGGCTCTGTGGCCGCACAGTGGGGAAGGTGAAGCCGAAATCTCTTTTTGGGAGGCACAAACCAGTGCTGGGGGTTCTCTGTGCTGCCCTGGCAGTGACCTCCATCCCACCCGAGAGCGCCTGGATCTCCAGGGTGGAGGAAATTCCGATTCCATGCTCACTGAGCCCTGACCTTCCCCCTGACAGAGATGGATGCCCGGCCCTGCTAATGGGCTGTGGCGGGTTGTGCTGCGGGTTTGCACCTCCAGCGCTAACCTGGGACGAGCCAGCTCGATTCCCACTCAGCCTGTGCTTCATCCATGGGCCCTGAGACACCTCCTGCACCCTCATGTTCTCCCTGGCCTTCCCCCAGAGCCTGAATCCCACTGGGCTGTGGTTTATCCAGGCACACACACGGCTCCAACCACCGGGAACGTTCGGAAGTCACGGTAGTTTTGCCAACAGAGATCTTCTGGTTTCTCTGATCACCTGAGTGAGCAAAGGCACAAACTACTCCTCATTTTATCACCACATTTACCTACAGAGAGAGAAAAAATGCAAATACAATTAGGACAGGCATGTATCTTTACTTAGGAAAAGAGTAAGGGAGGGTGGGGAGTCACTGGTGCTGCTGTGGTTTTGTCATAAGTTATTCACCAGAATAACGAGTGAGGGGCTTTCAGCATCTCCAATGTTTTTAGTATCCAGAGGAGAACAGCAGTGTTTAGGCACATCCTGAACAAGTCTCAGATGACAAACACCAAGTAGATCAGCCTATGTACTGACCATTTGCTTTCCTTCTCTTCCTCTTCCCTTCTCACTCCATCCAGCCCTCTTGACCCTTCATCCTTCTGACAAGGGAAGATAACTTCCCAAACCCCAACTAATTCCCACAGACATCCAGGCTGGAGAGGTCACAACACTCCTTCCCTGAGAGCTTCCCTTTCCCGGTGGTTAAAGTGATCTTTGAGCAGCCCATGAGCCTTTAGGAAGTGCCACTTCTGCAGGCACAGGAACGCGCTCAGTTTCTAGAGAAGCTTTTCCCCTTCTCCTTGGGGTGGTGGGAATGGGGAGGAGTGATCCACCCCAGCAAGGGTCTGGAAAAAAATAAGGAACCTCCTCCTCTGGTCCAGGGATGCAGGACACCCCTGGGATGTACTGCTGGCACATTATGTTTTCATTGTTAGAGCTGCACATGAGAAAGAAACAGATCCATTAAAAAAAAAAAATAACATAAAATCTTGAAAGAAAACATTTTCCTGGACAATTGGGAGGAATGCTGGGCACCCTCTTTTTGCACTGCTCTGTCTGCCTTCAGCCCCTCCAGGACACAGGGCTAATTTAACAAGGCATGAATTTAAATACATTAAGAGCTAAACAAAACAGGGAGAGAATCAGAGAGGTGAAAAGTCAGTGCCCCTCCTTGTCCCGCTGTCTTCTTTTTGTTGGCTGCTGGGCTGGGAGACACGAAATAAAAGTGAGCAGCACAACCTGTCTGAGTTTTATTCAAATCAGCCAATTAAAACATCAAGTTGAAATGTCAACCAACACGTTCTGGCCACTCAGGAATTACAGCAGGAAAGCATCTGTCTGTCCTCGCCACAAAGAAGGGAAGATTTTTTAATTCCACTTCTGCAAAAGCTCTGACACGAGATTGCAGCCATGAAAAACACCATCTGCAATGTGCCCTGACTGGAGGGTTGTCATCAACTGCTGCTTTTACACTGAATTAGATCAAGTTAAACACCTTTTTTTTTTTTTTTTTTTTTTAAAATCTCATGAGCTATTTACCATGCAATGTTCTCTTCTCAAAGGTGTACCCCTTCTGACACTGACACAATTTATTCACCTGATTTTACCTTTGTTTACTGCCCAAATGCTGATTTGACCTGGTCCATGTTGTCATGAAAACATCCAGATTGAAGCTCCTCTAGCTTTAAATTTTCTCCTTATATAATCTATATATTTATAAATTTTCTCAGTTTATAACCTAAAGACTTAAGGCTGAATTTTAAGGATCTCTTCTGTATGACAAGACATTGGGTTGACAGAGGCATCATTTCATCACTCCCTCATCTTCTGAACTTCATCTTTCTGACACTCAGTGCTCTGGTCTGGTTGACAAGGTGGAGATCAGTTAAAGGTTGGACTCGATGATCTTGAAGGTCTTTTCCAACCTAAATGATCCTGTGATTCTTTGGTAGGAACTTGAGACTGATAGTCCAATATCTAGCAAGAAATCAAGACCTACCCGAGCTCCTCTGGTAATTTCCTGGCTACAGACCAGAAACTGTTCAAAAAATTAAGATTTTGTCAGAGTTGACCCGTTTCCAAAAAAAAAAAAAAAAAATATGTGTGATGTCAACAAGTCATCTTTCTTTTTAGTGAAAGTATATTGAGTTGGAGAATTCCCACATGGGTGGTCACCAGCCATTAGGTGAGAGCCAGAGAAATGATTAAGGTTCATGCATTAGACCTTTTTTTTTTGAAGTTTTATTTCATTAAGGTTGGAAAAGACCTCCAAGACCATGAAGTCCATTTGCTGGATACATAAGTGTTATTTTCCAGACAAATATAACCCACTCTTGGTCCAGCCTCTCCAAGTGATTAAAGGCTGTGTTAGGAGTGTACCCTACAGACACACACATGCAAATGGAAACTTGGTCTCCAGCATTCCACACACCAAAAAACCCAAAGCAAACAAACAAAAATCTCTCCATAATCCTCATGTTCAGCGTGCAAACGAGTTTCCAGCGGCAGTGATTGGCAGGACAGGCTCTCACAAAAGTCCTGTGCAGCTCTGGCAGAGTCTGGGTAAGTGATATTCTTGTCCCCAGGCCAGATCAGGATCACAGAGGATGTTTTGGAAGCGCTCCTGGGATGCTGGGTTTGATATTTAGGTTTGATATTAGGTTTGATATTTAGGTTTTGCCTGAGAAAAGGGGTGTTTTCCTTTTTATCTTGCCTTCAGTTCTTTCTCCTCCACAGACACCAGGGCTCAGCTGGTGGCAGTGATGCCTCTGGCCTTAAATAACAACATCCAGGCTCGTGGCCAAGGATGACATGAAAGCACAGGTTGCAGTCTGGGTGGACACAATCCTGCTTAAACAAAAGGAGAAAGCAGACTTGCATCCACCAGGAAAACTGCCTCTTCTTTCCCAAAGGGAAGAACACCCCCCCAGCAGGGTGTGGGGAGTGGGATGTGTGCTCTGCAAAGTGAGGCCAACCCACTGGATGTGCTGGTTATGTTTCTTTATTAATTCTCTTTCCCTGTTATAGCTAAGAACAAAGAGATTTCAGGGGGTTGGCTCTCCAGACTGAAGATGTTTCAGTTCTCTGCTTGAACAGTCACAGGAGGGAGCACCAAGTGCCAGTGGACACAGGGGTGTCTGCACATGGATGTCCTGCTTTTACCCTGCCAAAAAATCCTGCTCTCCACAAAACTGGTGGAGAAATGCCCTCTGCCCCTCAGTCAGTGCTGAAATGTGGGCTGAGAAAATGTCCAGCAGAGCCCCATAAACCTGAGATCCATGAGCAGCTCCTGCTCCAGCACAACTCACAGATGTGGTGGTCAGTGATGGGCACAACTGCAGGAGAACTTGGAGTCCAAGTGTCCTGGTTCTCCCTGTCCACCACGAGGCCACTCTGTGCTGGTTCTCTGCCCCTGCTCAAAAAGGCAGCAGAGACAACTTTGAGCAGTGTCTGCCTTTGAGGGGAAAGCTGGGAACACTTAGAAAGGTAGGCAGAAGGTATTCCCGGAAATCTCACCGAGCCAGCGTGGATATGGGATACAGCAGCAATGTCTAGACCAAACCCCAATGTTTCATGCAAGTTAGACAAGTAGAACCAAGGATTTTCTGATTTTTCAAAGAGATTGAGTTACAGGCAGGAAGGGATGAAATCCAGGGCGTTCCCTGCCAGCCAGAATTTCCTGTGCAAACACTGTTGCCCATATTTTTGGAGAAGTGCATAAAGCCAGTTGATGTCTGCAGCAATTACAGTGTGTCAGAAAAATCAGCATTTGCACATACCCTGAGCAAGAAAGCAGCACTGGGCATATGGACCAAAGAGTTAAAATAAACACAGGCCATCCGAGAGGAAACTATTTCTTCTGCTAAGTTTGGCTTTGCTGAAATAAATTGCTATTTGGATTTTAAATCTCAGCTAAATTACGTTCAGGTAGGGAGAGGTGGCTGCTGCAAGTTTGGGTTCTCCACAAAGAGCCAGTGGTGATAACGGGTTCTCCACATCAGTGCTAATCTCCTTGGAAGGTTTAGAGCCAGAATGTATCAGGCCCCATCTAATCTGGGTGGAAATTATGGCTCAAAGAGGGTTTTTTGTCGTTTTGTTTTGCTAAAGGCAACAAATGCAGGGTTTGTTTGGGGCATTTCACACAGACCCAGCATCTGTTTCACCAAGACCCCTTTGCCTGCAAAGGTCTGAATTAACACAGAGCCTCAACTGCTCTAAACTGAACCCAAAAATAGATCCTGGAGTTACAATAGACATTCAGAATGTACAGAGCCATAACATACATTTTAAACACCACGAGGGGATGTTCACTGCACATACCTGTTCTACTCAGACTGTCCCACCACAAGAGTTTATTTCCTCTATAAATTACCTCGTGAATCTCAGTTTGGACGAGACCAAATCCTGTGCCAGTCGTGGCCCAGCAATGAAAAGTGTTGACAGAGGAACAAGTAAAGCCTGAAAAGTTTGAAAGCTCCATTTGGGTTTTGGCCAAGCACCCAAAAAGCCTCGTGTGCCTGAGGTTTGACAGATTGATCCTTTCCCTGCCAGGGCTGGAGTGCCTCCTCCTCCCAGCCCAACACTCCAGCAAGGCCTGAAGCCCGGGATCAGCTCTGTGCCAGGGATGCAAGCCCGAATTTTTGGAGTTTTCCATAGGAAAACTGATGAGGGATCTCTTCTGCAGGTAACTGGAAAAATTTCCCACTGTGTCCTTTTTCTCTGGATACTCTGAGGGGGGTTTTCTCCTCACTTCAGGTCTCCTGCACTTTTAGATCCTGTAGGAAGGTGGCATCACATGAGACATTTTTCCCCAAGTGGTTTTAACACAGAACCCCAAAATGGTTTGGATTGGAAGGGATGTAAAGCTCATCCAGTTCCACCCCACAAGGGCCATCAAGTCCATCGTGTGTCCTTTGAAAAGACTCTGAAATGCTCCATCTTCACATTCTGACTACAACCTGAAGAAACTGTTTAAAGTTTTTTATTGGAAACCTTGGAAATAATAACAAATTCCTGTCAATGAAACACAACAATAGGCACATAATCTCTGAGCCTCCAGAATCAAATCTCTAAATTTATTGTAAAAGAGGCAAAAAGCAAGTTCCTCCCCTCAGAAACTCCTGCTGGTGTGACCACAGGGCTCCTGAAATTTGGGTTAAAAATTGTAATTTTCCCATCAGAGGTCACTGCAATAAGAGGGGATCCTGGTCACCTCTTTTTGGGGCTGGGAGAGAGGAGTTGGGGCAGCTCAGCCCATGTCACTCAGGACCCTGATATCCCACCCCAGGCAGACCCTACAAAGCCCTCCTGGTTCAAGAAATCATTGCTGACCCTGCTCTGTAATGAGCCCAAACATCTGATAAACTGTCATTTCAGAGAGGCCCCAAATTAACTCCTTTCATTTCAGTTGGAGGCTTCAACAACATTTGAAATATTATAGAATATTTCAACGTCCTGAAGTTTATATGGGCAAATCTTTGCTCTGCTGATTTCAGAGCTGCACTAAATTTTACCAGTTAAAGTTCTGACCCGGGAAAGGCAAAACTCTCTGAGATAGGCTCCACACCAATCATTTCATCCACCATAAATTAGCCAGGTCATCTTTAGATTACCTATGGCAATTTAGTTTTCTTTCTTTAAAAAAAAAAAAAAAAAAAAAAAAAAAAAAAAAAAAAAATCAGGGCAGGGGAAAAAAGAATTCCACTGTGCAAATATCCCAGAGAACAGATTACTTATTGTTCCAA
>NW_016690214.1:1375843-1425543 GCF_001604755.1 Lepidothrix coronata | reverse complement strand
CCACTAGCCCAGGTTGCTCCAAGCCCCATCCAACCTGGCCTTGGACACTTCCAGGGATGGATCCACAACAACATGTCGCTGTTTGCTTGGAGCTGAACTCAGTTCAGGTGTCAAACACCAAAGGGAACTGGGAGTCAGCTGATTTTGTGGTACCAAAAACCAGCTCCTGACCCAGCAGGTCAATTATGCAAAACAGAAAACATGTTTGTTTTATAGGAACCGGGTGGAAAAGAAGAAGCACCAGCAGGAGCAGCTCTTTACTTTTGTGAGAGGTTTGGGGGGGTGGGTGTGGGACTGAACAAAGAACAGAAGCGTGGAAGGGCTGAATTTATGGGGTAGGAAACTAATCTGGAGTGTAACATTCCTTCCCTCCCAGCAATATCTCTTCCCAAATCGTGCTGGATTCCCTGTTTGCTTTCAGGGCACATGTGAAATAACAGAAATATAAACTCTGCACATCGTTTCAGAAATGATAAAGTGGTTACACGCCCGCTCCCAACACTCAGCTGCTTCTGTCAGACCTTTATTGTTCCTATTCTCCTTTCCTTGGTACATGAGACGGGTCTGAGGCCCCTGAAACATTTCACAGCTGGATCCAACTTGTCCCCTGGGAGATTTTCCTTTTCTATCAGTAAGTGAAGACAAGGCTGGAGCCTAATCTTGTTTTATTGTCACCAGCCACTCCACACTTGTGTCCTCCATCATAACTCGTGTGTGTGTGTGGTGCAAACCTGGAAATAGGGGCTGATTATGTCCTGGCTGGCAACTGGAGATCTCCTGGAGGCTGGTGCTTCCCTGTGGTCCATATTCCCAGCCCACAGCATTGCACAGGGTTTTCTTTTCCAGGAGTTTGCCCAGCCTTGGACAAACAGGGCTGGATCCAGGCAGGGGTGGTTGGAGGTGTCAGTGGTTTGTTTTATGGGGAAGTTGGTGTCCACCAGCATCTCCCTCGCTCCTGGACCTCCCAGCTGCACCAAATCCCTGGAATGAGAGGTCCCAGAGGACTTCTTGGACTCAGGGAGAGCTGGGGCAGCACGTGGTGCCTCCCAGTAACCATTGCTGGAGTTTCCTGCTCATTTTTTAATTCAATTTTTTATTTCATCTTGACTTTAGACCAGGCTGTACTTCTGCAAATGGATGGGATTGTTCCTTTTTATGCTCCTTGATTTTTGTTTTTAGGAATGCCTCCCTTGCCCCTTATAGTTTTTCAGTACAAAGTTCATCATTCAGGACAATGGAAAGTGAAAAGGGGAGAAAACACGAAAAAAATAAAATTATTCCCTTTTTTCCACTTGTCACTTTTTCTTATAAATGGAAAAAATATTCAACATTGTGTTGAATAGGAATAAATAGAAAAAAAGGTTTAAAATTATTTCTACCATATTTTGGCCCCTTTTGTGCCTTTTCTGCTTTTCCAGTTTGGAAAGAATGAGTAGAGGGGAGAGGAGGAGAGAAGAGTCAGCAGTGAGGGAAACAAGTTATTTGATGAAAAATTGAAGTGCTTAAAATGAAGCATGGAATCTTATTTTGATATCTTTAATCATAGGAATAAAGTCACATCTCTAGACTGAAAATGTTGTTCAGCCTGACATTTCAAAATGAAACACAGATTTTCATTTCAGGAGATAATTCCATATCCACACACACACACACACAATCAAAATGTATTTCTAAATGAAAACACCACAGGGAGAATAACATTTAAAATTGAAATTTTTTATTTTTTGCCTCCCCCCAATAAACAAATAACTCAGTTTTCCAGGAAATTGTAAAACTGAGAACAGAGGGCGAAACAAAATGAAACAAAAGGGGGTTTTGCCATATTAAGCATCAGGGTTTGCTAACAAAATATGTGCTTTAACACGGATTTTTTTCTGGCATGTTAATTCATCTGCTCAGAAGGGATCCTCTCCGAAACACATGGGCATGATTTGCTGGTTGTAAATAAAACATTTGTTATTATTTGGGTTTTAGCAGCCCCTCAGGTCACGGAGTTTCTGGTGAAGCAGTGGCTCAGCCCCTCTCAGGGAACTTTTCCTCCCCAGGAATATTTCTGGGGACACTGGGGACAGGAACAGAGCAGGAGAAGGACGATGTTTCCCCCGTTAAAAAATGGAGAATGTGATTGGAAAACCCCCTTTCAGCCCAAGTGTTCCTTGGGATGGGGTGGCTCTGGGTGAACTGGTGTGGTCAGGGCAGTGCTGGGGGCCTGACCCAGGGCTCCTGCTTCCAGGGGTGCTGTCCCTATTCCAGGGATTCCAGGGATGTGGTACATTCCCAGCACACGGGTGGGAGCTGCTCCTGGGTGGGAAGGGCTCAGCTGCCCAGAGGGCAAAGCTGAACACACAGAGCCTGGCTCTGTGGCCAAAGCCAGGCCTCCTAAGAAGGGGTGGTTTGTTTGCTGGGGGAGGACGTGGGTGAAATGCTGGGTGCAGTTTTCTCCATGGCAGTGTGTAATCCCAGCTCACACCACGCCTGTATCCCGATTTTCACTGGTCCAAGAGCTTTATCCGCCTTGCTTTCAGACCTTTGCCCAGGGAAGCTGCTGCATGGCTCAGTCGAGACTCTTTCATTTTTGTTTCCTAAACCATCTCCCGTGTCCCTTACCCCCATCTAGCTGGAACTGGATAATCCTTGAGGTCCCTTCCAAGCCAAACCATTCCACGATTCCGTGATTACGCTTCGTGTAAATCATGGGAAACGTCCGAGGCTGCAAAGCAATTTGGGGTTTTCAAGACTTTTCCCTGAGTTATCCATAATCAGAGGCAGTTGGCTCCAGGCAGAAGAGATGAAGTGTCAGTGCACAGGGAGGAAAATTGTGCCTTCTGTTTCTCCTTTTGGGATATAAACCACACGCTGCAGGGCTGGCAGGGCAATGAAACGAGCTCGTGGTTCTCCAGCTGCACAGACTGTACTTTTTAGCGTTCTGTTACGTAAAGAGCATGCAAATATATTAGCAGGAAAAAAGCTGAATTTGCCTATTAAGGCCTGTGATTAATGCAGTGCTGAAAGCTCGTTTAAAGGGCTGTATATTGCAGCTCACTCGAGAAACACGGAGAAGAACGAGCACACAAAACCTGAGCTCAGTGTCCAGGGTAGGGAGGATCCCAGCGTGGCTCTAGAGGGCACTCAAGATCTTTAGGATTTCTCAGAGAGAAGAGAAAGCTCCAAGTTGCTTTTCACACTTCGCTCTTAGAAAAAAAATTTAACCCTCTTCAGGAGCAAGTGGGACCACATCAGACTCCAATATTACAGCTTCTCCCCTTTTAACCACTAATAACAGGTTGAGCTGGTTTCTGTTTGGATTTGGGGTTTCTTTCTTCCATTGCTAAGCACTGGTGAGTTGTGTGGAGCCCTCTCACAGCACCGATTTTGGCAAGGCAGGATCTGCTCAGCACGAAGAAATCCCATTCCTTAGAGTGAGAAATCAGCCTGAACTGCTGAGAAATGGCAATTTATCATCAGGTTGTCGTGCTGAAACAGAGGCACCACAAAGAGATCTGGTCACATCCACAGGAATCCTAAAAAAACTCCTCTGTGTCTCCAAACCCTGGGCACGTTTTCACTGTTTGGTTTTGCACGTCTCCGAAATGTCTGGGTTTGGCTGGAATAAAGCAGGGCCTTTCTTGTGGTGTTTTTCTGCCATCAGGAATTGGAAATCTCACAAGAAATCCTGCTCTGATGAGATTCCCAGCCTGATATCCAGCCTGGGAGAGAGAAACTGCTGATTAAATTTTGGATTTCGACGCTTCGCATGAGTCAGGTCAAATTCCCCAAGAAATCAAGATCTGAACCGCCTTGTTGTAGGCTGAGGGTTGTTTTCAGATTGAAGGCCATGGACTTGAATCCAATATTACAGGCCAAGTCTGCATCTTCAATCAGCATTGGGATATCTTTTCTGCAAGGCTACTCCGAGTTTATTCCGTGCAGCTGATCCCACAGGCTCCTCTCCAGAAATCTGCACAGTCATCCTGTTTTTCCTGGGGATTCTGTCAGCTCTGCAAGAGCCCCATGTTAGAAAATACAGTGTGACTAAGAAGTCTGTCTGCTCCCTAATTATATTGCCAGAGCTCTCGTGGTGTTGCTTTCTCTGGGGTTTCTATTCTGGACAAAGTGGGCCTAATAATAACATTATAATTACACTGCTATGATTTCACTGGTAACCTGCCCCATGTACTCAAATCTGAAGTGCAGATCCAAAAAAATACCACAGGGTGCAGAGGAATTCTGACAGACCCTCAGCAGAGCCACACAGGCTTCAGGAACAGGCAGCTTTGTAAATTAAGAAGATTTGATTTCACTCAGCTGATATCAAGGCCACACACCCTCCATCCAGATCCCTTCTCATCCCTTCACTGCTTTTCATTTTTCAGGCACTGCATCTTCCAGCCCTGAAATGAATTGCAGATGGAGAAGCTGAAGACACCGAGATATTCTGGTGAATTGTTTGAACTGAGCTACTGGAAGTCTTGCAAGTTGCTGACCATCCTAAATTAATGCTGTCAGCTCTCTCTGAGTGCTCTGTGAGCTGCTTAATTCCCTTCCAAAAAGAACTGGCTGCTCTTCTCCCCTCCTTTGGAAACGGATGTAAACCAAAGGGATGAGTCTTAGCTAAGGTTTGGGGACAGCTTTAAGTCAGGTCTATGGTTCAGAGACAACAGTAATGTGTAATATGGAGATTATAAAAGGCATTTGCAGCTTTTGGTCCAAAGTAAGTGAGTGAGCTGGAATGGATTGTCCTGGTGGCACTTCCACGGTGAGCAGGAACAGGCTGAGAGCAACAAGCAATGGGAGTTCATCTCCCTTTTATCCCCAGATCTCATGGAATTCAATTTTCAGGCTCCATTTCTAGTCTCTCCACATCCATGAGCAGCTTTTCAGGGTTTAGCTGGGTACATGAATATCTATCAACAATTGATAGATCAGGCAAGTGTGGGGTTTCAATATTAAACAGCCAAGAGGGCTCTGTTTGGCCAGACAGTTCTTGCTGTATTGCTTTTTCCCTTCCCTGGCTGAATTCCCATGGTTTTTGGCATGAACAACTGCATGTTCTAATAACCATACAACCTTCAGACATCACTTCCCCAAACATTTGTGTCACTGTGGGCTAATGGGTGAGGGAATGGGGCTACAGGACAAGAGGTTACTGTGGAATTTCTGTTGGGGAAGCACTTGAAAAGCAGCAAAATTATCTGGGACCCTTCTTGTCTCAGATACAGTGAATTCATGGATAATTCAGGGAAGTCAAAGCTCGTGGCAATCAGCCAGTTGGACAAGGTAATGTAATATCCACTCCTCCCTCCAATAGGTGCTGGAGACAAGACCAGGATGGTTTTATCCAGATTTACGCCAAAAGACAAACCTTTTCTTAAAAGCAACTGGAAAGGGAAAATAAAACTCCATTTCAAACTTAGAAACAGCATAAAATATTGAAACGTGGAACGCAAGCTTTCCCCAGGAACCACAGATCCTCTCAGCTGACAAAAAACGATGTAGCTTAACTTAGACAAATAGTAGAACAGCAAAAAGGTACCACATGTTCCTGCCTGACTGCGAGCCAGACAATTGGTGTTCCATTTAAATCCTGTTCTGACATCACGCTATAGAAAGCCTGGAAACCCCTGAGCCCGCAGTGCCGGGTTTCTCCGCGCTGAGCCAGACGAGCATCCCGGCTGAGCAACCCGGCTGAGCATCCCGGCTGAGCATCCCGGCTGAGCATCCCGGCTGAGCATCCCGGCTGCTCCGGGCGCCGTCCCGAGGAAACAACAGCCAGAATTCCTCCTTCTCGGTCACACGGGAGCAGGGGAGCTCAGAACAAACGCCCCCTTGGCTGGGGGAGCCGGGCAGCCAAGCAGGGCTTAGCTGCCACCAGCCCCGGCTCCCGGGGCCGAGGGCGATGCCAGAGCCGCGACAGCCCTGGAATACTAATGGGCAGCTGTGGAGCTGCCTGTTTATTTTCTCTTTGGAAAAAGCCGTGCAAATAAGGCGCTGGCACAGAAAGTCAGTGCCCTGGGAGCTCATATGATACGCAGGATTCATTGCTTTCCTTGCCTTGGTCTCCCCCCTCCTAGGTCGTATTTCTTCTTCTTTATTCTGCCTCCCTCCTCTCCAAATGAAGATGAAGGCACAGTTTCCTGGGTGGTAAAGCTGCCAATTATTAAAAGGGCCCTAATATTTCGTAAGTGACTTCAAACTGCTCCTGCAAGTCTGACACCCAAAGCACTGGGCACTAATTGTGAGATGAACACGAGTCCCATCCTGGGAAGAGCCTCAGCTTCATATCCAAGGGACAGAAAAAAGCATTAGCAACCCCTAAACAGCTGGAACTGGCTCAGCCAGTTTCATAAACCTGTTTTCATTCCCTACAGTGTTGTTCTATCCTCAGTTGGTGGCAAAAGCATAAAACCAGAACTTTTTGCACCTAAAGCAAAAGCCACTTTGTACCTCATAATATCTGAAGTCCCAAGATATGTAGAAATTTATGACCCTGTGAGACTCATGGGCATTTATGGATCTAAAAATCCTGGGTGTGTTTAATTCCCACACCCCTTTAAAATGACCATTTTCAGGTGCTAAATGGCAGCAGGGTCAGAAAAACCAAGAACTTTGGATACTAAAGCCACGGCAGCTCATCTTTTAAACAGCTCAGACATTAACCACCCTTATTGTCATTTGGTCAAAGACATGGGAATTACAATGATGTAAATTTAAGCAGATTTAGACAGAATTCAGGCCATGAGGTTGGTGCTTATCCTGGTGTCTGAGGCCACAGGAGCTGCCTTTTGCAGAGCATCCCAGGGATGTTTGTCCCGAGGGCTCCTCAAGGATATTTCCCACCCCCCCACTGACTGGTGTGGATATTTCCCACCCCTCCAGTGACTGGTGTCCAAGCAGCTCTTGGGGAAGGGCTGGTGTGTCCCTGTGTCTCAAGAGCTCTGGTGTCACCAATTCAACAACAACCCCAGGAAGCCTCGGGCAGAAAATCAGGTTGTGCTGTGGAGCAGCTGGAGCCCAGTGACAGGGTGATGCTGTCACATGAGGCTGTTTACACACGTTCCCCCCTTTTCAGCTGCAGAGCATCCAACGTGCAATAAACCCAAGCAGAACAAAAGTCTCCCACTAATGGTCCCTCCAAGCTGAATAACAAACGTCCTGCAGAGCAGCTCCCCACAGGCTCTGCTCAGCACTCACAAAACATCAGGCCTGGCGTCCCTGCCCTGCCCAGCAGGCCCTGCTGATTGTTGTCTTTCTTATTGTGCTCTGCTCAAAATGAATTTACAGCCTCCCCCGAGCAAGGATGTGCCAGAGCAGCTCCTCTTCGTGGCACTCAAATGGAGCTGAGTTGATTTTTCTGATCCCCCCCATCAGGATTTTATCTCTTTCCAGGTCATTTTGCTCCATGTACATTCCAGGTAAAGTAGGTTTTACACACTCTCAAAGGGAGAAGTGATTTAGTCCCTGAACCTCCCGCAATCAAACCTACCAGTCTGGCAGAGACACATAATTAGTCCCAATTAGCAAAAACAAGTCCATCCAGAATATACTGGAATATGAAAACAGGTTTAATTGGATTCAATAGCTCCCAGTGGAGACTGTCACAGTTTATTTGCACGGAAAAAAAATAACAAAACACAACCCCCAAACCCAATAATGTGGAAACATGGCCATCTTTGAGCTCCCAGGTCTGGGTGGTCCATGGAAACAAGATGATGGGACAGGTATTAAAATGGATGGTGTGAGCTCCTGCTCTGGAGTCAGCCTGTCCCGAGGAGACGGGGAGCTGGATGGGCTGATGGAAAGGGCTGCAGCCAAAGGTTTGTGGCACAGCAGGCAGTTCCAAAAACCTTGTAGGCCCTAAATGAAGTGAATATTTCATGTTTGAAGGCGTTCCTTTTTCTCAGAGATCAGTCCTTTCATTTGGGTCTGGTGTCCATGGGCAAGCAGCAACACAGTGGAGGGAAAGGTAGATTTTAGATTTTTGTGCCTTTGATTGATGGCTGATTTTTGCTGTCTCCCCAGAAAATAAGGAGTGTGTGGCTCCTCTTTCAAAAACTAGCCCCTGTGCTGTGTGGAAGATGTGAGAAACATCCCTGAAATCTGTTATCCAACAATGCAAAATACTCTTGACCACACACTTGTGCTGCATAGCAGGGATTTCAGAACTCTGTGGGAATGCAGTATCCTGTATCACAGGGGAACACTGGGGATCCAGGGGTAAATCTGAGACTCTTATTGTGAGCAGAGCTGGAATGTGTTCCCCTGCATCCCAGATCTGACTTCACTACATCTTGATCAGCCTCATCAGAAACTAATAGGAAAAAAACCAGGGTTGGGTTTCAACAGTTGTAGGACAAAATATCTTCAGCTATTGAGTTTTAGCTTGCAGACAACAAGAACGAATGTTTAAGTCTGGATGGGAATTAGAGAACTTGGAATGCTCTCCTGAAAGAGGAGAAATGCAGCTTCAACCCCTTTGTCCAGCACAGACCTGCTGGGATGTGTCTTCATCACCCACAGGGTTGGGATTAAAAGTTCAGGCCCAGCATCATCTGAGCTCTGCTGCACAGCCCAGGGCTGCCCCTCATCCCCTGCCCTGGGAGCTCCACAGGGCTGGATCCTGCCTGGCTGTGCCCTGCTGGGATATCCTGCACTCACTGGAGGCACAATTTGCCTTCCCTGATGTTATCCAGCTAAAAGCAGGACGTTTTCTCTGCCCCAGCCATTTCTGACACCCCACTGCTGTAAAGGCTTGGGGGGGGGGCTCTTTGGAGGGGGGTCTGGCCAACCAGCTGGGAATATGGCATGGAAAGTGGAAAGTTGCTCTAGTATCCCACCAGTGAGGCCAAGGAGACACTTTATTTTTAGTTTCAGATGTTTTTGTGCCCTGGGTGGGTGTTCTGGGTGAGGAGTCAGCAGAAAACCCTCCTGCACCCTCTCAGCCTGAACCAGTGACCAGACATTCCCTTGACTCTTGTTTCCCAGGCCAGGTTCAGCCTGTGCTGCTTTAATGCCCTTTCTTGGATCTCCTCAGCTCATTTGGAAGCAAACAAAGGGTCAGACTTTCCCGTAATCCTCACACACCATTGGCATCTTTGTCTGTCTCTGCCACAGAGCAGAGCAAACACAAAGGCTGATCCCCCTGTACCCTCTGCACCGAGTCCCTCCGAGTGGGAAGTGAAAATGTTGGCAGAAGAACACGGGAAAGTTGGGCAGTTGCCTGTGCCCTACCTGGCTTGCAGATAAAAGAATCAGATTGCCAAGTCTGCCAGTCTTTTAAGCCTGACAAATCCACACACCAGGCCTTTGAATGGACATGAAAAGTTGAGGGAATATCGTCCCCAGAGCTACAAAGCTTCACTTCTTGTATTGCTCCTCAGATGAATTCAGATAATCTTATAAAACTCCAGGCTCCTTTATTTCTGTCTCTCATTGTGCTCTTCTGTAAATCATGGATTCCTATTATTCTTTTCTTTTCCATTCCAGCTTCCTAATTTTTTCTCCGTGGTTTTATTTCCTGTGCCTGTGCATTTCTGTCCTCAAAGAGGCAGTTGTTGCTCACAGAAACACAGCCTGGCTTTATGCAGATGGAAGCAGCAGGAACAGCATTGCCCATCCCCAATAAAACCTCCAGTGCTCTCTGCATCCCTCCTGGGTGCCAATCCCACAGGTGGAGAAGAGCCCCTCAGCATCCCAGTTCCTCGGGCAGCAGATGCTCCAGGGATTCTCTCAGTGCCAACAGTCACCAAATACTGAGCAGTCTTTGGGCTTCCTGAGCACCTGAAGGGGTGAGTCAGGTCACTCAGGCAGAAGGGCAGAACTGCCCAGTCCCATTTTCCACCACAGGCTGCTGCAGGAGAAATCCTGGGAGGCCGTGGAGCTTTCCAGGACTTTGGAGGTAGAAAAGAGAAGATAAAAACCCTCAGGACCATTTTCATCTTTCCCAACACTATAAGTCCTTGTGATAGCTGGTCTTTCTCTAAAGTTAATTTTTTTACATACATATAAGTTAGTTTCTGGTTGTTATTTGCTAATTGCTGCTGGTATTTAATTATGGCAAAGTTTAAATTACAGAGGCAGCCACTAATCCACATTCTTCAACGACGTGCTCCAAAATTCTACTCCAAACATTCCTTGCGGTCCTCGACAAACACAGGCAGTGCTCACTTGGCCCAAAAGTCCCACTGCAAATATTTTCACAAAAGCAGGGATGAGCAAAATCATCCCAGGGCCAATTCAATTCATTACACAGACTTCCACCCATGTTTAATCTGGAGAGATCCATTTGTTTTCCTGAACTCCTTTCCCAACCCTAAATGAAATTACGACCAAGCCCCCTTGGACCATCGTGGATTTAAGATAAATATGCTGCAAATTAATTTCTAGGTCTTCTTACCTTGCCCACTGCTGAGACAGAAGAGCTGCTCTCCCCACAGTGAGATGCTCCTCAGGGCTCTGGGTAGGAGAGAACTAACACAAGCTGGTTTTTTGGGAGAACAGCTCCTGGTTTGGGAGATGGAGGTTCAAGTTTCTGCTTTTCCCAGGTTGTATCACTCACCCTCTTTACCCATCCAGGAAAGAAACACTCCCTTCATAATTTCATTAGTATTTACAGGGATGAGACCTGCGAGTAGCAGTGGATGGGGAATTCTTTGTGCTCTTCTGAGTAGATTAACCTGTAATAATGGCATAAATTCAGCCTGGAGAAGAGGAGGTTTTGGGATGGTCTCCCCATAATTTGGGGAGATTCAGTTAGTCTCTTAGCTTTTGTCCTCCAAATCTGTAACCATCCCCCTGAAAAATCCTCCTTTGGCGTAGTTGAGCCACATTATTTCCTATTTCACTTAGTTACAAAGTTTTAAGGTGCTTTGTTGAGCAATGGTAGGTGGATCTCTACCTTCAACAACTTTTTTTTGGGGAAAACAGAAATATGTTTTCTTCCCGTGGATTTTTTATCTTACTTGTTGCAATGGAATTAAAAGCTTGGAATGTTCACCCAAGGTAAAAGTGTGCAGCTTGTGCAGTACAAAAATTAGGAAACTCACAGGGAAATCAGAAAATCTTCAACTCTGCATTTAATCAAATCCAATTTTTTTTCCTGCTAACACTTTGCAGATTCTTATTGTAACTGGCATTAATTTTTCTGCATTTGTGACCATCTAACTCCAATAAAGCTTTGTACCTTTCTACGGAGCTTGAAAAAAACCTGCCTGAAGAGCTCAGACTTAGTAAATGGACCTTGGTGCTTTTAAACCCCTCATAAAATCAAATATTATCTTAAGAAATCCTAATCAAATTAATCTTCAACTCCATCTTCCCTCTCTTCACCCTATGACTTCACCTTGAGCTTGCCTCAATATGACCTGAATCTCATTTACTTCCCATTAGAAAAAAAAAAAAATGAAGTGAACTTCTAAAAAAAATAACCTTTCAATTACCTTTTAAACTCCTAGAAGAGGACTCGTTTTGGGCCATGACATCATCCCCTGATGGTTTTAGCACATGGGCCACATTCCCTGGCTGACCTCATTTATCTGAGTGAGCAGAGATAAGGGGACAGTGAAATATGAAAAGCCTTTTGGAGTTATTGGGGATTTTTAGTTCTTTTTCAGACACATCTTTACAGAGATGGTAAGTCCTCGTGAAAAACAGAGGCATTGGGCTGGATGGGTGTGCACAGAGAGCTGGATCCTGGGATGAGGATAAGCTGAGTTCATGTGCAATAACTCTGCTTGCACATCCAGAGAAATAAACCCTTCCCAAGAGCCATCCATCTCTCCCTGCTCAGACACCCATTTTAACACGTGATGGATCCCTCTGCAGGGACAGACATTTCTCCTCTCTCATGATAACGGGAGCCCAGCAGGAGTGATGTCTAAATCTGCAGTGTCTGAGGGCCAGGAAGATGGATTCCACCCCAAACAGCCAGCACAGCCAGGGGGGAGGGATGGATGGATATTTAAGGAGCTGCACAGACCTCAGAAGGCAGAGATGTCACAGGATAAACAGGATCTGGTTCAGCTCCAGTGCACAGGCTCTGTGAGGGTGTAAAACTCCATCTGATAGAGCTTTTCTCTTGTTAAATCAGCCTAACCATGGCTGTGAGGCACTCTGTGAGCACACTGACAGCTGTCTAAAAGAAGAACCACTTTTATATCCTTAAAACTGCCAGCACGGGCTTCATGGTTATAGCTCTTATTTTTCTAGGTGCACACCCTGAAAATAAGAACTCCATCTTTGGCCCAGAGCCCCAAAACATGAGGACTGTTGCAAATAGAGTTGTCAGGGTGTTATTTTCATCAGAGGCTTTTCTGATGGGGAGAGTTTCCATGGATTTTGTTGCCCCAGGACTGTGCCCAGGATGAGAACTGCAGCAGAGTGGGAAACATCAGCACTCAGTCCCCACTTTGGCTCCTGAAAGGGTGACAGGAGAGGGAAGAGACCTGTGCCCAGGACTCAGGTGTCTCCCCATCCCTTCAAAGAGGTCTCACTCTGGGTATCATCTGCTTTCGATGAGGGTTTGTCGTTGTTGTTGTTTTCAACTTGATTTTTTTTTTTATTTGAAATGACAATTTATTAAAGCTGTGGCCCATCTTTCAGAGCAACGTGGTGCAGTTTGAAAATCTGCCTCCACGTCCTGCTGACATCTGTCCCTCTTGTCCTGTCCTGCCTTGACAGCCAGGGGTTGGTAGCAAAGCCAACCTGTCCCCTTTCCAGTGAACCTGCCCCAACTTGCTGGATGCTATGTTAGAAACACACTTCAGCATCCTTCAAATCAAGGAATAATGCAGCATTTGTCCTTCCTGGTGGCTCCTGTGCTAAGCCATTAAAAAACTATCAGCTCATCACTGTCTCCCAGGCCTTTGCAGCCGAGAGGAGCTTAGCCTGGAACTGCAGTTGTGGCAGAATTGAAACCACAGTGTGGCTTTTCAGTAAGGCTCCCTTCATTTCCTCCTCCCCTCCCTTGTCTCTGCAACCTTCCTTTCCTTACTCAAGCCAGTCTTTTTCCAGGCATCAAATCCCGCCTGACCTCCACCATGTCCTGCTCTGCAGGAGCCACCCCTGGGCTCCTCCTGCCGTATATCAGGGTATTTATGAGACACTCAGCATCAACACACTTAATGGCTGTGAACATTCCAGGTAGGTCTGCCAACCTGCAGCTCCAAGGAGCTGTTTTAAGGCTGCTCTGCACTCCCAGCCCCTGCCAGGCTGCCCTCCTGGGCCCAAGTACTCTTTAACACACCCCAGAGAACCTCTTGGTTTGTTACTCCCCGTGGATCTGCTCGTTTTCCATTCCTGCAAGGTGGGTTTTAATGGGTTTGATACAGCACCAGGAAGGCCTCTTTGGAGACATAATTAATGGATGCTCAGCACAGGAAAACCTGGACTTAGAAAATGTCATATATCAAGTGAACAGGACCAATTAAGGTAGCCAGGTTTTCAGCAGAAGCAGCTTTAACATCATCAGGATTTCCTACCCAATGTACTGTTTGGAAAAGGTGAGTGGAATTGGGGGTGAGGGAAGCAGGGAGGGTGGAATTTGTTTTTCCATGGTGGAAAGTTAATCTGCCACTCTTGGGAATGCTTTACCAACACCAACTGCAAAAACATCCATGTTGCCAGTTTACATTAGGGATAATATTGTGACTGCATTTAAACTGGAAGAAACCACTCCATCAGTCAAAGGAGGATTTCAGGGGATATGACCTTGAGTAATGTCCTGGTTTAGTGAAAACTGTGGATTTGATCATTAATAACGTTTTGCATGATCAATTTTTTTTTATTCAAAGCAAACTTTGTCAGCCAACGGAGTAAAACCCTCTCTCATGTTCCATCTTTCTCCATTTGAGTGCAAGCAAGAGGAATCTCTATGAAAATACCCTCAGTTGGCCAAAGTTGAAAAGATAACATTCCTGAGAGCGAGACTGGATTCACCTAAGGTCTCTTCAAGTTCTGAGATGGCTGAATTTGCAGTCTCAGCAGCTTGGACAGCAAAGCACAGCTAAGAAAGAGGGAATTTTTCTCTCCTGGAAATGCCTCATGGCTCTGGCTGTGAGAGCCCTTGGTTGGTAACACTCCATGGAGGTGCAGCAGGGCCTTCACCAGCTGGCTGAGGGGGCTCTGAGCTGTGGCTGCTGCTGGAGGACCCTGCCCAGCTCCCAGAGATCCACAGAGCCACAGAATCCCAGGATATGTTGAGTTGGAAGGGACCCACAAGGATCATCCAGTCCAACCCTCAGCCCTGCACAGGCACATCCCTGATAGTCACATCCTATATCCCAGAGGATCATCCAAACCCTCCTGGAGCTCTGGCAGCCTTGGGGCTGTGCCCACTGCCCTGGGGAGCCTGGGCAGTGCCCAACCAGCCTCTAGGGGAAGAACCTTTGGCTGAGATCCAACCTGAGCCTGCCCTGACACAGCTCCAGCCGTTCCCTGGGTGCTGTCCCTGGTCCCCCAGAGCAGAGCTCAGTCCCTGCCCCTCCTCTGCCCCTCCTCAGGAACTTGGAACTGCACTGAAGTCTCCCCTCAGTGTCCTCTTCTCCAGGCTGAGCAGACCTGTTACACCGTCTCATTTCTCAGCTTTCTGGGTGTGTTCTGTGAGTTTGAGTGGTGGGAAGTGGTGGTACAGACCCTCTGGGAACTGGCAGCCCAGGACACTGAAGCCAGGTCCCATCACATCCCCAGGGATGCTTCCCAGCATCCTGGAGGACAGCTGGGTTCTGGCTCTGCTTTAGCACAGGGAAGTTCATGCACAAACCCACCTGTAAGTGGCTTAATTTTTGTTGAGGTCATGGAACTTGACCCCTCAGGACTCACTCCTTGGCCTCATTTGGTGATTAATTGGGGTTGCTCTCGTTGGATCCCCTGCATCATGTCCCACTGTTTGTTACCTGAACAGCTGCTTTGCCTTCAGAGCCTCAGGAGAGGCAAACACAAGCAGCAAACACCATCCATGGAGATTGGATCCACTGCAGCACAGTGCAGGAGCCACAGGAGCCCACATCCAACCCTGCCTTCAGGAGAAACTCTTCAGCAAACCCAAATCCAGGCTGCCCCTGGAGATCCCGGGATTCACCAGAGCACCAAGGCCCAGCTCAGCAGGGTAAGTTATCAGTCCAGATTCGGTGAAGGATTAGTCACTGAGGGAGTTGGGTTCCTCTATTATTCATGCCATTCTGCTCCAGCCAGATTTATGTGTCAGGAAAAACACACAAACGGAATCCGATTTGCTCGCAGAAGTTCCTGTTGGGTTTGATTTATGTTTGAGTAAATAAAGACATATGTCTTGTAGGGATGGGGCTCTGGCTGCCTTTCTCTTCATAGATCTATGTCTAATTTATCAGCCCCTTTCTCTGCTGGACTTCTATTTATGAGTGTTTGCAAGGAAGGCAGGACTGGCTGCAGGGAACGCCTTTGACAATTTGAGGTTTAACTTTTGGGATAGGTTGAACTTTTGGGATAGTTTTGCACTCCAGTTTGCTGCTCTTCTAGGAGCCTTTAGCTGCTCATCTTGAGAGAACTTTGTGGAGGAGACCCCTTAAACCACAGCCCTGCTTGTTTTCTGAGCCACGTGGCAAATTAATTATCAAATGAGGCCGAGGAGTCCTGATGGGTGAAGTTCTGAGATCTCAACAAACGGGCCAAAAACCCCATTGTTACTAACCCATAATGAACCACCTCTTCATAAACCATTTGTAGCTCCTTCAGGCACCCTGAAGCACAATGTGACAAAGCAAATCTTGCTCTATTTAAAAAAAATTAAATTTAAAATAAAGAAATTTAGTAATTTTATTTAAAATTTTTTTAATGGACGAAAATATCTTGTTGGGTTTAAATAATTTTCTCCTCCGGTTCTATTTTGTTTCTCTTAATCTACTGAAAGTGCAGAAAAGGCAAAACATTCAGTTAAATTGGAAAACCTTCTCACAATCCCTTATTTCCACATAATAAGCAGCCCAGTCCAAGTCAAACTGAAATTTCATCATTGATTCCAAGTTAAAAAAAGGAACATCGGATATTTGCTGGACACTTGCTTGATATCTCTGCAACTGGTTGGATTCTGCAAAAAATGTACAGAAAGAAATCAGTGAAGTCAAACGTGGTTGAGAATTTAATCCAAACTCAGCACAAAACACAGTGTGGACATTCCAGCCCAGGGAAGGATCATCCATCCTCAGGGATGCCCAGTTCAACTCCTGAATCCATGGCAACGAGGCACGTTGGAAGAGCAGGATTTAGGAAGTCTGAGAGTTGTACCAGGAAACAAGGGAGATTTCAGTAATACCTGAAGGTGCAAATAAATATTAAAAGAGTTGATTTTTTTTTTTTTTAAATGACCCAAACTCTTCCTTTCTGGTGTGGATCAGCTGTCCATCCATCCTGGCTAAGAGGGAATTTCCCCAGGATACCAGGCTGAGTTTCTCCTCCCTCCCTTGGTGTCCTGCACTGTTTGATTCCCTTCCCACGGAAGGTCTCACAGGAGAAATCCTGATGGATTTTCCCAGATCACCTTGGATCTCCTGCCCACCAATGTCCCTTTAATGGTGCAAATGGGCACCCCCATGGCCAGAGGCACCTGGATCCTGTGTTGAGCAGCTCCAGGAGCACCAACACCGCTGGAAAATCAGCTCAGTGACGGGAATGTTTGTTTGGACTCTCCCTCTGCCCACAGCTCCCTTTGCTGCTCCTGCTAAAGAGCCTGAGAAAATATTTATCAGAGCAATGTGGTAACAGATTTATGGGATCCCCAAAGCCTGAAGTCAGAGCTGCAGCATCAGGAGCCTTTGAGAGCGAGGGAACACCTCGGGAATAAGAGGGAAGCCGGGAGATCCCTGATGGTTCTGCTAATTAATGAGGAGGCTGTGAGCAATAAACCCCATGGAGAACAGAGCCTGGCAGGGTCTCCTCCCCCTTGGACAAGCCTTGGAGCTCACCTGGAAGATGGGCCGAGTTTCCAGCCAGCTGTGGAATTTATGGGCATTCTGTGGGAATTTGTTTAAAGAGATTTGGGGCCTTTTTAATGTTTTTTATTTATTTATTGACTTTTTATAGGATTGACATTTCTAAGGGTGCTTTTGTTTTGATCTGCCTTGACACTTAGTTTGAATGCAGGGGATGGGATGGGATGGGATGGGATGGGATGGGATGGGATGGAATTTCCCTTCCAATAATAGCTCCAGGTTGACTGTAGTTTAGAGTGGGACATACTGTGGGACAGGGGCACTGGGTACACCAGCAGTGGGATCGTGAAGGGCATCACAACATGCTGGAGCCTCTTGGGTGGGCAGAAGGCAGGGAATCATTCCATAGGGATCTAAAAAGATTATCTAAAAGCGTGGACTGTCCTCATGACTGGAACTGCAGTGGCTGCACTTGACCCTTGAACATGTGCAAGGCAGTTCCAAATCACTTGGAATTCTATTTCCATTGAAAAAATGCAGAGCAGCTCTGAAAGATTGTAATCATCCTTAAGATTGGTAGGAAAGAAAAAACCAACCCCAAAATATTACAGGAGTCCCTGTGGGGTCAGGGGGGTTTTCCATCTCAGCATTCCCTCATTTAATAAGTGGTGTCTCCTTGGCTGAAGGATGGACCTGATCCTGGGGGACTTTACAGTGCTGATGGTGCAGGAACCAACCTTTTCCTCACTCCTAAGGAATACAGGGCCACTTATTCCCTGCCCTCCTGGTGGGGATTGCCACGATATCAACACCTCATCATTGTGGCATCACTGCAGATGGGCTGTGTTTCAAACCATGCCCTCAGTTGTGGCCTCTCTGGCAATAACCTCCCTCCAGTCCTTTGGAGAGAGCTGGAAGGAAACCTTTCCCTCAGCCAGTTTCTATCCCCTGCAATGCCAAAAGGGAAGCGGGAGAAACATAAGGAAGTTGCAATGATAATACCAAAATAATCTGCAGTTCTTGCCATGTGTTATAGTAATTACACCCTTCCCCTTCCATCCCCAGATGTTCCCTGTTTGAAGAGAGATTCATGGGTTACACAGTGAATCAGGAGGGAGGTGCAGGGAGAGGATGTGAGCCATGAGGATGAGGTAAGGAAAAGAGAAAAAAAAAGAAGGGGGGAAAAAAAGGAAAAAAAAAAAAAAAGAAAAAAAGGAAAAAAAAAAGAAAAAAGGGGGGAAAAAAAGAAAAAAAGGGAAAAAAAAGAGAGAGGAGAGATTGTTGATCTGTTTTGGAAGGGGAGGAGGAAGCCTCAGTTCAGGGCTCCTGAAATCTCCCATCAGTCAGATGAGAAGGTTTCTGCAGTGGAGAGGAGGAAAATCGATAGCATGTGAAGCTGTTGAGGAGAGGAGTGAGGAGCACGGCAACAAATCAGAGCTGCTAAAAAATCTGGAGCTGCAAAGAAGGAATTTTCAGTCAGGCTCTTAAAAACCAGAGTAAAAGGCAGTTTTGAGTTGGAGCACCAGGATGTGTGGAGTGTGCTTGCTGCTATTAGAGGAATTAATGCAAAATACTGAGTGGGATCCAGTAGCTCCAAATGAAGAAACAGGCAGATCTGGCCAGGGGACTCTTCCACAAACACAATTTATTACTTAGAAGAAGCTAGACCTTTGGCTAAATCTCACCAATGTTTCATTTCCTCAAAATTCCCCTAAACTTTCATTTTAGGGGCAAATGTTGGCAGATGCTTGAGGGGAGGGAGCCTGTTTAACGTTTTAAATAACATTTTTTTCAACCACTTCCAGCAAAGTGGTTGAACTGTTTCTGAATGAGCAGAAAGTGAACACGAACCCCTTGCCCACAAGGGGAAAGCTGAAACCTCAGCTTTATGAGCAGCCCTGATGATCCCCTATATCTCCATTAGCAAGAGCTGTGCTTTGACCAGAAAGCAGTTTCTCCCAGTGACAGGTGTCTTTGATTATTCCAGCAGGATTTGCAGCACTCCTTGTCCATGGTTCTTCAGCCATTTTCCCACTGGGGGGTCCTGAGCCTTGCAAGGAGCATAAATGGGGGGATGAAGAGCCCACAGGAGTGGCCTTTGTTCTCTGTGACAAATAAGATGCACACTGAGCTCTGGAGCTGCAGTTGAACCAAAGAGACACCGAAGCAGGAAGGGTGAAGGTGCAATGGAATGGCTTTGCCCAGCTTTGGTTGGAGCTGAGCTGCACCTGCCTCTTTAGGGTCCCCCCAGAGCTGTTCCCATGCCAGGGATGGAGGTTGCTGTGCCCTGGCCACACACATTCCCTGCTCCTGCGGGCGGGTGCCAGGAGCACGTGGTGGACGGGCACTGCACCAGCTGGCTCCTGGAACCAGAGAGGGGGAACAAAAGGGGATTTAGCTCCCAGTATCCAAGGAGTTGCACAGTCAACACCGGTCTGCTGGAGCTGCTTTGTTCCTTCTTAAGATGGAAAATCCCATCCCTTCTCCCCGCACGGTTCAGCGAGGGTTCAGTGAGGGAGGAGAAGGTGGGAAACGGGCTGCAGGCTGATGAGGAAGGGGCAGGGAACAGCAGAAAAATTGAATTTGCTGAGAAAAATTAAAAGGTGTTTAGCAGATTGTTCAGTCTGGGGAGTTTTGTTGTATTTCAAATTGCATGTCCATTATACCAACACAGGCTCTTGGGTTGCAATTATGCAGAAAGCAAAGCTGACTCCGCCGAACATCATCGTGCTCCCGAGCTGCTCAGCAGGAGCCTGACTCAAGGCTCATTGCTATGGCAAGGAATTAAGAAACATTGGATGATAGGGTTACATTTTCCTGGAAGGAACAAGGCTACAGAACAACAGGGAGCAAAGGTATTGCTGGAATAATAATAATAAAAAAAAGACCGATTGTTTTTAACATGGTAGAGTATCTGTTAGCAAATTATTATTCTCTTATCTGTTTCAGAGCTGATTTTCTTCTAACAAAGCTCTTCCTTAAGCCTGCAGAGAAGGGATGAATAAAAGCAAGGACAGGGGACTTTATTATTTGCATTTCTTCTATTTACAGTGGCCAACATCAAACTCCACGGGCTGTGCCACCTACCCAAGCTCCCAGACCTCCCTGGTATCTCATCAGCTCTGCGAGGAGATAAATCCTGGCAAGGTTCATCCAGCTCGAGTTCACAGCCTGTTTCTCCCTATTCTAATATTCCCCTCCATTATCCTGACCACATAACAGCAAAGGAAGCTGTGAAAGCAGGAGCCAGGAAATAGTGTAACTAATACAGGAATGAAAGGGAAAGCAGATGGGGACAATGCTCTTCCTGAACCATGGGAAGAAACTTGTTCCAAGGCCAACGTTCCTTTTGCTCCTCTTTTTTTTTTTTTTGCTGACAATCCAATCAAGTTGTGGCCTCTCAGAATAAATCAATCCAGTGACAGGGATGCAAATGAGATCAGAATTGTTTCCTTTTGCAGATGAGGGCAAGAGTTCCACGTTTGCAGAACAGACACAGGCACTTCTTTTAAGTCAGAAAAGAAGCTGCCACACTATAAAATAGTGACAAGAAACAGTTTCTTTCTGGAAGAGCCACCTCTCAGTGGTGAGAGAGTTTTTCCATGAGATTTCTAGTGTTTAGTAGAAAGTTATCACCTCTACATTCATTTCTAAGAGAAGATCCAATGAAACCAAGAGGAAAATCAAGGTTGTAAAGAGCAAGTCCATATAGAGAAATACAAGTAATTCTTCTGCCTATCTATATTATATATTGATTTTCTGTAACATATTTGATATCCAGCACAATATTACACACAGGCCTCACTAACCACTCCTTCAGATGTGTTTCAGTCCTACACACAGGAATTCACTGCAAATAAAGGACTTGAACCTGACAGAAAGAGTTGAAATCGGTTGAAGTTTTTACAAAGTCTTTCAGAGGACTGTGGTTTAAACCTCAATTCATGATACAGGGATGAATTATTACTGTTACAGTTATTTTCCCTCTGCTAACTTTGTGATTTTCTCCTGCTGAACAATTCCAGCCCAGGATACACATGAGAAATTATGAATTGCTGCTTCCAGTGGATGTCAAATCTCCTGGGTTTGTGCCCAAAAAGGATTCCAGGGTGTACAAATGGACTGCACAGCTCGGGAAAGGCAATTAGGGAGGCTAAAGAGATCAAAAAGAGCTTAATAATCCATGTTTTCAACTCACAGGATGGGACCAGAAAACTCAACTTTAGGAGCTGATGAAAACATGGCAAATTTCAGAATTTCTGGCAAAAATAGGGATCAAATTCTCATGCATGAGTATAATTTTTTTTTTAAAGAAGTGATTTTATGACTGGCTTTAGGAATTTTCTATTATCTAGGCCAGTTCAAATTTCTCCCCAACACTCTGCAACCACCCACTGCACTGGATGATGTCCCACTGCTGGGTTGGAGACCTTGCTCAGCAAATTGCTGGGCCCCAGACCAAAAAGGGGGAGAAGCCATGGAAGGGATATGGGATGGAGAGGTGAGTGAAGCAAGACTCACCTCTCCTGAGTGCTGAATGGGAACGAGCTTCATTTTGTTCCTCAAGAACCACCCTCGAAAGGCTGCAAAAAGGACAAAACCAGCCCAGATTTTCCAGCTGAGCTGATGATCACCAACCACCTGCTCCGTGGCCGTGGAAGGTAGCCCTGGACAGGGGCTCAGCACATCTGGTTTCACTCAGCTGCTCCGGAGGGTTTGACATCCTATAGGACCTGACAGTCCATCCAGCCCGGGGAGTCCTCCAGGCAGACGGGGCCAGTCGGTGCCTGTGCAGTGGATTTTACCTGGCTTGGCTGATTAGCTTTGGAACATTCTAATTAGAAACAGCCAGTCCTGTCAAATGCAGTGACATTAAGTTGAATGCAATGACACGAAGTCGAAAACGAGGTGAAATGTTTAGACTCAAGGAATACCCAGAGAAAAGAAGGAGTCCATAAAACCAGCTTTCTGCCTCTGGTTTTAAGTCAACTAAAACTGTCTTAAAGGATTAGCTGCTTCTATTAATCCTTTCTATCCATGAGAACTACTTTGGAGCTCCGATGTGCTGCAGGATGGATGTAGAGTTAGCAAAGCTATTAAGGAAAAATGAGTTATTTTAGCGTGATACTCCGAGGAAATCGCAGCGAACGTTCCTCAGGGTTGAATCGGCAGCGAGAGAAAATTTAAGGCCAATTTAAGTTCTCATCAGATAAAAATCTTGGTGTAAATTTGACAAACAGCAGGTCTTCAGGCAAGCATGAGTCTGTCTGTTTATCTGTCTGTCTGTCTTATTTCTCAAGGCAGTCTCAGGAATTAAGGCGTTTTATGATCGTTTCTGGCTCATTTTGATCAGTCTTCATTATCCTTTCCCTGTCCCAAACCACAGCAAGAAATGAACCTGAGTATTGGCAAGACATTTGATTCCCTATTCTTCCCTCAAACCCAAGCAAAATAGACATATCCCTTTATTCCCCATCATGGTCCTCCCCACATTTGATGTAGTTTTCTTTTCCTATTTGCAGAGCAGCTCGAGGATATTGGTTCTTCCATTTAACCACAGGGGGCCCTGGAACAATCCTTAATGCATTTAGGATGTGGTCGTATTTTAGGAGGTTTTAGAGTATAAAATCACACTCGAGGGCTATTTAAGCCCTTGAAAAAGTGCAGTGGCCACAGCTGTGTGTCCTGCCAATCTCCTGAGTGTCCCTCCTGCTGGCCCTGGGGCTGTGTGTGCCGGGGAAGGCGTGAGGATTATCCTGCCCACTGTGAGTTCACCTGTTTACCCAGCCCTGTTATTTATTGGGGATCAAATCGACTGAGAATCACTCCCAGCAGAGCTGGCAAGGGATGGCTTTATGAGCAGAGCAGGGGTTAGCTTTGAGAGGTTCAGTTATCTGTGATTTAGGGATCATCATGATCTCTTTAAAACTCCTACAGCCGGCCAAAAAAACTAAAATTAAAGGAAGGCTGGGCCTTACATTAAACATTTTGGGAAACAGATGGGAATAGAGCAGAGACACCATTCTGTTGGGCTAAAGCCTGTGTGTGACATCTATGAGTTTCTTTAGCCTTTTTGAGATGGATTTTGCCAGCTTGGGTGCATTAAAGGGGAGTGTTATTTGTGATGGGGCAAATACTCCTCCCAGTGACTTCCCCACAATTTCTAGGACTGTATTTTCTCTTATTTTGCCCTTCAGCTGGAGAAGCAAGACCAGATTACAGTGAGTAAAACTGGCACATATTCCATGCCCCCAAATCTTGGGGTCTGAACCAGTAACATGGAGGAAGGGAGACTCCTGGGTCTGAATTTTGGACTTGAAAAGCACCTGATTAAACAGTAACAATATTTGTGCTATTTGATTGCAGTTGATTATTAGAGTGGTTGCAAATAAGACACTTTGAACTTTACACAATCTTTAATGCAATCTTTTTTCTTTGTACTTTATGCAATCTTTTCTTGTTTCTGTGGTGGTTTTACAACTATTTAGTAAAGAAAGGAACAGGTTTAATGTAAGACAGAAACACATGCAGCTTCTAGCTCCATTTTCAACAATTTTCAAGTCGGTCTGGGCAAAAATTTTTTTTAGACTATGGTTTTCTGCTCTTGGAGGACAGAAAACAGGGCAAAAGCAGCAGTTTGACCAGAGAAAAAAACCTTTTTTTCTTAAGCAAAACCCCTCAGTTTTATGAGCAGTTGGATTTAGCCAAAGCTGCCATCTATCAGGAGAACCATCTATTTTCTTCCTGCCTGTGCTTTGTTTTATTTGAGCAGAGCATTTCTCCCCCGCTGTTTATCCCCTCGGACAAACACAGGAAAAAGCTCCACTTGCACCCCTCGACCTCTGTGCTCCACCACTGCCAGCTCCCTTCCTGAGCCTACAGGCATTGCTTTTTTTGGGAGTGCCTTATTTAGAACACATGACCAGCACTCAGAGCTCCCCAGTAGCCTCCGAGCCCCACCGAGGGTTTATTTACATTGGATGAAAGGAGAGGAAATGAAGGGGTTTGGGGTTGAACCCAGAGCCACAGCCCTAATTCTGCTCCTCAGAAATGCCCTCCTGGAAGGATTTCAGGGCATGGAGGGGGAAGAACCCCATTTCTGGGCATTCCCAGCAGGATGGGTCGTGATGCCCGATGAGAAAACACAGCGAGCAACTTTCTAAACCAAATGAATTTGGTGGATTTCCAGTGATTTTGACCATTCCACACCATGAATCCAGTTTGCTCTCTTGGCTTCCTGTCTCACCAAAGGACATCCCTCCGAGGGGGATGAAGACATCCCCTTTGGGGATGAAGAAAAGGAAGAATTTCTTATTAAAATAATACATTATCTGTATTAAAAATGAGTGTTTGTACATGGGGGAAAGAGGGAATATTCCACTGCAAGTGGCACAGATGTGAGCCATAAAAAACACACTAAAACATGGAGACATTACAAATTACTAAATTCAATTATTCAGATTATATGTGCAAATTAAAAATTATTAAATTCAATTAATTTGGTTGTATGTACAAGTGACAAATGATTAAATCCAATTTATTTGATTTGCCTTGGTACCTGCACTCATTCTCTGGGTGCAGAAAACCTCCTCAGCTCAGGATATTTTATGAGCCTATGACTGGATGTCTTTCTGGCTTCACTCTGCACCTCAAAGGTAAATGTAAATGGAATAACCACAAAAGGAAGTTGATTAGATCCAGGTTGGTGTTGTGGAAAAGAATTAAAAAAAAAATTAGTGACAGCATAAGATTGTAAAGAAGTTTTTTTTTCTAGAGCTGATAATTACAGACTCCAAGATGGATCTTAATAAGGAGCCTCCAAAGGAAAAAACATGGAAGAAATTGCAGCCATCCACAGCAGCATTAATGGTAATCTAGAACAGATCCCCAATCCTGGTGCCAAAGTTATTTCAGAAAACATTTACAGCTCCCTGGCCTTGGTGCCAGCCCAAATTTGCCGGTGCCAAATTTAGCACCGGTGTCGGGGCTTTGCCATCATTGCCTGGGATGTTCCCATCATCCAATCTCAGCAATCCATAAGGAAGTGACTGAACTTCCTGCAGCTACTGAATGTTTTACCAAAAGCTTCTCGGGTGACCGTGGCATTGCTTATGAGAAAACCATCCCTGCACTGGCCAGGGGAGTTCTCTTTGGTTTTATCCCCCTGGGATAAGACAGTGACCAATTAATTCCTCTTCAAAGCAACTCTGCTTTTAAGAATAATGTGTAAACATGGGGAGAAAAAGCTGGCCAGGACACTGGACAATCTGGAACAAATAATTGTGGTCATATCAACAACTGGATCGATGATTGTTAAAATTCTTCCATTTGGTGTCAGGAATTTTTTTTCTGGAAGGAGAATGAGGGGGAAAAAAGCAACACTGAGCACTGAAAAAAACATCAGTGTGGAAGGTGTCCCTGCCCATGGCAGGGCCTGGAATGAGATGACCTTTAAGGTCCCTTCCAACCCAAACCTTTCTGTGATTCTCTGCCATTGACTTTGAACACGACAGTGTTGGGTTTAAATCAATATTTGTGAGGTTTTAATTACGTATAGAAAATTTCAACCAGCAGGACCGAGCAAGGCTGAAGTTGTCATCAGCTGGGTTCTGTGAGGTTGGTTGTGACCCATTTTCTTGTGGAAGAGGAAGATGATATTCTTTGAAGGTTGTAGAAACACCTCAGAATCCCAGGAAGGGATTTCTGAACTCAGGTGTTTCAGGCTGGGAATAATTCTGAGAGGGATTCCCAGCTCTGAACCAAATCAGGAGCTACTAAAATCAGTCCTTCAGCTTTTCCAGTGAAACTGCCATGAGCTCACAGGAGATTTTAATTCTAACTTTCATTTTGCATTAAATGGAACATCCAAAAGTCATTTGTTGGATAGAAAGGCATCTGCAGCTTGTCCACTATAAACACTGCTCAGCCCTTTTCAAAGGTTACAACTTCCTCTCATGCTAAATTTCTATAAATCTCTCTATATAATTCTCTCATATATATATATATGAGTTATATATACATAACTCTCCTATATATATTTGAATCTTTATATATTAACTGATTCAAATATATATATATATATATAAGAAAAATAACTAGGGAATGTCAATGCTTCCCTTGCTGATACCCAGCTGGAACTCCCTTCAAAACTTCTATTTTTTTTCAGAAGCAGATGCTCAAAATCTTCTAAAAGCAGACTTTCTTTGCAATAGAAAAGATCTAAGATCAGGATTCTTCCCTCTTTCTTTTTTTAAACCAAAAAGCTGATGAAGCTCCCGTGGCTTTAAAGCCCAGTGGAGGGTTGGACACAGAGTCTGAAGAAAAGAGTTCAAAAAGTGATGGAAGGAGCAGGTGAAAGTATTAGGAAGTGATATAAACTTACAGCAAAGTGGAAGATAAGGAGTTTGCTTGTCCAGAGGCAGATAAAGCCCAGCTTGGTTTCCTGGCAACACTTGAGAGGGAAAAGGCAGAGGAGTAACAAACCACAGATGATCAACAGGGATGGGGCTGTTTAAAAGGACTTATTTATTTGCAAACCCTCTACACAAGCAAAAAACCTGTTCTGCTAATGGCTGGGAATTCGAACAGCTTGGGGTTTTTTTAAAATAAAACAAATAAATACTCCCGCGCACCTCCAGCCTCCTCTGCCGTGATTTATGGCCAAGGCATCATCAGCACAAACCCCTGTTCAGTAGCTCCAGCAGCAACTTCGCATTGAAGGTCAAGTAAAAATCTCAGCGAAAACAAACAATTCCTCGGCAGCGGCGGGAGCTGCGGACAACAGGTCGGATGTTGGGGGGGGAAAAAACACCGGGAAACGGCGGAAAAAAAAAAAAAAAAAAAAAAAAAAAAAAAAAAAAAAAAACAAACAACAAAAAACACCAACGCAAATATTTGGCCTCCCCAAGACACCGTTCTGTCCTCCGGCTCCTCCCGGAGCGCCCCTTGCGCAACATCCCCTCTCCCTGGGGAGGGTCTGGGTCGGAGTCAGGAAGCCTCAGGAAGCGGCTGGAATTGCGGTGATGTAACTGTCAGGCTGCCACAGGAACGGCTCTGTTGATATTAGCGGGGCTAATCACCCGCTAATTGGACAGTCACCGGAGACACAATGCGGGGGCAGCTCGGCTTTCACTTTAACTCCTCACCCAAATGAGCTCTGACTCAAATGTAATACTTTATATCAACACGCTGGATGACTGTAAAAATAATACCACATGTGCTGGTGCCTCTTTTTAATAAGTGTCTTCCTCAATTTTCCCCGCTGGATGAGGCACTTCAACGTACACATAATTAAGGTTATTTAAGGGATATCAATTGAAAAACGCACCCGCAGGAGGATGAACACGACTGGGAGAGCTCCCAGAGCAGCTCCCAGAAGTCAGTTGCCATAATTTCGTGCAGCACTCCTACAGTGGGATCTTCCACATGGGAAGAAGGTTAACCTGGGAATCTCCTGCCTCGCTCTGTCCGAAGTCGTTTGCGTCGGCACGAGATGGATTTGAAATGCCACGTTTCTGGTTTGGTACCAATTTATCCGGGGCTCATGTTGGATTAAAAAAGCAAAAAAGCATTGAGGAGAGCAGAGCTGGACTCCCTAGTGGATGGACAGGCAACACCTTCCTGCTCAGAGCTGAGGGGGAGAGTCAGTGAGAGCCCCAAGACTGAAGTGTGTCCAAAGGATGGTGGACAGAGACTGGGGGAAGGTCTAGTGCAGGACAGCTCACATGGATTCAAGGAGTATTTGGGGTTGGAAGGGATCTTTAAAAGCCATCTGGTCCAATCCCCTGCAGTGAGCAGGGACATCTTCCACCAGATCATGTTCAGAGCTCCACAACCCTGACCTTGAACGTTCCCAAGGATGGGGCATCAACCACCTCTCTGGGCAACCTGTGCCAGTGTTCACCACCCTCACAGCTCAGAATTTCTCCTTATGTCCGGTCTAAACCTTCCCTCTTTTAGTTTAAAACCATTCCCCCTTGTGTTTTTGTAACAGGCCCTGCTAAATGTTTGTCCCCATCTTTCTTACAAAGCCCTTTAAGTCCTGAAAGGCCTCAATAAAGTCTCCAGGGAGTTTTCCATGGACCTTTTTTCAGTCATCTTTGTGCTCTGTTGAATTTCCCCACTGGGTGTCCCTAAAACAATATCAAGAGATATTCCCCTTCAGACACACACACAGCTGGGCATGTTATGAAATACACAACAGATCTTGCTAAAAATCTTCTCAAGAGCTCTTCTGAGCCTTTAAAAAATATCCTTAAAACCTAGGACTTATTTGTTAAATATTTTTACTTTTTCTACCTTCCACTTTTTCACATTCCAAGTGCTTTGGTTTCAGTGAGAGGCATTTTGCAGAAAAACTGTTGCTCTGCCATCCTTGTTTCTCTCCCACTGTGGTTTTAGCTGGTCCTCATAGCTGGATCTCAGATCAGGCACTTCTTGGTTAGACAGATCATCTGAGTGTGACCTGAGAAAATGTCCCAAGATGGAGAAAAATCCCCCCCTGATATGAACCTGTTTCCCTGCAGTTCCCTCTGCATCCAAGGGCTCCACTTCTCTGCAAAGTTGTCATAAAAATCATTACGTGCCCTCAACAGATGTGACCTTAAAAAGCAGCTTCACGAAGGGGGAAAAAAAAAAAAAAGGAAAAAAAAAAGAAGTGGGGAATATAAAATAGCCTGTGGTGAAAATAACAGCAGGAAAACATTATAAAATCTGAGCCATAGCTGGCTGGCTTCCTCCTGATTATTGCTTTCTCTTTCAAGGACCCGTCCTTGAGAGTCCAGATATTTGAGGGTGATTTTTTTTGAAGGCAGTTTTAGCACTCTGCTGTTCTAATGGAACAAAGCTGCTGTAATAACGTGGGGTTGCAAGAACATCCTCAGCACAGGAGTGAAACAGGCTCAGAGGTGTCAGTGAAACACTGCTTGGTGTGATTTGTGCTGTGGTGTGATCACAGCACCCTGACTCCTCCTGGAGGGGAGGGTTGGTGTCAAAGGCTGTGCAAACTCCTGGCAAGAGGCAGGTCTGGCACTGGAGGGACTGTAATGCAAATAGAAAAGCAGCAAAGGCTCGCTCAGGGCAGCCCAGAGCTGTGGCAAGGCTGGGCAGGGAGCTGAGACCCAACCCAGCTCCAGGGACATCCAGGGACAAGCACAGCCACCTCCCCTGGCAGCCAGGAAAACCTCAGGACATGGAGCGAGACCAAGGCTTTGGAAAAGGGCCACGGAATGGCTGAAACACAAAACACAGGAGTCGGGAGTCTGGGCTGTGGATGGATTTGCAAATTGCCAGCACCTCTTCTGCAGTCCCAGGGCACGGGTCACTGCTGCTCCCAGCCACCGAGGAAGGCTTGGGTTTCCCCCACGCTGGCATGTTTGGATTCACATGCATTAGGTTGGATTAGGCTCAGAAATAACCTTTTGAATGAGAGCAAATTCTAAGCCATGTCTGGTAATATTTGGGTGCAGACATGGTTGTCCTGAATTGAAATGTGACTTAAAGCAAGGTGTTAGAAAAGAAATAAGATGTGTCTGTTAGAACCGTGAATGTCCAAGCCACAAAGTGATCTCAATGTTTTTCCTACGAGGTTTAATATTTTTTGCAGCATATGTGATATTTATGTCAATGCAATGTAGAAAAACTCCTCAGCATTTTAAAGTCTTTTGAAAGGAAATTATCCTGAGTTGATGAAGTATGTGCTGTACATGTGTGGGGGGGGTAACAAACCCCTGAGGCTTTTTTTAAACAGTAAGACCAAAAGGAGAATTGATGGACTGAAATTTGGAATCAGAAGTTGCAGTTTATCCCAGGCTGGCAACAGGTTTTCTGAGGCTTTTCATTCTTTTCCCACCCTGGGCTTGGGGCTGACTCTTGCCATGGAAGTCTGGCTTGCAAATGCAAAGCCGTTTTCTCCAGGATTTTTTGGGTTGAGTTGTCCTCTCCAGCTCCTGGAGAGCTGTCATGCCAAAGAGCTGTGCATGAGGAGGGGCTGACGTTCCTCCACACTTATCACTGCAAAAAATTTCGACTCCTACACAGATTTGACAACTCTTGTCTGGTGAGATCTGCAGATATGGGATTAAATCCCTTCCTCTTTTCACACCACTGTAGGAATCATTCCTGCCTGGTTGGTTGTGTCTCTGGTTTTGCCCCTATTTCCTCACCTGACACTGCTTCCTTTCCCAATAGCACTGCCAGTTCTTTATCAGATTCCTCTGGTTCTGGTGCCCCTGGAAGCAGGATGGGATTGCTGTGCTGGAGACAGGCTGCTCCTGCAGTCGGAGGGTTTGGCACCTCAGCTCTGCTTTGCATGGAGAGCACAGCCCAGATCCAGCCTGAAAACAGCACTTTGTGTCCCAGCCCTGCTGCACATGGATCCAGCACAGGAAAACTGGGTTAAACTGGGCATCCATCGGATGAATTGGGATGTGCCACTGCTCAGCTCAAAGCTGGCTCAGGTTGTAATCCCTGCTTATCTGATCCATACTGAGCATCAGGCAAAACCTCCTGCAGGATCTGTTTCTTCCCTGGCCCCCCTTCTGCCTGCTCGGGACTTCC
Organism: Lepidothrix coronata; assembly: GCF_001604755.1. NCBI lineage: Eukaryota > Metazoa > Chordata > Aves > Passeriformes > Pipridae > Lepidothrix > Lepidothrix coronata. Next base: position 1,395,088 of record NW_016690214.1, on the reverse strand, counting down.
CTCATTCCGCAGGATCGTTCATTCCCGGTCCCAGGTGGATCTTCCCGAGCGTTCCATGTGTGAGTGAGGAGCCCCTGCCCGGGCCGGGCTGACTCAGCCCGGGGAGCAGGGCAGGAGTTCCAGCCCAGCAGGGCACTTCCCTCCATCAGAGGGTTGTGTTGTTGTACCACAAGCGCTGGGGGAATATTGCTTTGTTTTGGGAAGAGATGGCTAAAGCAGATGGGGAAGGGGAGATGGCGTTTCCAAGCCTGCAGCAGGCAGGAATTATCCTGCGGGATGAAAAGTGACCTCCAGCGAGCACCGGTGCCTTTAATCCGGAGCTTTGTGCCGTGCTATCGGCTCCCGATCAGCTTGAAAGTCCCCTCCCTCCCGCTCAGCCTTCCCTTTCTCCGGAAAGCTCAGCTTAGCAGAGCTCGGTGCCTCCCTCCTGCCCAGCTCCCTCCCGGGATGCTCCAAGGAGCTCCATCACTGCCTGCTTCTCTCTGGGACTGCACAGAGGCCAACCAGAAACTTCCAGTGACTTTGCAGTCACATAAAACCCCTAAATACCTACCAAAAAAACCCAATAAACTCTTTCAGCCTTGTCTTTTAGTCCTGAGCTCGACAGTTCCATGTAGTAATTCTCTGAGCCATCATCCCAAGCAAGGATACATCTTCTTGTGCCCATCCTTGAAATACCTAAACCTGGAGAGCTAAAATCTGTCTTTTAGTTGATGATTTCAGTGCATATTCCATGCTTCAAACTCTGGTTATCTAGAGAGGGACTTTTGAAGGATTTATATCCCACTAAATTTGGCAGGATCTGACTATTTCAGCTTTTCAGCCCGAATCTGAGCAGAGCATTTACCACCAGGGGTTGCCCCGGTGGGTTCCCTGCTCTTGGCTCTTCTCAGACCAGGTGACAAAGAAGAATGAGCTCAGGTAAAAGGTTTGACAGTGACATTGCTCCACCCCGGGATGTCCCAGCCTGATGGAAGGTTTAGAGACACCCAGGATGGTCTCACGGGTAAATCACTGATCAAATTAAGGATTCCCCGGGGAGTCACTGCAGTTCAGCCGCGGCTGAACGTGTTTTACAGCTCGGGCTGAGAAGGGTCTCTGCTCCGGGGTGAGCAGAACTATAAAACACTTTGAGAAGTGGCCGTGTGGAAGCACCCGGAGCTGTGGCTCTGCCTGATTCCTGCAGAATCCCGGTGTTCCCAAAGAGGGCACTGACGCTCCGCTCAGCGCTCGGCAGAGCCCGGCCGGGAATAAATCTCTGCAGAGAAATCCGTCTTAGCACGTCCACCTCAGGAAAAGGGGAATTATTACACTTAATTAAAGTGTATTGACACCACATGTGGCCCCACCTCTCCCTTTTGGCTTTATTAATGACAGCAAAGCTGCAGCCCCGGAGAAGGGGGTGCAGGGGGGGTCGGAATGGCTAAACAGGACCCCCAGACTGCTCTCAAACATACCAGGGCAGCAATCACACTTTTTAACAAGCCTAATTTCTACCTCTGAGCTCAGTTACATTTTCTAGTCAATATTTCAGCTCCTTGGCCGGGTTGGCAAAGGGCAATCAGTGCAGCACTGTTTGCTGGCTCACTGTTAATGCTGCTGGAGCAATTCTGGGCCGTTCTTCTCAACATTATTCACTGGAAGAATTCATTAAGAAGTCGGTTTCGGTGTGCTGGGAGCTGTTGTTATGTTTTTCCACTAGAGCTGTTTAAATAAAAGTCATACACAAAATAATTCCCACTTGAGCAGAGACTTTTGTCTACAATTCATGAGAAATCTCAGGTGAAACAGAGAGAATCTGCTTAAATCTTGAGCTGTGTGTCCAGATTAATCCTTCCCACTGGGGACTCCTAATTTCACAGCTCAATCCTTCAGATCCAACCATGGAGGAAGATTGGGCCTTTTAAAGGATGGGGCTTCCTAAGGTCTGAATTTTGCTCTAGAAGGTTTATAATAATTAGCACCTAAATGTAGTAATAATCCAGATTCACTGACCAAATTTGTTTCAGAACTTCTCTTCCAGGTCTATGGGTCAAAGCCCTCATTAGACTGAAGTTAAACCACTCTCATTTCTTTGCTTAAACATCTATGGCTTTTATATGAATAAAAGAACACATATTGACCCATTTCCCTCTGGGATTTGCCTCCTCAGTGTGTGCTGTAGTTGCAGAGCACTGGTGAGCAGCTCTACCACTTTGAATTCCTATTTGAATGAAGCAAGAATAGAAAACTCTTTCCTTGGATTCATAGCTGCCCTGGGATAATGTGGATAATGTGTTATTACAAGAGCACAAAGGCAAAGCACCTTTGTCTCTACCAGCCCAACCATCTAAAACCACTGTCCCCTCCTTTCCCAGCTGTGAAACCCTCTGCAGGCTGCACAAGTTATTTGTCTTCAAAATAAACTGACATTCTGTGTATAAGAAAAAAAAAACAAATCCATTCTCTGTATTTTTGGGCTGATACAAAGATAAAGGTTGCCAGAACAACACAAGGCTGGGATTTCTGAGATGAAATCCCAACCTTGCAGTTGAACTGGGGTGATTTATTTAGTTTGCAGATGTTCTTGCCAACGAGCTCATTGTACAAGCTGAGCTTCACAGGAGCTGTAATTTGAATTATGCAAGATGCCATCAAGCCAGCTCTTCACAGTCCACCTGGTAACGTGGAGCTGTGTAATTCCTGTTAGGAATGATGGCTCCTCTACCAGAGGTACCTTCAGCACTGCAGTCACTGCCAAGTTGTTGAGGCTGGGAGGGGCAGAGCCAGAAAATGAGAGATTTCCAAGTCGTGATCCCTCATTCCTAAACAGTGGTAAGCCAATGGTTCTGATATATTGATATTAATAATATATTATATTTATATGTAATATTATATTTCATATAATATATTATATTTATATATAGTATTTTATATAACAATAATGTTAATATTAGTAATATTATTAATATTGATAATATTATTAATATATTGATATTAGTGGGTCAGTGTGGTGCTCTGGGCATGTTCAGTATCAAAGTGATGCCACACATTTCCCCCTTCCCAAGCTGCAGAAAAAAAAAGCTCAAATATATCGAGACTTTTAAATCCCCAACGTAGTCTAGGTTACACAGAATTTAACACTTAATATAGAGATTTATTTGGCTGCTCCTGCTTTGTTCGCCGGGTCAGGCAAAACAGACACTCTGTTCTTGCACCAAGAGAAAACTGGGGGATCTCAGAGGTTTGCAGAGTGACCCGAAGTGTCTCTGAATTTATAACTGGCTGTGACAGGGTTAAAATTGTCAGGAAGCAGCGTGGCCACTGCTGATGTCACAGCTGCCCCCGGGGACAGTGAGGTCACTGCCAGGGCTGGGGGGGAGATAAGGGTCTGTTCAAACAAACAGCAGTGCCACCTCACTGCAGGAGGAGCATCAGACTCCTGTGGCTGCCCTGCACTCCCTGTCACTGCTTTTGGGATCCTCAGCAGAGCTGAGGGGACTGTGTGCCTGAGATCCCTCACCGGGGACTCTGGGCAGAAAAGCCAATGAAACTCTGCCTTTTGACACCAGTTTTGGGGATGCCACACACCCTGTCCCCAGCGTGGAGAGCAGGAGTGGGTTATAAGTGGAAATTGCTGGGAATTTTTCCCACCCAACGAGGATAATTCAGCAAAATGAGAGAATTTAAGGGAAAAAATCATATTTAGAGAAGCCAGGGCATGTGCAGGTTTGAGCCCCCAGTGCTGGTGTGCCTGGAATTGAGGCACCATTGGCTGCACTGCGAGAGCACAGAACAGAATGGGGGCATTGACCCTTGGGGCTTAAAATCCCCCCAGCTCTCTGCTCAAACCCATGTGGGGCATCCTGGGGCCACAGCCCAAGTGACCCCAAACTGCTGAGAACCAACTCCATCCCCAGGAGAAAACAGATGTAAAGTTTTCACCTGTTCACTGTGTTCAAAATAAGCTGACATTTTGTGCACAATAAAGCAAAATCCATGCTCTGCGTTTTGCAGATCTTTTCAGGATGATACAAAGATAAAAAGCTGCCAGAACAACACGGGCCTGGAATTTCTGAAATGGAATTCCAGCCTTCCAGTTTAACTGGGGTGATTTACTCAGTTTTCAGGTGGTTTTGCCAACGGTCTCACAAATCCAGAGCAGGAACGTGGGAGCTGAGCCCCCTCTGCACGTCCCTGCCACCCTCCCCTGCAAGCACCAGGAGCTTGTATCCCTTGGGGAACAGTTCCAAAGGGAAATATGGAGAAATCCTGAAGCAAATAGCCACACTGGCATCTTTCCCCCTTATTTTTATTTTTTTCTTTTTGAAGAAAATGGAAGAGATGACCAGGAGGTTCAGCCCGTCTTGGAGGCCCGACTGAAAAGTTCCCATTGTACAAACAAGTCATCAGGGCTCAAACCACTTTAAAACACTTGCAATTGAAAACATGTTCTTAGTGGTTTGGGGAGAGCTGAGACTTTCACCATCTATTAATACCCTGCAAGCTCTGGTTGCTAAAAGTATCATCCCGGGCTTGCTATTTTTGAGCACTCGAGTTTGGAGCAGAGCAGGAGCAGGAGAAGCTGCAGATGGTTATCTCGAGCATTCATGATGCTTAAAGGTCTCCCAGAAAGTGTTGTAAAAGTGTGTAAATCCGAGGAACCTGGACAAATTCCAGCCTCAGTAATACATCCTCCCAGCATTCCTCCTGCAGTTTCCATTGGAAAACCATCCTGAAGTGCTGTGCAGTGTGTGTGAAACGGCTGCCATATTTTACCCAACTGTTGGCTGCTCTTCCCTTTAAATAATTTGTAGGTCGTTTTGTGAGGAGCTCTGGGATGAAAAGAGCTGCATAAATTTATTATCATTGTCATTAATTTTGGCACCACGCGAGACCACCAGTATTTGAAATCAATTAACAGTCCCTTTCCTGTTATCATTGGCATCTCCGTTTTATTCTGCTAGAACAAGTCTCTCATAAAAGTTAAAAACAATCTATTTTTGGAAGTAATACAGCAACAGTGAAGGAGACCTGGTGAATTCTCGTTAGGCTTTTAGCAACATGAGTTTTCTGGAAACGAGTTCACGTGTAGGAGTTTTGGCCTGGTGCAAAGGGTGAGCCCACAGCCAGTAAAATGAGTTAGCCCTGATCATTTCACACCCTTCGCCTCTTTCTTTTCAGGTTATGGTTAAAATACACCAAAACAGAGCCTGTTCCGAGCTCAAAGTACCCTGAAGCAGAACCTAAACCCTCTTCAGGTTTTGGCTCAGGGAAGCCAAGGCCAGCCTGGGTTTCTGTAGCTGTTCCCAGGGCTCTGTCAGCAGAGGGAACTTTATTCTTTTCCACGGGCCCATGTTCCACACGCCCCAGTGGCAGCAGCATAAAAGCTTTGTCAGCAGCCAGAACTGTTCAGCCACAATGCACTGAATTAATGTTTGAGGCAACAGCTTCCTAAAGGGATGGAGCATCACCAGTTCTGCCTGGTTTTGGCCACTCTGAGAACTCTGGAATTCACATCAGCCTTAAGTTCAGCTGGTTCTTCCATGGGAAGTTTTACCAGAGTGTTCCACAGGAGAACCATCCAAGTCACCTGGCAATCCACACTGAGCTGGAGATAAAGTGGAAAAAGGCTTCACCTGTGTTCTAAAATTTAGCATTTCCCAAATAAACCTCATATTTACTAAAGGAAATATCGGGGAGGGGGGGTTGGACTGGGTGTTGATACTGTGGGGCTGGATTAGATGCAGATATTGGGGTTGGACCAAGTGATCTCCAGAGGTCCCTTTCAACCCTAACAATCCTGTGATTCTGTGAAGGAAAATATGTTTCCCAACACAAAAACTAAGTCAAGGATTACCACTAGAAACACTTCATAGCAGAGCTTTGGGAGGACTTCTACTATCTCCAAACAGAGAAGCATCACCTGGACAGGCAGGAGATGGAGATTTACCACTGCAAGGCAACAAGGAGTGTCTGGAAGCAGCTGGAAATAATTCAGTAACACTGCAGCAAAAAGGAGTTTAGAAACCACACAGTCTCAGTGATATTTTCACAGTGCTCCAAGCAATTTACTTCCCCAAGTTAAATGGTTTCAAGACTATCCAGCTCAAAATTACACACACGGCCCCAAATGCCAGCAGTGGTAAAACTGCAGAGCATCAGGCCAGGGAAACAACAGCCAAGAGCCCTCGAGGAAATGGCAGGGAGATTTATGAATGGCATTCCCATGGCTTCCATGGAGATCAATCCAAGCCCTCTCAGGTCTGTCAGTGTCTGTCTCAGTCGTGTCTCATTATGGAAAATAATTTGCATTTTATGCCAGCATTGCAGAGCCCGCTGGACTCGCTCAGCCCATAAACTCTCTGCTCTCCACCTTGCTGGGATGCAGCAGATGAACTGCCTGGTGGGAGGAAATCACTGTTCCACACAGGTTGTGCAGCAAAATTCGGGCTGTAACGAGCTCATATAGCTTTGTGACCCAGTTAAGGCTTTTCTCATAATGAAGGGCAATTCCGTCTCAAATGGGTTTCAAACACAGCAAAGGAGCTGTGCCCTGGGCAGGGCACGTGCTGATGAGCTTCCCAGGGATGAGAATGAACAATCCTGCCTTGATTTTTGCTCTGTATTGCTCTGTGGGTTTAATCAAGGAGCAGGACACATTCTGTCTCCTGCACCATCCCTCATTTGAGGTGGGATCATGAGCTGCACTGAGCATTTTCTCTGTCCTTTGACTCCATGTGAGGGAAAGGTGAAGGATTTGGCAGATGTGGAGGGTGCTCAAAACTCAGGTTTATGTTCTGGAGTGATTTTGGACTCAGTCTTAATGGAGGCATGGAAGGAAAAGTCAGAGAAGGTAAATAAGTAAAAGGTAAAAAGCAAGAAAAGAATTTTGGCATGCAAGTGTTATCAGGCCTGGGGATCTAAAGTTGAACAGCATGGAGATTTTTCATGGTCTGCACACATCTCGAGCTGAGACACAAAAAATGAAAGAGGTATAGATAAAAAACTTATTATATGTTTTGACAAAATAAGAGTCTCCATCTAAAATTTCATGTTAAAATGTTGGAAGGATTTGAGAAGACAACTCAGAGCCAGCTCAGACATCCCAGAGGAGCAGCAGGCAGGGCCCCACAGCTGCAGGTCCTCTGGAGAGAAGGGAATTGGGGCTCAGAAACACCCCAACGAAGAAGGCAAATAATTATCCAAGAGGGAAATGAGAAGAGGAGAACAAAGAAAATAAAAGTGATGGTTTTATGTCGAGGGGAGAAGCAAAATGTGAAGGAGAGCCTGGGGAGACAGATGGAGTTTCAGAGGGTGAAATGATCCTGCTGGAATAATGTACTTCACGTTATGACTCGACTGCAGAAATTACCAAGTGAGAAAATGTGCAAAAGGCCAGATCACAGGGTAATGAAAGACTCTGAGTTCCATGAATAAATGTTTTTCAAAATGAATGAGTGAAGCCTTACAAAGCTGGAGGGGGGGAAGGAGCAAAAGCAGCAAGTGTTTAAAGTAATTTTATCTGTGAATGAATCAAGACAGAAAATCTGAGGAGAGCACTTGCAGACACGAGCTGTCTTAATTTTAGTCATCTCTGTGTGGCTTAAGGGTCAAACACTTGACCTTTAAACATCTAAACGATACACCCAATGTCCCAAAGTAAGAATCCAGATTTTCTCTCCCCCACAAAGAGATGAGTTTCTCTCAACACAGCAAAGAGCTGAAAAATGGAAATTAATAAATAATAAAGGCCCATTTAAAGGAGAATCATGAAACCTTCCTGCATCTCTAACCTGGAAATGGTGAACATCATTAACAATGGCAAGCCCAGTTATTTTGGTGGGATGTTTTTTATCTTCTTGTCGGGAGTTTTTCTCAAAGTAGCAACTTTTTGGCAGGCACAATAATAGTTACTGTCACTGGGAATGCCTCAAATCCACCAAGGCTGCATTAATTGGAATATTGAGTGTCCTGAATGCAGAGCTGTGGGATGTAAAACATCACAAAAAGCTGAAAAGTTAAAGGACTGAAAAGGCAGAAGATGATTTACAAGTTGATAAAAAAAAAAAACCCAAACAAAACTTCAGCAGAGAATTGAAGGTGTGGAATTTCTGTAGTTTGCCAGACAGAAGCTCAAGGCTTGATGATACCATAAAAACTGTCTCTAGACTCTGGAAGTCCACGTGGGAGGGATGATTCTGGGCATTAAGGGTGGGGGATTTAGGAGCAGATTTCTTTTATCATTGTGAACCAGACTTGATAGATTAAAACCAGTGCAGGTGAACACACTTGTGCTGCCATGGTACAGAAAGGGAGTGAAATATGCAGTAAGAGGGGCTGAAGGAGGCATAAAACCAACTAATTAAAGCCAAAATTAAGATAAAACTAAGGCATGCTTTGCAACAGTGAGAAAAATCGATTTTTCAATGGATTCTCCCTCTCTTAAAGCCTCTGATCTAATTTAATCCCCGTCTCAGATGACAGAATTTGGCTAAACCCAACTTATTGGCCTCATCACAGGCAGGAGTGTGTGAAATTCCGTGGCCTGGACATCCAGGTGAGGAGATTCCCAACTCCAGCACAACACCCCTGGTTCCTCCTGGGCTGGAAATGCCCTCTAACACACCATAAATAGAGCTGCAAATCACAGGGAGCGTGTCACCACAGAAAAACCAGGATTGCCCTCGTGCCATGGACCTGTCAGGACCCACCTCACCGAGGCAGGAGGGGGAGAGGGATTTGGGACAGCGGGAAACAGCCACAGACAGCGCTGGAAAAATAAAAGGGTTGACAAAATGTATTAGTCTGAGGTCAAATTTCATTGAATCATTGCTTGATTACAGACTGTCCCATCTCCAAACACGCAGATGCACTTTGGAAACCACTTTTTAGTGTTTTTCAGTAAGCTGCAATTATTTTTGCAGGGGTTTTGAAACAAGTCCTCGCTGGGATTTTGGTATTTTCCAACGCTGTCTCAGACAGTTCTGGTTTAAAATAAAAACCTGGGCAGACTCTGAGACCAAGGGCTGGCTCTCTGGGCTGTAGCAGGCCCAGCTCAGTGGGAGCAGGGTTTAGGCTCAGGTTGCTTTGGTGGAGAATTTGGCTAATTACCAAAAGCAATGGGGTGCAAAGAAAACAAAGAGTGGAAATTGGAAGTTGAGACCAAATTTAGCAAACCCTGGCAGGGGAGGGAGTGACCTTCAGTGCTGGAGCTGCCAACTAAATACATAAATAAAAACCAAATAGAGAAAAACAAAACTAGAAAAGGGCTCTGGTTAATTTGGCACCAAGAGCCTGCAGGTGAAGGTCCCTTCCAAGCCAAACCATTCCATGATCCTGCTGCAGGTCCATCCCAATCCCACTGGGAACCTCAGCACTGACTGTGCTGTGGGATGCAGAGTTGGGACATTGAGGTCCAGAGCAGGACCACTCTGGGGCTGGACCTGATTTCCAGGGAGCTTGGGAAGGATTGGAATTTCTCTTCGTTTCTAGGCTGATTTGGAAGGAGGAATTCAAACTTTTCCCTGCCAGCTTCAATGTGGAGAATGGAACAAAGGGGGGGTGAACTTTGTTTAAGCTCCCTGGGAATGCCTCACTGCAATATCAGCTTCAAAATAAGGTCAATTCACAGCAATTACACCATCAAAATAGAACATCAAATAGAACAGAAACAGAACACTTCCCTTTTAGCCCCAAAATTCAGAATTACCCCTGAAAATAACTTCTGCAAACTGAGAGTGAATCTCCCAGCTGTCACAGATTCCAGCTTTACTCAGGCTTCATCTCCCTCATCTCCCTGGAAATGCTGGAAAAGAGAAGTGATAATGTTAGAGCCACAAAAATAGCCATAAAGATCCTTTCTCCACCCACGGATGGGGATGGGAGCCCCTTGCCCTCAGCAGTGATTGTAAATTCAGATAATGAACTGCATCAAATGTCTTGGAGAACCCTAAATAAAGAGGCCACGGAAGTGGTGTATGGGATGGTCAGGAGTTATCTGAGCTGTAGAGAACCTGAAAGAACCCAGGAGCTGAAGGTTCTTTCTGAGCTCCCAGCTCTGAGTGTCTTTGGCAGTGGGGACAGTTTGAAAACCCCTCAGGATGGTGGTTTTTGCACACCTACGTCTCATTTTGCATATGACCTCAGCCCTGCAGTCTGTGGCTTTCCAGAAGCTCACTGACAGCTCCAGGAGCTCCTGCTCAGCTCTCAGACAAATTCTGATTATTTCAGTCCCTCTTCCAAGGCTTTGAACATCCCGTTCAACTCACAGCACAGAAAAACCAGCAAAAAAAAAACCAACCAAACAAAACAAACCAAAACAAACCAACAAAAAAAACCAAACCAAACCAAAACAAAACCAAACCAAAACAAAAAAAACCAACAAAGAAACAAAAAAACAGAAACAAAAATCAGAAACAAAAAACAGAAACAAAAACCAAAACAAGATAAACCAAAAACAAACAAACAAACAAACAAAAAACCCCCACCAGATTCAGGATGTTCCCAGGAGGCTGAATTTTGCTCTGTGTGGCAGAATTTGCCCTGATCCAAGGAGGGGATGTGACCAAAGGAATTCTTGGAAGCTCTGCTGTTTTACTGCAGATCCACTGTGACAGGACTGAGCAACCAGAGCAGGTTCTTTGGGCTCTCTTGCAATCAGACAATAAAGAGATTCCAGCAGTGGAGCTGCAAATTGTCCTTCAGTCCATCCCACATCAGAACATCATCCTGAATTTCCTCCTGCTGTATTTCTGTGTATTACCCAGTCTTAGAAAACAACACTTCAGTTCTGTGTGTACAAACAGGGGGAGTCTCACCCAGTTTTAGGACTGTTTTTAAGTGGGTTTGCCTGTAGGACAAACAGAAGAAGGTAAGAATCACTAACTCCCAGGCATTATTTCTTTTTTTATTGGCACCCTGGAGCTTCCACCACAGAGTATCAGACATGCAAACAATAACAGGGGAATTCTTCAAGTCCAGTGATTTATTTAGACTAGAAAAAAACCCAGAAGTTTTTCAACTCCTAGCTGGAAGTTAAAAAAAAAAAAAAAAAGTAATAGATTGAGTTACTCCCTCTCTAAGGTTTCTTTGAAACTTATCTCAATCTTCAGGGACAAATTGAGACCTGATTCAAATCTCCTTCACTTTGAACCAGGTTACACAAGGGATGGAGTTGCAGCTTTTAAGGTGGCAAAATTTGGCCAAAAAAAAAAAATGTTTGAAAATAAAACCCTTCCCTGCTGCTGCTGCTTGATATCAGAGATTGTTTCAGCCAGGGATCAAACTGAAGTGCTGGGGTCCAAGGGAAAGTGATATAATCCACCCAGAAAGGCTTTTTCTGCTGTGTTTCATCTCACCTGCCTCAGGCTCCAGTCCAGGAAGGTAACTGAGCCTGTGCTTAGTTTTTGGAAAGTGGGAAAATCAACCAGTGCTCAACAAACTCCCACATTGCTCAGCCTGAAGCGTGAGCCTGAGCAGCTCTTTAGACTGGGCTCCCACAAAAGCAATAATGACTATTTTTTACCAATTTTATTCACGACTGGATTTACTCCAAACCCTTTTTGGCTGTGGTCAGCTCTCCTTCTCTGGGCTGGGCGTTGCAGCAGCTCCAGTGCCACCTGTCCATTTATCCTGAGTGTTCCAGGCACGGCTCTCCCAGGAAAAACCACCCCCTGTCCTCAGCAAGGTTCATCTCCCACGTCTGGAAAGTGGTTAAAAGGGTTCCTGAACAAACACAGGGCGAGAGGTGGGGTCTGCCAGGGATCAGAGAGCAGCCAAAATCTTTGGTTCTCTATTTTTGGATGTTTTCTCTAAAAAAAAGGTTTTTAAATCCTTGGTGAAAAGGTTGCTCCACGAAGCCAACATGCACCAATGAGGTGAAAAACTCCTTTGCAAAGGCTGCTTTATAATTATGGGATTTGAGCTGTGGCATAAGAAATTTCAGATACATTTTGGAAAAAGCAGCAGATGGTTCTATTTAGAGCAAAGTCACCCCCACTTTTTCTCTCTCTCGGGATAGACATGAAAACACCTTTGAAAATTATTTTTTCCCCCCAAAATCTGGTTTCTTCCCCGGGTGCAAGTGTGTTCAAGTGAATGTAATTACACCTTGCCTTCAACAAGCCAAATATTTGATTTCATAGGAATATGTTTTCTCTCCAGCTGGTGGTGAGTGTGGCTTCTTGCACCAGATGCAGAACATTTTTAAGAGCTGGGCAAAACCAATATGTATTTATATGTTTGTGTGTGTGCACATATATTCACATAGATATGCAAAGGTAGGACATGACAGGACAAATAGAATGGCTTTAAGATGGAAGAGGGTTGATTTAGGTGGGATATTGGGAAGAAATCCTTCCCTGGGAGGGTGGGGAGGCCCTGGCACAGGTTGCCCAGAGAAGCTGTGGCTGCCCCTGGATCCCTGGAAGTGTCCAAGGACAAGTTGGAGCAACCTGGGCTAGTGGAAGGTGTCCCTGTCCATGCCAGAGAGTGGGACTGGATGATCTTTAAGGTTCCCTTCCAACCCAAACCATTCCATTATTACACGATTCTATGAAATGTTTAACACAGAAGAGGGGAAAAATATAAAGCTCTTTCCCCTCCTCCTCAAATAATTTGATTTTTGTGGAGCAGAAGGAAAAAATGAACATTTCTGATCACCATAGCACTGCAGCAAAAGGAACTGGCCCCACTGATGCCCTGACAGGGGGGATTACTCAGATGGGGTTTTACAGGGATTAGTTTAGACCCATGAACTGGACACTCGACCCAACAACCAGCAAACCTCAGGGACTGGGCAACAAAGAAACTTTGAGAGATTCTACTGAGTGCAGTTGTGTCTGGAGGAGCCACAGAATCATGGAATCATGGAATGGTTTGGGTTGGGAGGGACTTTAAAGCTCATCTTGTTCCAACCCCCTGCCATGGGCAGGGACACCTTCCATCAGAGCAGGTTTCATGATTTAACTCTGGATTCATTTCACAGTCTTCTCTAGAGGTTTCATTAATGTTGTCATCTAAAAGTTGCATTGATAAATGGTCTAATTTACAGAAAAAACCCATGTAAAGAAATACATATCAGTGACTTAGGCCAAAGCACTGTTTTTGTTGTGCCTGGTACCAGCTCACTGTGCTTATGTGGGATTATTCTTCCCCAGAAGCTCAGAGGACAGAGTGTGAGGGCACCTCTAGTCCCTGCTGAAGAGACTCAGGAATGACCTCACCAGCTTTAGAGACCCAGTAAATGTTAAAAATATAAAAGTTTTATCTCTGGAAGGTACTTCTACAAATCTGGGGGGGGGTTTAACAGCTTAGCACCAGCAACACATGACTGGACATCAGCACAGGTAATAAAAAGGCTCAAATAATCTCTTTGAAGCACCAATCCTGACTTCCAGAGTGATGGCTCACGAGGGTTCATAACTCCAGAGTTGCAGTTCATCATGTGAAATTCAAGCCATGGGTTGCCCTCCATGACACAGACATTTCCCAGATGGAACAAGACACAACCTATGGAAAACTACTGGCAAGTGAAAGAGGAAAGTGGCCATAATTATGTTTTGGAATCTAGATTTTAGAATAGCATTAAGCCAGGATAACTTTTGATTCACACACTGCTACCTTCAAGCCACATCAGTAGGTTCTCGTTCCAAAACCAATATACCACATTTTTAAATTAAATTGTATGATGCCCTCACCCCCATTTTCACAGTTCATGATTCAACAGCAGCTTTAGAAATGAACAGATAATTAAATTTTCACTTTTCAGCCTCGATGCTTTGTTTATTTAAGAAGCCTGATTAAGAAATAAGTAGCCCAGAACTTGGTATCACTCCAGCATCTCATGATGTTTATCATAACAACCCACATCCAGCCCACCAGGAGCAGCAGGGAGACTCCAGAGAAACACCATCCTGGGACTGAGGAGCACCAATCAAAGAAAATGTTGGTTTGTTTGAATTAGGGAAGGGAAAGCAGAGAAAAATAAACTGCAAACCAAAGTATGTTCCTACTTACGGTCCTTTCCCCTGGATTGAGCAAGAGATCCAGCACAGCCTTAAATCATCAGTCATAAAGATAGGAAAGGCTCACTCAGGCTGGGCTTAGGTGGCCAAAATATCATGGACAACACCAGGGCCATAGTCTGGCCCTGCTTGATGTGAGTAATGAAGGGAAAACTGGTGCTGAAAACATAAACCAACAGAAATAATTCCCTCCTGGAGTAATCATCAGGCCATGTTTAGATAACTCTTTTTTTTTCCCCCCATTCCTTTTCCATTGCCACATCATCTGCAACCAGGAGGGAAATTGCCAATGCCACAAAATTCTTATCGTCCTTTTCCCGGAGAAAATCAATAAATAGAATCAAATTCTTTCCTCAGCTATAAGAAAATAACATCTTCAGCATCTTCCTTCCCTCTCTCCTTCCAACCTACAATGTCTCACTGTCTTCTCTCTACAGTCTTGGTTCGAAGACCATTGGGAAAAAGAAAAATGAATGATTTTTGCACTGATTCCCATTGTTATCCCATCAATGTTTAGCCTGAGGAGCACTGAGCTGTGTAAATAATTTTTTGGGCTTCAGTGGGAGAAAATAATAGGGTTCACTAAATTGATGCAAGAGAAAAAGGTTGCAATTATTCAACCAAAATCTGTAACTCAGCTTGCTTAAGCAAATAGTCTCACACCCCAAGCCAGCAGCGTTTTTCTGTGTGAGTCTTTATCCCATTACAGGCTGAAAGGAGAACATGAAGGGTGAGAGCAGAAATTATACCCAAAAAGAAACCAGGATATGTTAAATAGTGAGGGTCTGAAGAGATACAAACCCTAATTCCTTAAGGAAAGTTCTATGGAATGAATGACAGCCCACTCTGTGCAGAGGGGCGTTCCTGGCTGTGGGCTGCTGTGAATGGAGGCAGTCAGGAAAAGTGGGCAACTCCAGGAAAATTCAAGGAGTACGGGGAAAAGGCTGAGCCCTGGATGGGAGCCAAATAAACCTTGTTGAGGAAAAATAAATATCTCTGCTGGATGTCATTCAGAGATACTGCCATTAAGCTGGTATTTCCCAGTGAAGCTTGTAATCACAACCCGAGGCTCCTGCAGGAGCAGAGACCAGTTGTAGCTGCAGAAAACGGGATCTGTGTCCAGGAATGGAAAAGGGATCTAAGGAAACAGCCCAAATTCTGACTTTTTAAAGTTGTTTCATCCTCAAACCTTCTTCAAACACCGGTGCAGGGTAACGGTTCCATGGTTTCTTTCATCCTGACCCAGGAGATCAGGATGTCACAGGAGCTTCTGACAGGAAAAGCCAACATCAGTTGGGTCACCTGCATCCTTCTCCTCACACCCATGAGATGGAGGTGGGCTCAGTCACACACAACTGTTGTTTCCCCTAAAAGATTGAATTCCTCTCTGTGGTGCCCACCTGGGAGGAACAAACCAGGTCCACCCCAGAACACCTCAGAGCTGCTGGGAATGACTGTGCTGGGCCACGTTCACCTCAGAGCATCACAGAGCCACAGGAGGGCCTGGCTGGGAAGGGAACTTAAGGATCATCTCATTCCAGTTTGCTGTGGTGGTCAAGGACACCTTCCACCAGCCCAGGTTGCTCCAAGCCCCATCCAACACAGCCTTGGACACTTCCAGGGATGGGGCAGCCACAGCTTCTCCGGGCAGCCTATGCCAGGGCCTGCCCACCTTCACAGGGGAGAATTCCTTCCCAATATCCAACCTAAACATCCCCTCTTCCAGTCTGAACTGATTCCCCCTTGCCCTGCTACCCCAGGCCCTCATAAACATCTCTCTCCACCTTTTTTGATGGATCCCTAAGGTGCTGGAAGGCCTCAACTAGGTCATCTCAAAGCCTTTTCTCTTCTCCAGGCTGAACAATCCCAATTTTTCAGCCTTTCTTCCCGTGGCAGCTGGTGTTGGGCACTGACAGAGCAGTGGAGGATCAGCTGCCCTGGGACAACCCCTGCCACGTCCAGGTGACTGAGCCCAGGAGGTAACACAGGTCACCTCTGAGCTGGGAATCACCTCTGGACAGAAAGCAGGGAACACAGAGCATCCACATGTGCCTGAAAGTGTCCCAGCACATCAACTGAATACTGAATTTTCCAACACTGAGCACCTGAACCAGCCTGGAAACAAACCTCGGAACTGTGGCTTTTCTGCTGATTTTTCATCTCTCCAAACAAGAATTTATCCTTTTCTTTTCTTTTTTTTTTTTTAATTTTTTTTCTTTTTTTCTTTTTTTTTTCTTTTTCAAAAGCAAGCAGGATAAAATATCAGGCTGTGCAGAGAGACTGGCTGCTATATTTAACTCAGACAAACACATAACAAATCACTATTCTGCAGAAAGAAGGCACACCTCATAGGCTGTATTTTTTTTTTTTCTTGAGCCTTGAACGTTAAGACCACAACCCTCTAAATAATCCTCCAGAAATAAACCAATGAAATGTTCACTCTGACAACAGACACGGTATTATACCTGCAGCTGGTAAATGTTTCCACAGTTCAACCACCTTTCCTTTTCGTTTCCAGTAAAAATTTGCTCCCAGGGGACGGAGTCAGCTCTAGGATTTTAATTACTTTGCTGCAATAAAGGAGAATGGAGAGTTGAAATTTTTTTTAAGGCTACTGGTGTATTCTCATTTTTCCCCTTTCTGGAGAGAGGAGGATTCACAGCAAAGGCAGAAGCCCTTTGGAGAACCATCCCTGCTGTCCCTGCTGTCCCTTAATCCTTCATTATTTGCTGTTCCCTGCAATCCAGAGCCACAGAACCTTGAGAAATCCATGATAGGACTTAAATTTCAGGAACCAGGAAACTTGGGACTACTTTCCCCATCCCTGGAAGTGTCCAAGGCCAGGTGGGACAGGGCTTGGAGCAACCTGGGCCAGGGGGAGGTGTCCCTGCCCATGGCAGGGTGTGGCACTGGATGATCCTTAAAGTCTCTTCTAACCCACCACATCCTGTGATAAATTTAAATCCAATATTTGACTGTGAAAATATAAGTCAGGAGGATGAACCCCTGCACGAAGGAGATTGCCTTCCACGTTGTTTGATATAAATAATTGAATTGAAATATTAATCTTGATTTAAATAAAAAACCCTGGGGTGGTTCTCATTCACCCCCTGAGCTTGACTTTTCCTGTATTTCTGTCACGCCTCCAAACTTTAACATTTCCTTTTCTGCCATGAGAACCAGAAACAGATAATACTGGTGTTATTTTTGCTGCTTTTAGCGGGGAGAAGAGGAAATATGTTCACATACATTACCATATATATATATTTATATATACTTATAATGTATCTGTTCATAAAATGTCTGTTCACAGCCACATGAACTCACTGCCAGCTCCAGATACACAATATTGCAAGTGTTGAAGTATTGAAGTCAGGCTCTGATTTTTGGGATGTATTCCCCCCAAAAGCAAGCTGAATCCCATTTTCCCTGCTCCAGCACAGCACACTTTTGCCAGAGGGTGTCTTAGGGATCCTTCCTGCTGAAAGCAGTGGGAAAAGAGACAAGAACATGTGCCCAGCAAGGACACAGAGAGCAGGGACTGGAAGCTCCAGAGCCGCTGGGAAATGTTGGAGTGGGAGTGATGGAGCAGAGGAGAAGAAATGAAACAAGGAGAAAATGAATGTTTCCCATTGGGATAAATCCTTTCTGCTTATCCCATTATTCCAAGGGGTTTGTGTGGTGGCTCTTCATCCTATTTTACTGGCAGGCCATGGGCAGAGCACTGGCATTTCCAGTGGCCAGGACAAAGTGCCATTAACACAATCCCAGTCCTGGGAGGTGGATTTTTGAGTGGATTATCCAGGAAGAGAAGAAGGGAATGACCAGGGAAATTAAATAGCACAAGAGCCTCAGCTTCCTCTCAATGCCAAATCTCCCTTTTGCACTATATCAACACATATCCAGAGTTCTTCCCCAGCACTTCAGTGGATGTAGTTTTCTTCTGGAATCTCCATGTAAATATATATATGCACACATATATGGACATATATATATATATGTATATATCATTTCCTATTTCTCTAAAGCTCAAGGCTTAGAAATACCTTAACAATAACCTGCTTTTGATTTCTGCAATAACTCTGATTTATATCAATGCTGGTTTGTGACCAGCTCCCCTCTGCCCTCTACTCATAAACTACAACTGTGCTCCCAAATTTGAAATGAAACTCTGGGAGAATAAAATCTGCAAATTGCAGCCTCTCCCTCTGTCAATATATTACCCCTTGCCCAACTCACAAAATTGTCACTTAAAGCCTTTGCTTCTGCAATTTGAAAATACCTTTTTTTCAATGTTCTTTTTTGGATGTGGTTTGGTGTATCAACAGTCAGGAAATGATGATGATTAATCATGGAATCATGGAATGGTTTGGGTTGGGAGCTCATCTTATTCCAAGTCCCTTCCACTAGACCAGGTTGCTCAGAGATCCATCCATACCTAATAATACCTAAGAGCCTAATAATGATAATAATGATAAGGATTATGTGATGATGATGATAGTAACAATAATAACATATCTAATAATAAAAAATAGTTATTTCTATGACAAGAGGAGTTAATTGAATTATATTTGAGTTATTGAATTGTATTTGATACTGTAAAGAATGCAAGTTTAGACCCAGAAGTTACACTGAATAACAGTGAAAAAAAATCTGAAGGGATCAAGTATTTTAGGTTAAAATACTGGGAATGCTTGCTTCAAGTTTCTTTGAAAGGAATGTTACTCATTTCATTTTATTATGGAATTTTTATCCTGCAGCATTGCAGGCAACTCCCAGTCTCCCAGCTGGTGAGATCTGTGTGGATTCCTTCGGGCTGGACAGGGTTTGTCAGTCAAAGAAACCCCTGAGCTGACGTGAGTGTCAAACCTGCCAGGAGAAACGAGCACTGAACACTTCAGAACGGGAAATTATCCTTCCCCGAGCACAGAACTCCAGCTGGCCAGGCTGGGGGAGAGTCCTTGGGCTTTCTGGAGTTCCTGAAGTGTCTCCCACTCGAGAGGATAATTTCAAAACAGCCCCATTTCACTGCAGCTGCGAGGGGCTGAAGGTGCTGGGTGAGGAGCAGCCCAGCCCTGCCCTGGGCAGCACAGGGTGCTCAGCGTGGCTGTGTCACCCCTGCAGCACCTTCCCACAGCCCAGCCTGGCCCTAATCATAGAATCATCACAGAGTCAGCTGGGTTGGAAGGGACCTCCGAGATCATCAAGTCCAACCCTGCTGTGGTTCCCAGCCCATGGC
>NW_016690214.1:1351279-1373976 GCF_001604755.1 Lepidothrix coronata | reverse complement strand
TATCCTTCCTGAATCCTGCCTGGATCTACCCAAGTGTACTTCACGGACATCTGAAAATGTTTTTCTGTTCATCCCCTCCCCATTTTGCTATGAACAATGTGGGATCTTTAAGGAATAGTGTTCCAGGGCACTGGGTGGGAGTCAGGAGTCCTGGTTTCCCAGCCTGGGTCAGGCTCCTGTTACAACAGGGACGTGGTTTGGTGAGATTTAGCAGTGTTTGGTTTATGGTTGGACTCGATGACCTTAAAGGTCTTTTCCAACCTAAATTATCCCATGATTCCAGGCATTGCTGCAGGTTGGCTGCCTGGCATTTCTGAGCCAGAGCCCTGTGGAACTCGATCACCAAACAGGCATTTGGGCTTTTGGCTGTTTCCTTTTGCAGAAACAAATAGTTTAATTTGCTAAGCTCATAATAAGAGTTCTCCTTTTACCCCAGAGAGCCCCCTGATTTTAAAGATAAACTCTGGAAACTCAACCCCTGGTGCTGTGCAATGTCATAATTCCTTGGAGCTTCCAGTCAGGGGAGTGCCACGTTCCCACTCCGTGGCTGTTTATCTGCCAGAGCCACCACTGCTCCCGGGTTATGGACCTTCAGCAAGTGACAGGACGAGGGGAAACAGCCTCAGGTTAAACCAGGGGAGGTTTAAATTGGATGTTAGGGGAAATTTTTTCATGGAAAGGGTTGTCAAGCACTGGAGTGTGGAGTCACCAGCTCTGGAAATGTCCAAAAAATGTGTGGATGTGGCACCTGGGGACGTGGTTTGGTGGTGATGGGTTGATGGCTGGACTTGATGATTTTAGAGATCTTTTCTAACCTCAGCAATCCCGTGGCTCACATTTCCCTGCCCATTTTTCTCCTGCATTCCGGGAGGAGCAGGAGATCCAGAAATGAGCGCTGGAGAAATAAACACGTTTGAATTCCCTGCTCCCGTGTCCTGCCTGGCCGAGACACATCTTCTGCTGTAATATTCACAACGCTCGAGCTTCCAGCTCCTTCATTACTTGTGGTTTTTTATCATGAAAATAATAATGGCACAGGCACAGACAGTGACCCAGCAAGAGAAGCTGCAGCCCTTGAAGAGACAAAGGGGCTCAGCACTCAGGGGAACATGGAATTCTGCACATACATTTTCCCATCCTGCCGTGGGATGCAGCACATCCCCGGGGAAAGGGGGTGATGTTCCTGCAGGTAAGAACGTGCTGGTGCCATCAGAGGCATTTTTAATGAAATATTAAAGGCCCTGCTTTTAACAGGGGGTTCAGCACAACCCAAATGAAGTCACTGGAAGGGTGATACTGTAAAACCCTGAGGTCCCTTCCTGAAGAGGAGCTGTGGGCACTTCAGGGGACCATCAGTTGGAGCAGCTGATCCTGCTTTGTAAGTCCCTGAAGTGTGAAGTCCCAGCATGGCTGCTGTTTTTCGTTTTAATTTCCTTTTGGAAAACAGAGCTCTGGTTAGTGGGGAACCTCCTGCACACACTCACACACAGGGAGTGCAGGAAAGGAGGAAATGATTTAACCCTTTCCAAAAGCTCTGCAATTTCTTTAGTTAAGTAAAGAAAAACAAGCAGAGATGCTTTCTCCTCTAGTTCCTGTGCAAAAATAAACAATAGCCTTGCATAGCTAATAACCAGGTTAGGGCCCCTTGCTAATATCTGCTACAGCTCCTGAAAAAGGAGGGGAAAAATCTTTTTTTTTTTTTCCTGATTCCCTTCACTTCAAGCAACTTCTGAATCAGCAGCTCGTGCCCTCTGTAGGGGAAAAAGATAAGGATCGTGTAATTCCATCTGATTTCCCATTTCCAAGCTGTTTCTCTGACATCAGACCACACAGGTACACGGAGACTCGTTATCAGATGGAGCTCACTGATGGTTTCAGGTCAAATTTGATGTTTTCAAGATGGTTGTGCTCCCAAAATGGGGTGAGAAGAGTCAAGATGATACAACAAAGGACGTAGTGATGAAAGTTTCTACCTAAATGATGCCCAAAAGAGGAAAAGTGTTCCCTGCTTGAGCCCTATATTGAGATTATTTCAAAGAGATTGAGAAATTATATTAGGAATTAAAACCTTTTAAAGATCTTCCCTTATTTTGTTGGAAATCAATAGTTTATGGGATTAATGAGTATCACCAGGAGCATCCTGCTATGGGCACTGGCCAAAAAAACAGCAAAGACAAATTATGACTCCCAACAGAGGGACCTGCAAACAAATAAACAGAATTTGTGGCTGAGATTGACAAAATGAATTTATCTTTGCTTGCAGTTCTCTAAATTATTACCATTAATACAAAGACAGAAAACAAGGTGTTCTGAAGTCCTGCACATCATTGAATTCCAGGAATATATTTTTTTAGAAATGGAACCAGACACATAAATAAAAAAACCCTGCCGGTTTTATCATCACATCTGCAGGATCACGGTGCCACTGCAGGCACGAGTTAAGCCAATAATTACCCCAATTTCGTGGGAAAACAGGTAGAGATGTGCTGACAACATCCCCAAGGAGTGCAACAAGTGTCCCACAGTTCTGGAAGCCGAGCTCCATTTGGAGGGATCCTGCTGCTGAAGGACAGGTCTGTTTATTTGGATACAGCAGCAGTGCAGAAAGAAACTAAACTGGTATTTATTTTGCATATGTATACTGCATTTGCTGGCATGAAAGGAGGGCTCTCTGTTTTCCCAGACCAATCAAGGAGAAAATGTTAATGGTCTAAACATCTCCCCCTTCCTGGCTGGCAGCGGCTTTTGAAGCCCAGACCCAACTCTGGCTGAGTCAGACAAGGTTCCCTCTTGTCCCATCGTTTCCTCGAGGTGCAGGAACAAGGGGGCTTGTCTGTGCCCCAAGGAAATCCAAAGCCAGGGGTCCCACATGCTCCATTTAGAGCTGGTGCCCATCACCGGGAGAGCGTGAAAGGCCCCTTCAGCCTGAGGAGTTAAATGGGGTATAGCGAGTAGAAGTGGTTTAGAAATGTTGCATTCAGGGCTTGAGTAGGTGGTGGAAAGTGAGGAACTTAAAGATTAAGGCTTGAAAGGCAAAACTTATGAAGTCTTGCTTTTCGGGTATAAAAAACAAACCGAAGCAAACCTGCACACTCAGCAGGAGTGTGAGCCAGGCTGAACCAGGAGCTGGGCACCTGAGGATGTTCCATCCCCATGGAAAACCCCTTCCTGCATCCCAATGGGAGCTACAGGACCACTGCTGGTCCAGGCAGGTCGTGGGGACACAGAACTCGCCTTCACAAAGCTCAGGAAGGAGGAAAATGGCTGGAACAGAAAATCCAGTTTATCGACTCATCAGCTCCACGTGAAGAGGCCAAAACACCAGATCCCATCCAATCCTCCTCGTTTTGTTTGTTTTCTCCAAACTGTGCAGTCACTCTCCAAAATATCTCCTCAATAACCTGTATATAAAATACACCATCTTTGTAGGTGACTGGAAAAATGAGGGACAAGCTTCTACTGAGAGTTTCTACCTTGGGTTAAGGTCTAAACCCTCTTGGTGGAACCCAGATTAGTACCTGGAGTAAAAAATACACTGAGTTTAGGGACAAAGATCAGAAATCCTGGGCTGCAGATACAAGATTTGCAGTTCAAGCTCGGCTGCTCTCAAGATTAAATACTAGGAATAAATATTTCTGAGTTTGTGATAGGGATTAAAATTTGGGAGCTCAACTATCAGACTTTTTCCTGTGTCTCTAATCCCTGTGAGAGTATAAACTACTTTAGAACAGCATTAATGGTGTATTTAAGGTATCAGTGTGTGTGCTATCAGTCTAATTCTTAGGAGGTTCAAAGAAAGATCCCCTCATTAAAAGGCTGCTTTTCCCTGGTTTATTACAGATAAAAAGTGTATGTATCCACCAAAATAGTGCAATTAAAGCGAGGAAATTAAAGAGGATGTCAAAGAAAGTCTCAGAGTATTTTACTCAGGCCAAAGCAGTGAGGGCCAAGATTGGTCCCAGCTGGAGCTGGTTGAGGGCCAGGTGAGAGCCCAGGTGTGAGGAATTGTGCTGCAAAGGGAACCCCCATAAAACCTGCTCAGGGCTGTCCCTTCTCCTTTTTTCTTGGGAACTGCCTGTGGGGAAATCTCTGCTCAACACCAGGGTCAAGTTAAGCCTGGTCTGCCCAAGCCAAGCCTGGAGTTTGTCCCTGGGACCTCTTGGCACCCGAGTGAGAAGGGAAGACTTCAGGTAAGTCCTGGATTAAATTCACTTTGAGGGGATTGATGTATCCAGATTTACAGTGGTCTTGGTGCTGAGGTTGTTTCCTGCTAAAATGGCCAGAGCTGTGGATGTGATTTGGATGTTTGGAGCTGAGGAAGCTTCTAAACCAAGAGTGAGAGGAAGGGGCTGTAAGAGGAGGAACGGGAAAGAAAAAGGAGCAAAGAGAAGTTTATTTCTTGTGGTGTTATATGAAGAGTTTTTTTATTCCTGGCTGGTTTGCTGGTAGAATTTCTTTCTGAAATTGTCTTTGTAGGAAAAGAACACCTGAATTTGGGTAAAAACACTTGTTCTTGCTGTTCTCCTACTGCAGTTCTGCTCCTTAAAGTGCTCTGAAGTGATTTATTTTTTCTTTAGTGAGATTGTGTCAGTCCTCGTTTTTTAATTGATCCTGTAATGATGCTGCTGGAACATCTCCTGTCCTTGTTTTTTAATTGATCCTGTAATGATGCTGCTGGAACATCTCTTGTCTTTTGCCTCTTGTGGGTCTGTTTGTGAGACTGGAGAACGTTGTGGGTAAAAGAAAGTGGAAAAATGATAAGGATTCAACAACTCCTTTGGAAAGTTTGTTTCAGCTGCTTCTTGCTTTACTCAAGGCATTTGTGTGTGATGTAGGGAGATGTTCATCCCCTGGGATCCATGCTCTGCTCACCAGGGATTTGCTCCATCATGGCAGTGAAACCTGGGGGAGCATCCTGTCCCTGGAAGTGGTAGAAAGCAGAACCCCAAAGCTGCTCCAGCTTCCTAAATCTGGATGAAGTGGGGACTAGAGTGGTGGGCAGGAAGTCAGGAGCCTGGTGAAGCCTGTTGAGGTGGAAAAAATGAAGTAATCCAGCACAGTGGGCTATTCAGGACTGCAAAAAGTGGGAAAGGCAGAAAGGCCAGGGAGGCTGAGACAGGGAGATTGAAATTCAGATGGAGCTCAGGGGTCTCTGGGCAGCAGCTGTAGATCATGTCTGGCAAAGCAAGTGTTTATTTGGACAATAATAGCCTTGAAGCCTCCTGATAAAACCATCCCCTTGCACTTCAATCTATAATAGTGCCAAAGGTTTCCTTAAGTATTCCCTTCTACCGGGATGTAAACCCACCCCTGCTCCTGTGCTTGTGTGGAGAGGGGAAGGGGGGCATGGAAAGGGTTTCCCTCAGAGTGGGCAGGCAGAAAAAAAAAAAGGGTAAAAACAACAACAACAAAAAAGGAAGGGTCAGTCCTTTGTTACTTTTCTTTTTTTTTTTAATCCACATCTTTAATTATTTCCTTGGAAAAACCATCTGAGCAATGGATCCTGGGCTTCTGAGGAAACAACAGAGGAAGCAGGCTGTTTTCCAAAGCCCCCTTGCCATGTGGCTGCTGCTGTGTGCCTTTTGTCTCCCTGGTTTCCTGAACATGGATGGAAAGCGTGTCCCTTTCATAATCCACCCTCGCTCCTGTGCCTCCCTCCCTCTCCCTTTGTACAGTCGATGGGAGAAAGGAACCAGCTGCAAAAAAAAAAAAAAAGCCTTTTCATGTCTCCCGTGCTCCCTGACCCCCCTTCAACACCTCCGGGTGGCCACTGGGATTTTGGTGATTTCTAATGTTACCTCGTGGCAATCTCCTCCCTCTGCTGAGCTCGGAGGAACAGCTGGAGACAGAATTTTAGCACAGTTTTGGGGGAGAATAAAGAATTCTGATCCATTTTTTTTCTCCTCCGCTAAGCAATCCAGCTCGGGTTTCCCAAAGGAGGAGAACGTGGAAGCTGGTGTTGAATTTAAGACAGAAATGAATGACAACGAGTCTGGCCTTAAAATCCAGGATTAAATTCAAATATGGAGATTACTGAAACACGTGGCTGAATATTAAGAGCAAGTTTCACACTGTACTTTTCTAAAGCTCTGGGTACATTCAGTTCCTTGAAGCAGTGGTAAAAAAAAAACAACAACAAAACCCAAGGTAATCCCAATTATCCTGATCTCATGGAGAGGGGGGAAAACATGAAAGAAATCAAGGGATTGGGTGCCAGGGAAGTGATTCTGTTCTGTGATTTACCTCTGATGTTATGATGCCACTGGAAAAGAGCAGAAAATGCTGGTTTGGGGAGGAATTGGGGAGAATGAAGAAAGCTAATTATTAGAGTGATGGTACAGACTTTCCTGTGCTTGCCAACTGTCCTTCAGCCTTTATTAGATTTTTTTTCTTTTACATTCCTAACAGGAGTGTTTATGAAAAAAGTGAAATGCTTCTTAATGCCTTTATGTGAAAATGCTGCTGCTTTTTTATTGAAGCTCCCAATCTCAGTGTCACTGTCTTGAGAGATGAATATAATATTTTTTATATATTTAATTTTAGATATATCTATTTATATAGGGATTTAAACCTAGAATATGGTGCTTGCGTATTTTGACATCAAGAAGATAAAAATTCACTCTGTAACCTCTTTCCAAGACCAATAATCTCTATTTAGCTGAAACATCTGCTCTTGACCTGAAGGCAGCAAGACCTTGAGAACTTACTGCTTCCTCTGCAGTTCCATTTGTTAATCTCTCTTATCTTTCCCTCCAAATTTTAAGTTTATTCAGCAACTGGTGCCTTCCTTTTCTGAAGGTATTTTGGTGGTGTTATGGTGCTACTTCAGTCCCCCCTGACAAACTCGAGCAGGTCTCTAAGAGGTTGTTTCTCAGGGTTTCAGGATTTTATTTTTATTTTTGCACCTCTTTCTTGCACCCTCTGCAGCTTTTTTTTTTTTTCCCCCAACACATCTGTTTTAAAACCTCCATCCCAGAATGGGATCAATCTCCCCAACACTCACCAGGAATGTAGATCATAAAAAAGACAGAGGCCACATTGCAGGCGAGCCGTCAGCACCCTGACTGACCAATATATAACATCTCAGCCCGAGCTGCAGGGACCTGGGCTGGCTTTGGGGCCTTTTATGAGCTGTTGCTGAGGAAATGGACCTCCCCAAATAAAAGCTGTGGTCACTGATTGTCTATGTTCAGAAAATATCACTGAGGTTGTTGTGAACATGCACTTAAACGCAGGAGTTAAGGATAAAAATGGCAAAATGGGAGGATACCCTTAAATCTTGCTGCTTTGCCTCTACAAGCTGCTGCTTTATCATGTATTTTTTTTTTCTGAGTGGGGAGCTTAAAACTGTCCAAGGCCTTTAGGGACGGTGGGTTTGGTGCAGGTTTGGTTTGTGGGTGTTTGGCATTTTGGGTTTAGCCCCTGTGCTGGGTGGGCAGAGTGGGAGCATTTCTGGTGTCCTTTGTTCAAGGACTCACCACCCTGGGGCTGGGCAGTGCCAGGGGGTTGGTGTTTAGTCTGGGGACGTGGGACTTGGCCTTTTCTTCCCTTTCCAAGGACTTTCCTTCCCATTCCCTGGGACTGGTGGAACCATGAATGACCAAAGTTCCAGGTGGTGGTTCCACGGACACCCAGGGATTTGAGTGCATCCCGTGGGCAGGAGGTTTCTGCCTCCTTGGAAACATTCCCCTCATGTGTCTCTGTAGGTAGTGCACAAATGTACTCAGAGAACCACCAAGCTGAGCAAAGACTGGTAACATTTATTCCCTATTTCTCCCACTGTGGCGTTTCCCTTTCCATTTTTGTCGCTGACAAAACCACTTTCATCTGGAAGGAGGAGAATGTCCTTCCCTTGTCCAACCATCTGCTGCTTTGTGTCAAGTTAGAGACTAAATCTGAGATAAATATGGGGGGTAATTGTCCATTTCTCACGGTGCTGATCACATTGAGGGGTTGTAATTCCTCCTGCAAACATCAGGCTCCTGGCTCTGAATGGCACAATATTTGGGTTGCTTTTATATCCATCTGTACAATGCTCCTAAAACCCATTTTGTTATGAGTATCACGGAAATAAAAGATCAAATTAGCTACTGAGCACAATCAATATGAGAAAACACAATTTAAATGAAAGGATTCAACTCTATTAGGCCTGAAATGACCATTTAAGTGTTAAAACAGACTTAGAAAACGGATGTTGCTCCTGTCCAGGAGTTTGTCTAAACCAGAAAGAATCAAAATGAAGTCCAGCTCTTTTCTTAGCTATCCCAAATACACCAGAGGCAAATAATCTGCAATTTTCACCTTCACCTTGTTTGTGAGTGGTGCCTTTGGCCTTTACAAATGTTAGTAAAACTCCAGGCGTGTACATGGAATAATTCAGCGAAGAAATTGGTCCCAACCATCATCAGAGCAGTGAGAAAACAAACACTAGTGGATTAACATAATTGCTTAATCATCAGCATTCAGTGAAGGGCCTGCAAGTGTGTGGAATTAATCATCTCATTGTGAGGAGCATTACAAGTAATGAACATAATGAGAACTTTGCACAGCTGGGAACTATTTTAATCCATTAACAAACAAAATAAATAGGTCTAGAAAAACAACATTTCATATTATTTTTTTACTCTATAACCAGCCTTGATATTGAATATTGGGGTTAATTGGTGAAATTAAAGGAAGAATCATCTTCTAATCCTTCTGTTTCCCCAACTCTGAATGGCAACTCCCTCCAGAGGAATATTTCCCTCAGTCATAATTCATGGATTCTACATTTCGTGGATCCTACATTTCCCTGGTCATTGCAATATTTTGGTGAAATTGGTAGGCTTTTTCTGGGGAATATTTTGCTGCACAAAATATTCTGGGTGTTGACAGCTTGTAGCCAAATCCTTTAATTAGGAACCATGATGTTGCTGCAGATTGCTGGGGAGGTTTGAGTGCCATCTTTCCTTCCCTTATTAGTCCAGTTGGAAGGTTGGTGGCCTCCACCTTGACCCTCCTGCAGGACAAATGAAGGTGAATCTGGAATGTTTCAGACACTGAGGTGGACTTTGTGTGGACTCTGGGAAAGGACAGATGGGGACAGGGAAAGCCCTGAGGGAAGCAAACCAAACCAATTCCATATTCCTCAGGAGAAGAACACTTGAAAATAACAGGAATCTGATGCACTTGGAATTGTCTCCAAATGCTGGTGTCAGTTCAGGTGCCCCAGACCCTCCTTTCACACCAGCTGGGGCTGTCCAGGTCCTCTCTGTTTGACTGAGCCCAAGGGGCTGGAATTCCTTGTGCTGGGTTTTAAAGGCTGAGTCTTCCAAGGGAATATTTCCCCACAGTCATCACCGAGCTGTGATGGCTCAATCACAGACTGGCAAGGGAAACCAACTCACTCCAAGGGCTTCAGGAGACAAAGTGCTCCCTTCTGGCTGCAACCAACACCTCTGTTCCAGCTGGCCAACATCTCACCAGACTCCTTGGGAGACAGCAAATCTGGGGACATGGGAAGCATTTATGACACCTTCTTATTTTTTTCAAGCATGATTTTCTCCTTTAAGAGCACGAAAATGAAGGCAAAAGGTACTGACACAGGATAAAGCGAATAATCATCAGTGTTTTACGTGGCTTGGCAAAGGGAGCCAAGGGAAAGGTCTTATCTGTCGACATCCTCCTCCAAATCCCTGCTGTCTCCTCTCTGTGCTGCCTTAAATGCTGCAAAAAGCCCCAGCTGATCCTCACACAGCTGATAAGGAAAATGTCAGTGGGGTTTTTTTTGGTTTTTTCCCCCCCCTTCCTGAAGTGGGATGTTCAGAAAGGGATGTGATCCAGCCTGGAAATGCTTGAGGGGAAAGTACTTAATGCACAAGTTTTGAAAGAAAACAGAATTACATCGGGATGGCCACACTGATTTTTTTTTCTTTGGCTATTGAAATCAGGAAGGAGGAGAGGGATTTGCTTATTTGGGAGCAGTTGGCAAATGAGATCTCCAAATAACCAGAGGGCTAAAAATTGTTCTCAGTAACAAATCCAAAGTCTTAATAGAAATCATAATTTTAGACAATCTGTACAGTATTTCTCCCATTGGATATAGGATAGAGGGAATATTATCTCAGAACATATTTATGGCTATTCTGATAAGCCTTCAGGAACATTTGGGTAATAAAATCATCTGGACAAAATTTGGATCTTGTAGTTAAACCACCCCTCGGGTTAAGACAGGTCATTTTGAATCATTTTATTGTTGACACAAGTGATCTTTGTGAGGAGATATTAGGAAAAAAAATCTTCTCAGTGAGGCCCTGGCACAGGTTGCCCAGAGAAGCTGTGGCTGCCCCTGGATCCCTGGAAGTGTCCAAGGCCAGGTTGGACGGGGCTTGGAGCAACCTGGGATAGTGGAAGGTGTCCCTGCCCATGGCAGGGGGTGGAATGAGGTGATTTTTAGTGTCCCTTTCAAACCAAACCATTCTAGGATTGGTCTTGCTTGGATCTCCTGCCTTTCTAATGTGTGAAGAAAAATGTTTTCTGGCTCTTCATTCAGATGTCTTCCCTAAATATTTAGAAGTGGCAAACCATAATGTTTTGGTGAGAGGACATCTTGCAAATGGTGACATGATCTCACCAGAGACATGAAATCTGTAGTTATTGTACAGGTAAAAGATACTTGGTCAGGGCAAGGTGTTTTCTTGGTGTTCCTAAAAACCCAAGGCAAGAGTAGATCCAGTTGAGAGAAGGGCTTGACTGCTGATAGTGGGGATATTTAATATTTTATCATGGAAACAGGCCAGTTAAGGTGCCCTGTTTGCAATGCAATGGTCCAGTGTGTTTCCATGGAAAGGCAAATTCTAAGGAACTGGATGACAGACTTGACTGGACTTGATGTCTCATCCCCCCCTAAAATCCTTGTGTTCTACTTTAGTGCTGTTTGACCCTGGTAATGTGGGTTTGAGGCATTTCTGAGTGTCCCATTTGGGGCACCATTTCAGTGGAACTGTCACCCCTCTTCTCATGGCTTGTCTTGGGGGTGGAGGACACCTCAAAGCCAGTGTTATCTGAGTACCTTGACAGAAAATTACGCTCTTCACTTCCTCCCCCGCTCCTGATTTGAGCTGATTTGGGGCTGGAATCCACTTGGGTGTGGATTAATCAGAAAAGAAACTTTCCCCCATGGTGAACCTGGGTGTCAGTGCCACAGGAACATCTGAGAGATCAGTTTATACAAGACCAAGGACTCAGAGTTCACTCATCATCTATTTCTTACACAAAGGCTTCTCCATGGCTGCTCTCCCTCGTAAACCTTTGGAATAAAAACCACTCCCCAGCCTTTTTTAACCCCCCTTCCCTCTACTTTTTTTCCCTTCCTCCACCAGGCTCGTGGTGCTTTATCTCAGTGCTGGTGAAAAAAGGCCTCTCCCAAAGCCTTTGAGATGAAGTCAACAAGTCTAATATGAAAATAAATAACCCCCCAGTTCAAACAAACCACTCACCTCAGTAAATAGCTCCTGGCCCCCTTTCAGGCCTGCCCAGCAAATCATTTTTAGCCCTCCTGTTTTCAAACAGCTCGAAGGTTTAATCCTTCAAAGCTTACCTTGTTTTGGGGCCCTTGGTTGAGCTCACACAGAAATGACTCAGATATTGTTGTGTATCGATGATTCATGATGGCTCTGCTGGAAAATGAAAGCTAAGGAGTCTAATCAATAAAATAATTTAGGCTCTTTGAACTAGTTCCAGGTCAATTTTTCTTGGCAGTTTTTTCACTTCCTGAATTATGCTGACCCAAACCATGAATAATGATCTAAAATTACACAATATACAGAAACCATCTGTTAGATAGAAGCTGGAAGGGGTGATGTCATCAGGCTACTTCTAATCTGAGGGCTGGATGTTGCCAGTGATGATGTCATGGGCTTGGCAACCCACCGGTTGGGTTGGTTAAGCGTGAGTAGAAATGGGATTTTTCTCCCAGTTTCTACAGAAAGAATTCACTTGTGCTGATTATCTGCAGAAGGAGTGGAAGGGGGGCTGTGTGCCTGCATGATTCATCCTACCTGTGAGATGGTGGTGTTGGAGCCACAACACGTTTAGAGGCAGCTCATCAGCAAACCAGAGCTGAGGGGTCTTGGACTCGTGGGATGTTCTCCCTCCCAGGTCTCATCCTGAGCTCTGAGGTCCCTAAAGCAGCAGGTTCTGACTGGCCAGCCTGGGTAGGGGTGTGTTCCACACGAACCAGATGTGTGC
Organism: Lepidothrix coronata; assembly: GCF_001604755.1. Classification (NCBI taxonomy): domain Eukaryota; kingdom Metazoa; phylum Chordata; class Aves; order Passeriformes; family Pipridae; genus Lepidothrix; species Lepidothrix coronata. The sequence goes on along the minus strand of NW_016690214.1, from coordinate 1,361,748 downwards.
AGATGGAGCTGCCAGTCCCAGATGGTGTCCTGGATGCTCTGATCCAATTCCAGGGGAAGCTCCACCAGGCCTCGTACACTGTCTGGAGTCCAGTCCCGCTGAGGGTAACACAGAATTCCCTGGAATTCCAAAGCAGGGAGCATTTGAGTGGGGTGAAAATCCTTTCCCCAGCTCAGTGACAATGCAGGAGAACTTGGTAAATCAGAGCAAAGCTTATCTGCAGGAGTTTTGGACTATCAATATCCACTGGCTCCTGCTTCAAGGAAGGATTAAGGACTCCCCCGGGGTGCAGAGCTGTGGAAAAACTTGTCCATTACCACCTTGACCTGTTTGAAATGTTTCCTCGGATTGTTCTTCCTTCCTGAAGGTCACAGACTGTGTTTCCCACCACCCAACAGGGCTCAGTGGAATGACAGTGATCAGAAATCGAGTATTTTGGTCTTGTCTTTGCTGTAATTGAACCTGAAAACCAAACCCTTTTTGATCTCTAGGAAAGAACCAGCAGCACTTTAATTTCTAGAACATGAGGAACCATTAGTGGGTGGTGTTTCACAAATTCTCCTAAGGCAGTCTTGAAAAGATCTGTTTCATTTAAACTCAGTATAAAATTTCACTTAATTTGTGCTTGTTTATCAGGATGTATAATTTAATAGCTCTAAGTGCCTGAAAATCTATTTCTAGTTGGATGGAAATCTGTAAGCAATCTGTAAGTTTCTTATTTTAACATAATTTTCATTCTGCCTTCAGGGCTTCGTAAGATAATCAAATGTTAGTTTTTCTTTCTAAATGCAGTAGTCCTGTGCACATCACTTTTAAGGAAAGTTCAGTCATTAAATTCTTAAGTTCTGCTTTTAAATCTAAAGCAGCTACTTCTGACTTGCAAGTACAAATTCGCACCAGTTTATATAGGAAAAAATAGTCCCACAAACTGCTGGTTATTAGTGAAAAAAATCTGAAAGTGCATTTGAACGTATTAACATCAAAATTCATAGAATCATTTAGGTTGGAAGAGACCTCTGAGTCCAATTGTTGAAAATTCAAATCTGAATGAATGCCCGATTCTGTGTGCAGCAGCTGAAATGAGATTTTGGAGTTATCTCCCTCTATTACTTTCTGCTCTCTCCGGATATTCTGCATTTCAAGCTTTTCAAGAACGAGTTGCCAACAGACTCTCTGATGATAAAAGTACATGATAGTTTTATCTACAGCAAATATAACCACTTTCAGTGAAAGATTTTATGTCCTCAGAGATCACCGTCACATCAATTTGAGGTGGTTTTTTTTTCTCTTTTCAAAGCAGCAAGTAGTTTGTGTGAGGTGATAATCAAGTAGTTCCTGTGAGGTGACAATCCCAGCTGATGGCCTGACTCCACATCCCAAAGTCTACAACCCAGATATGTCCAAACAGGCAGTAATTACACCTGACTGTCAGAACCAGCCTCGTTATTCCTCATTTTAAAGGGCGAGGAAGAACTAAAAAGGTCAGTCTTGAATCAGAAATAGAAAAAATAAAAATTAGGACTGTTCCTTCTTCCCTGAAGGAATCACAACCTGGAATTTCTGAGCGAGCTCAGCAGCCAGTTCCCCATTTTCTGTGCTCCCTGCAAAAGCCCAGAAGCATCAGCCCTGAGCCCCTGAATCGAGGCTTTTGTTAAAGTCCTGCTGATGGAAATCTCTGCTCCCTCTGCCCCGGCTTCTCCATCGCCCTGGCAACAGCACAGTTGATGCCTGCCCGGTGTTTTCCTTGGCAATCCATCAAAGGAGTCGGGAATGTGCGAGGTTTGGGGCAGGAGAGGCAGCTCGTGCTGCTGCAGATACGGGGTCGGGGGGCTTTGGGCTGGGGCAGTCAGGGGGTTCTTCCCTTCTCTAAAGCTGTTTACCATACAAAGAGGATTTATTTGTTTTGTTTTTTCACTTCGACACTGAAAAACACTTGGAAAACAAAGCTCAGGTTTTGCTTCCAGAGCTCCCCAGACCTTACAGTGCCTGATTTCCACCCGGTTCCTGTGGAAGGATCAGCCCAGGGAATCTCACATGTGGATCCCCAGGGCACTGCAGTAGCAAACCCTGTCAAGTACCTTTAGAATCTCTAATGAAATCTTGACAAATGAAAGGGGCCACGTGTTTACAAAACAATTTTATCTGACATTCACACGTTCACGTGTTGCTCTGGCTCAGCTGAGGTCCAAGGGAAGGATAATTCCATTACAACAACCAAACTGTGGCAACAGTCTTGTGTTACATCTGCAAGGGGGGGATCAGATTGGAAAAGAACCTGGGCTAGGAAGGAAGCCCGGATTTGTTTTAAAGTCTGGCAAATTTTACCAGCAATAGAATAATAAATACCTTTCAAACATGCTCTATATTTAAGGGATGCTGTCAAGTTGATTTAGGGCCCGAATGGAGGTTTTTCTGAAACGAAAGGAGAAAAGAAAAATGGGGTTATTTACAAGGTAGGATTGCTACTTTTATCAAATATTTAGGCTCAAGTTCTGCAACAGCTTCTCGTGGACATGGTTATTATGTGAGTGAACAATCCCAGTTTGTGCAGTGGGGTTACTCAGGTAAAGCTTTGATTTTTTATTTATTTTTTTTTTATTTAATGTTTCAGCATTAAGCAGGGGTGAGTATTACCCCAAAAAGCATTGCAATCTGCTGATTCAGAATGTCGAGCTGGTGGATTTTTCTGAATGCTGTGACTTGCATAATGCTGATGTTCTCAGCACTGACACAGGTCCGGGTGTTAAAATGCCCTACAGACAGTCAGATATAGATTAATTCAAACAACTCTCTCCTCTGCAAAGCACTCCCTTTGTAATTCACTATATTCCCTCTAACAGAGACAGCAGCAGACACCAATTTTCTCCTCCTTTTTATTTTTTTTTTTTTCTTCCCCTTTTCAAAGATCTTTCGGTCACCTTGACTTCTGCCACCCAGAAAACTGGGAGAAAACGCTCATCTTAATTTCCCTCCTCCTTGGAGGGGGAGAGGAATCCCCACCTATAAATCTGCAGCCCATTCGGGACTTCAAATGCTTCACTTATCTGGCATTGTAAACTCGGGGCTGTAGAGTAATACTCACCAGACAAGTCATAAATCATGACCAAAGACAGGTGCAATAAATACCAGTGTCAAAAAGTTACCAAGTAAAATTATATTGTTTTGACAAGACGTCCAGATGCGTTGACAACGGGGCGAGTAAATGGTCTTTCTCTGAGAGTCTCTATTAGTGCAGGGCAGGCTGAGGGAGGGGGGAGAAGGTTCTAAAAGACCCAAGAAAAATAACCCAAAAGCTTAAAGGCTTATCATGAAAACTGTGTAACTACTGCAAAACACCTACGAGCACATTCATTTTCTGGGTGACTCTTCCCCCTTCTGTCCTCAGGACCCAACGGTGCATCCCCTTAGATGGTTTTTTTTGGGGCTTGATTTTTTTTTTTCTATTTTAGGTAAACAGTGATTGACAAAGAACTCTTTCTCTTTTTTCTACTTCAAAACATCTACTTAGAAACTGTTAAACTGGATTTTCCTCTCCTTGTAAAAGAGTTGGGGAGACTTCAATGTTTTTTAAGGTTGCTGCTCCTCATCACAAAATGTGAATTTTCGCACACAGAAACCCCATTTCAGCTCTTCCTCCCCAGTTAAGAACTCAGACGTGTTCCTAAGCACCTTTCTTAACAGATTTGGGGCTGCTCTTATATTTTATGGTAATTTGGGGCTCCTGTGATTTTTCTGAACTTAGGCCAGAAGGTTCAGCAACTTCCAGTTTCAAATTGTAAGCAATTTGTCAGATACCTGGGAGAGGTTAATATGGAAGGCACAGCTTTAAACCCAGCCATGGGACAACCTCTAATTCCTTGTTTGTACACAATCCTCCTGATGCTGGTAATAGTCAGGATTTTGTTTGTTTGTTTGTTTTTTTCCCCTGTAACTTCCATGGATGTTGTAGAACTCTTTCAATGGATTGTTTTCGATCAATTCTAGCAACAGTTTGGGAATTAGCCTTGTGATGTGCCTGGATTGTTTTCCTGCCTTTATTTTAAGTCCTGAGGAGCAGAATTCTGTGGGTGGAAGAGGTGAGCACTGAAAGTCTTCCATGGGGAGTGTTAATGAGTGGAACTCCTGTAGTGCTGCCTCAGCAAGAGAGAGGAGACCTGTGTTGTGTAGCTGAAATAACAGAGGTGTTTCTGCAGCTCTCAGCCCTCCCCAGAATTTTGGTGCATTAGACCAGGTGAATCATGGAATGGTTTGGGTTGGAAGGGCCCTTAAATCTCAATTTGTTCCACCCCCTGCCATGGGCAGGGACACCTCCCACTAGCCCAGGTTGCTCCAAGCCCCATCCAACCTGGTCTTGGACACTTCCAGGGATCTTTCCACCAGTCCAGTTAAATTTTCCCTCCCTGGTTTAGCCAAGGTTGTTGCACATGCCTTCCCAATTCCCCAGATCTCCAGCGATTTAGCAGCTTTGCCTGGGATAAATTCCAGTGGCAGAATCTTAATACGGAGAGAAATTCTGGTGTTTCTGCTCAGGTGAAACTTCCCCGGTGTTTATGAGAAAGCTGGATGATGCTTTTGGCTCCCAGAGCGGGCTGTGGGTGCTGGGAGCACCGTGGAGGTTTGGGCTGCCAGGCCAGACATCAGCACCCTGTAAAACCAAGCCAATATGTTTCTGTTGAAAGGAATGTGCTACCATAAATGAAGGCACTTGGAGGTCAAAGGTCACCGTGAGTAATTAGCCCAGGCCATTAAAGGAAGAATAAAAATCATGTTTTACAAGCTGATAGAAAAGAAAGTTTAAAAATATGCCTTGGAGAGGAAAAAAAAAAAAAATCCAGCACCACATGGTTGTTGTTTGTGTGTGTGTGTGTGTGTGCACATGCACAGAGCAGGAGGGACAGGCACACATATATTTTCTTTATGAAAATCTGCCCCTGGCCCACTCTATATGTGTGTTCCCGTTACCACTCAGCTGAAAATTTGGGGGGGGAAAGCAAATTCTCCCGTGCTGCATATAATATAATATTTTAAAAGCCACCTTTAAACCGGGGGAGCCTTTTTATCATCACATTATCTCCTTCCTCCATCTTAAAATCTGCTTGACATTGGAAAAATACACAAAGCTTGACAACCAGGATGAAGTGAAATCTGAATATATCCTTGGTAAGGGTTGGCCATTTCAAGGCAGCTCTGGGGAGAGCTGGAGGGATGTTGTGCTCCAGGAGCACAAACAATCCACAAAGGCCAGGCCGCCCATTGCCCACCACCCTGATGGATGAGTGACCCACTAAAGAGCCTCCGGGGGCTCTACAGTTGCCCATTTTACTTAAATGAAATCAAATACGTTTAAAGCTGTGCAGGCTGTGCTGCAGTGGCTGAACTGTGTGAAATGGGAAGAGGTTTTTTAGCACGACTCGGGGAAAATTTCAGATATTTTCTGCAAGACGGTGCTTCGGTCCCACACCGGTTAACAAAGGCTACAGGTTGTGCAGAAGAAGGTAAATGCACTGTAAAGCAACATTATTTTTTCTTAGATATTTTTTTCTTAAATGTTGTGGCTGTTCCATCCCTGGAAGTGTCCAAGGCCGGGTTGGATGGGGCTTGGAGCAACCTGGGCTAGTGGAAGGTGTCCCTGCCCGTGGCAGGGGATGGGCTTTAAGGTTCCTTCCAGCCCAAATGGATCTGTAGCTCTATGATATTGAGAATTAAGGACATTCCAAGAGGTTCTTCAAGAGGTTGCCTGTGTCAGACTCATATTAACTTGTGTGCAGAGAAGGCAGGGGCATCCAAAGGAATATTATTCCAAGCACTATGGATAGCTCTGCCTTCACCACTGACGTCCTGGAAACCTCAGTTTAAAAAACTTCTGGTTCTTCAAACCCTGTCACAAATGACTCTCTGAACAACTGCACTGACAGCCTCAAAATAGTTATACCCAAAAAAAGCCAAGGAGTTATCTACAGTCAGTCCAGGAACCAACTTCAAACAATTTACTTTTCATCCACTTCCTCCCCATCCTCTCCCAAATCAAGGACTATCCCCCACTTCCCTATCGCTGCTGCTGGATGCAGAGAGGGGCTCTCTGTGACAGGGGGCAGGGATAACACCTCACCTTAATCAGCCCTGAGATGGTTTCCAGCTCTTCCTGAGCCCTCTCTGCTGCAGAGGAGTCCTGTCAGCAGCAATTACCACAAAGCCCTTGCAGAAGAAAAGGGACCAATTTAGCCCATTTGCCTCTCTGGTGTTCCCAGATCCTCCTTCAAAATGAAAAATGCCCCCTGATGATGGGCAAGGACGTGGCACTGTTGGAACAGCTCTGTCAGCCCAAGCCTTTGCTGTCCCTTGGGTCTGTGGTGCAGTAAGGGACAGATGAAGGATGCAAATATTCATCTGGTTGGGGATGGAGCAGCAGGAATAGTGAATAAATAAATATATAGTTGGATTGCTCTTGCCTTCAGTACCTTTCTCTGCAACTGGTGCTGTTTCATGTCTTTCCTGTGCTTAGAAGGACCCCAAAAGTCCACATTTTGGTAGAATGCTGTTTTCACCATGGTCTGGTGACCCCTCTGTCTTGGACTGTTCCAATTTTGTCTGTGTAGACCTTTTTCTTCACTGGGGGTTCTGCCACGATCAGATATTGCTGGAATTGTGTGTCCAATTTTAGATTTGGATAGGTTTTTTTCCTCACCAAGGGTTCTGATATTGCTGGAATTGTGTGTCCAATTTTAGATTTGGATAGGTTTTTTTTCTTCACCAGGGGTCCTGCCATGATCAGATACTGCTGGAATTGTGTGTCCACTTTGAACAGAGTTGCCCTGTGTTGCTTTGTCTTGACTTTAAAGTGCTGAAATACTTCCTGACTGGTTTTTGTTTGCTTCCTCCCCACCTTCCCCTCTGCTCCACAGTTCACCTTTAGCATCTCTCTGCTCCCCTTTTCCTGGTGGTGCTCCCAACCTCCTGCAGCTCCCACGCCCCTCTGGGAAGCTGCATCCTCAGCCCCTGCCAGAATTCCCCACAGGACACTTTAGACATTTGCTTTTAATCTGGGCCCCGGGTTTGTAATGAATTCTGTAAACATAATCACGAGGACTTTGCTAAAGGAAAGCCCCCCCATATCACAGCCATTTCTGCTGACACTTCTGACTCTGGGCTTGATCTTTGCCCAGGCTGCAAAATGCAGAGGGCAGAGTTCAAAAGCTTCCAGTTTACCTCTGGATTATTGGAAATAAAAACCCGGCGGAAACTCTCCGCGGTAATTTGAGGAAACTTTTCTCTCCCCCCTCCTTCTCCCCCAGGAAGGATGTCATTATATTGTTTTCTGAGGTTGGGTCTGTTTATAGAAATAAACACTTGAGTGAAAACAGGCATGAAATGCTAGAAAGGCAGTGGGGGAAATGCAGGGAGCACGTGGGCTGAGCCAGCACACCCAGCACAGCTCAGGCCTCAAGTTCAAGCACCTCCTCTCCTGGTTCTTGTCCAGCAAAGTCTATTTTCATACCTCTAGTTTATTATTGATTTACCTACACACTGATAGAGATGCCTGTGTGTGTGCTTTGGGGATGCTTAATAGGAGATGATTTAATTTTTAATTTATTTCAACAAATTTCCCACGCACCAATGCAACACTAAGACAATTTCCATGCCCTCTTTGCTGACCTGGTTATTCCATGCAGATCTTAAGGCTCAAATATCAGTAATCAGCATGATCAGCTCTTATTTGAGGCATTTGAAGCAATGCTTTCAAAATTACAAGTATTCCAGGACTGTCAGTCACTCCTAAAGATGAATTTATGCCCCCAAATCACATTTCCCTGCTCAGTTTGTACTCCAAGCTTCTCCAAACACATATCTTTATGTGTGTCTCCAGCTGTCCTCCTTCTCCTGTGACTGGGAATAGCTGGAAGGTCCTGGAATGCTTTCCAGAGGATTTGTGGTTCTTCAGATGCCATTGGAGCATTTCTTACCTTCTCTTCACATCTCCAATTTATCTTTCTTCACTACAGCATTGTCACCCTCATTCCCACTTGTCCCAGCCACGTTCACTTGCTGCTTACTGACCAATAGGCTTTGTTTTTTTGCAATTTTTTAATTTTATCCACTTTCAAACTGTTGAAAGGAGGGAATTTGGGTGGTTTTTTTGCTTTCTCTTCCTTCCTTTCCATATAACTTTTCTCCCTCCTCCTGTCCACCTGTGATGTGCAGCCATCCCTTTGGATCTTTGGCAGTTCCCTTCTTATTCAGTAAGAAGGGAACTCATACCAATATTTCTAGCTCTGGGTGTTGTTCCCACCTCTCTTCCTGTCCAACTGTAGAAATAGATTGAATAATACTAAGTGGACAATAAAACAAATAAAAACCCCAAACCCTGGCATTAGGTAGAACCTGGAGTGAGTGGGGGAGTCCATAAATCATTCTTCCTGCCACATCTGTTTTGATTTTTGAAGTTTATCAGCCTGTTCAGTCGCAACAGGGATTTTTAGGGGTAGGGAGAGGAGGAGGAGGGAAGGGCTGCAATACTAATCTCCCAGTGTGACTTACAGAATATCAGGGACCAGGGGAAAGAAAGGCTTTTAGCTGGTTTCTGCTTTTCCTTCCTCGAGGCTGGAGATAAAGCTTGGCTGCACCCGGGGAGCTGGGCTGAAAAGGGCGATTCATGGCCCCCGGTTATCAGGGCTGGAGCTCCCCTCGCAGCCCCTCTCCCACGTGGGGACCCGGGTGGGCGTGTGGAGATAAGACAAGCCCAAAGCTCAGACCTGGCCAGACAAAATGGGCTTTTTTTTTTTTCTCCCCCCTCTCTCCCTGTTCCCCGGGGAACGTGTGTGGGCATCTTTAAAGACACTGGCAGCGATAAGTTCTTTTTTGTCTGTTCTTAGTGGCCAGAACGGAGGGGGAGAGGGAAGTCGGGGCAGATTTCTGGCCCTAAGGAGCCTTCCCTTCCTCCCCAGGGCTTGGAGAGAGTTGGGAGCAATAACCTCGGAGTTCCCCTCCCTTCTGAGCTTTGCTTGACATCTTCTGCCACCCCAGTCCGTGGCAGCAGAGGCTGATAATTCCTGTCAGCTCTGTGTTCTCCAGACCTGGCCCTGATCCTCACCAGGGGTTCTGCTGCTGTGGATGGTGCCAAGGACAGATTGTTTTCCTTCTTTTCTATTTTCAAGGTGCCTTGTATTTGACAAGGAAGCAAGTGCAAGCCTGTCTCAGAGGAAGAGTTACCAGCATTCTCTCTTCCACATGAAACCCTTGCTTTTGGAAGAGCACTCCAGGCGTTTCAGGCACTTGGATGTTCTGGTGAATCTGACTGTCTCCCCACAAAGGCCAGAGCAATGAAGGAAAAAAATATTGAGGAATTAGAGCTTTATTTTTTTAAAAAAAATTCTATTGAAAAGTATGATTTTTTTATTTTTGCAAAAGTAAGTACTAAAATCTTTTTTTTAGTCATTTCTAGGCACCCTGACAACGAAATGTCAGGTACAAAGCTTCCCTGTACTGTTAAAGATTGAGCCCATTCCAAAATTATATTAGTCAATATCTTTATTTACTTCTATGCCACAATATTTTCATTTTCTTCCATTCCTGTTGCAAACAGGAACATTCACTTCTTTTGATTCTAGATTAATGCTCAGCTTTGAGCCTGTTCTCCATCTCCAGTAGGTACAATCCTAAATCCCATTTCTTTATCCCATCATTTTGAACTCTCTTCCATCTTTGGCTGTGAAGGAGAAGGGGATGTTATGATTATTTAAATCCACATCTGATGAGCCTGAACTGGTGTCCCAGGCTGAGCTCTCCCCAGCCAGGCCTTACAATGAGGGTCTGTAATAGGTTGGTAGCGTCATATTCGGGAACAGTGGGACTTTATTCTCCCTTCAGTGGGGAAAAAGGGATTAGAGGCCTTGGAGTGACATCAGTGCAGGAGCTGGGGGAGCGAGAGGAGAGTGAGCTCTGAGCCCTGATGTGTGTGACAAACGAGTGTTACAGAAACACACGGGTATCACCTACTTAAGATGGTGCAAATGGGCTGGGTTCCCACTCTGGACCTGTGAGTGAAGGGAAATATTTACCTTGAAAGAGGATCAATGATGCCAGACAGACGGTAGACGGGAGTGACTGGGTTCAGATGGAGACTGGGAGGGAACTCAGGCACGAGCTGCCCCTTATCAGCCCCCACTGCTCTTCATCCCCAGCTCTGTGCTGTCCTTGCCTAAACAGAGCCATTTATACATAAAAACCTGATTTTTGGCCTGCTTTTGTTTATTGCTGGGTTTGGGATTGGGTTTTCAGAGGGTTTTTTGAGTTTTTTTTCCCTCCAAATCTGTGTTCAGTACTTGGAGCAGGACTACAAGAAGGCTGGAGAGGGACTTCTTACAGGGGTCTGGAGTGCCAGGACAAGGGGAACGGCTTCCCAGGGCCAGAGGGCAGGGTTAGGTGGGATACTGGGAAAGATTTCTTCCCTGTGAGGGTGGGGAGGCCCTGGC
>NW_016690214.1:1224945-1350881 GCF_001604755.1 Lepidothrix coronata | reverse complement strand
TCCCTTCCAACCCAAACCAGTCTGGCATTCTGTGAAATTCTACCCAGCCAATCAATCTGTAAATCACAAGTGTGCAAAAATACCCAATATTTGTTTGCAGATTAATCAAACAGTTCAAATGTCATCTAGTGTATTACGTTTCTGCTTCAGATCTGTAATTGGATGAACAAGAATTAAGTAAGAAGGGTTTTTTTTAAAAAATTGATACCTTTTTCCAACCGAAATAGGTCCTATATTGAGCTGGAATCTCTGTGAACACATCAGAATTATGGTTATTTTATCCCAATTAGTTTGTCCAGCCCAAGCAGTTCGTTCATGTCCTCTCCCTTTTTTTTCAGGCTGCCTTTTAAAGAGTACCTGAAGCAAATCACTGAAATACAGTTTCCAAAGCCCTGTTTATACAGCCATGTTGACTTAGCACTTGAATTGCCTGTCTCATTTAACTGATTCATGGTTCAGGAGGATGCTGCCTCTTGATTTGTGGCCCAATTGATATTTTGCTTGCCCTGGGGCTACCACGACTGCTGGGGCCTGGTTTGCATTGAGTGATTAGTCCTGACAGCTGCAGGAGACAATTACCCTGCCAGGCTCCCCCGAAATGCCTGTGCTGGGCTGTTCCTTCCCCAAGGCCTGAGCCCCAACAAATCCCCTGTGTGGGGCTGGAAAGTCGAGTCCCCAAAGATGAACTGTGGGATGTGTGTAACCACCAGGAAATGGAAGTTAAAAAGTGGTGAGCAGGGCAAGGTCTGCTTTAAGGAAACCTCTTGCACCTAATTCTCTTTATTATTTGTCAGTTTATTTATTTTTTATTTCTGAATTTCACTTAATAATGAAAATCTATTCCCAAAACTTATTCCCTTTGATTGTATCAGCACTAAATTCCTTCAGCACTGTGTTTACAAGCAGCAAATGTTCTTTCTTCCCACTGATTCTGCAGGAGCACCTTCACTTTTATAGGAGTTCCATAATTTCACTTTTCTGCTGTCAATCAGACTTTCTTTCAGCTCCTTTAAATAATCAACTGTCTCCAGCTTCCAAAGTCTTTGGGTTTGTTGGTTGGTTTGTTGTTTTTTTTTTTTGTAGATAAAATTAACAAAGTGCTCATGAAGACCTATTTATTGGAAACAGAAAAAATATCTTGTTACTTATAGACAGTACAAATTGCTAAAATAAAAATAATCATTATTTTCTCAAGGAGAATGCTGAAGAGGGGATGAATTCCTTAATTGGAACATCACAGCAGCTTCCTTAGTGAGAAGGAAGGGAAATCATTTAAGGGAAATCATTTAAGGGAAAAAATGGTGTTCAAAATCTGGGCTGTCTGCAATAATTAATAATCACCCATGAACAACCTAGAAAAACCACAAACCCCATGGATGTCAAGAATTCCCATCCATTCTCAAGACAGAATAAAAGCAACTCGTGATGGGATCAGCTGTAAATCCTTAGGGAAGGGCTGCCTGGTGTTCCTTGTGTGGCAGGATGAGGGACAATGACAGGCTGGAGAACAGAGAGTCTTCAGGTCCCCAGAACTGATCATGGCAGAAACTGGTATTTCCAAATCCTCAAATTCCCCTCTTTAATGGGCACCCCCAAAACTTGCTTCAGGCAAAACCCTTGGGCAAAAGGTGGGTTTGGTCTCCATAGTCCACTGAAGCTTTAGGAGATGTAAATGACAGTAGAGAAGACCATAATATATATTTTTAATTTTAATGTAGCTACATCCATAAAGAACCATCCCTTTAATCACCATTTTTTTCCCCCATAGCCTGACTGGAGCTCTTGGAGCAATAGTAGGAGAGGTGGGTTTATGGGGGGGGCCTAGAGGCAAATAACTTAATTAACTGTTACCAAAACCTCTGAGCCATATGGCCACCATAAAAAGGGGATTTTAATACACTGTTCCATTTTTATGTCATCAGTTGCAAGCTATGGATTCACTCTCACCCCCAGTAACTCATGATTGCACAGAAGAAAAGCTCTGAAGTGAAAACACAGCCCATCTGTTAGTGATAGGGGCGAGCCGTGTATTCTCTACGTACATATATACATTTCCTGCATTGCATATGATTTCAAATATTTGCTCTTGGAACTGCAAGGTGTCCTACTGTCATAACAGTCAAGTTATTCATTAAGCTGTCAGCACCTTTGGTGCATTGCTCCCACACAGGGTCCATTTCTGATTTTTCCATTCCCCCCCGGAGAAGCCCCTCACTCATCGCCGCGCGCGGTTCCTCTCACGACGGGTGCAACTGAGATCCTCATGTCAACATATGTAAACCAAATCTGTACCTTTCCATTGCCACGCTTCCAACTCCCGAATTTCCCGGGGCACTAATGGATTTGGAGGGCCAGCTCGAGTTTTTGCGAGGGTTTTGTTCCTATCGACGTGATGCAGTTCTTGGCACCGACTTCTGAGCCCGGGCCGGGGAGTATTAAAAGCTGAGAAGTCGAGCAAAACAAGTATCAAGCAAAAAGAAAACTATGATTGATGCCCAGCCCCGGTGTTTGGAAGTGAAGCTGAGCAGATGGTTTACAACAGCAAAGCCGAGGCACCGGAGCTGTGCAGAGCTTTGCCTGAAATTGTGCTGTTGTGCTGAGCCTGACCCAGAGCCTGCCCACCTTCAGCAGGAGGGCAGTTTGTGTTTAGTGCTCCAGGGGAATAAACAAAATATAGAGGCTTCAGGCTTCTAAGGGTGACTTCATGCTGCTTTGTTTCTAAATCCAGCTATTTCTGTGTGTTGTTCGTGAGCCTCTCAGAAGCCTGAAATGGAAAAGCTGCCTTATCACTGAGATAGAACATCATACCTGGCTTTCCCTGTGGTTTGTCGTGATTAGGGGGGGCTGCACTGTGAGTGGGGAGCAGCTGGCAGACAGTTCATTTCTCTGCTTTAGGGTTGGTTAGTAGGTTCAGATTGACTGGATTTTGCTGTCTGACCTTCCGAGGTGCCCTCAGCCCACCCCATCATCCTGCCCTGTCCCTGGGGAGCAGTGGTGTCCCTGACCATAGGAAAGGACAACCCAAGGACCCCCAGCAGACCTCAAAGGGGAAGAGGCTGGACTGTGCATCCTGGGTAAGGGCAGTGATGCATTTGTGATCAAAGCTACCCTAAAAAAGCCTTGTCTTTAGTTAGTCTCCCATACCTGGGGTGCTTGAACTGTTTCCTTGGCTTTCAGTCCTGAATGATCCAGTTTCTGCCTGTTTCCCTCTGGTGAGTCCAGACTGATGAGTCACAGATTGATGGATAAATCAGGCATCAAAATAACATCTTAGTTTGTTTCTGTCATTGCCCTGGGGTTTAACTCTGGCCTTTCTTGTTACTACTGCACTTAGACTAGATGGTTGGTTTAGAGTCCAGCTGAAGGATTCTATTCTATCACTGTTGAATTAGGACATATTCTGTATTCTGTTCACATCCAGCCATGGCAATGGAGCACATCATCAGGGGCACAGCCTGCTCTGTGCACCCCCGGGCTGCTCCTCCGCGGCCAGCCTGGCTCTCCAGGCACCAGATGTTCCTCCCAGCCCCTGTTCTGTCCCATCCCTGCCCGTTCCCATCCCATCCCTGTCCTGGTCGGTCCCCGCCTGCATTCCCAGCTCTTCCCGGCGGGTGGCAGCGTCGGGCCGTTCCCGGCGCTCCCGTTCGTAGGAATAAATCCGTATTTTCGCTTAATTCCCAACCATTTTCATCGATTTGAGGGAAGGAGGGAGAGAACCAGGCTCCGAGCAGCGAGGAGCAGCTCCCCCCCCCTCCGCCCCAAGGGGAAGGGACAGGAGGGTAGTAAAGGAGTCCCTTGGACACCCCCCTGCCCTGCCATAGGTTTGTGGCCAAATCGCTTCTTTGCCACTAATTTAGAAGAACTCGTGCCCGTATTACCCCATAGGGAGGTTGGTCGCTGTGACCTGAGAGATCCCAGTGGCACAGGGAAAGCCCTTGGCATCAGTGGAGGTAACAGAGCTCCTCTGGCTGCAGCTGTGTCCCCCCATCATCAGTGGAGGGGCTTTGGCTCCTGAACATCTGCCCCTCAGTGTCCCCGTTAGGGACAGAAGACTCACTCTGAAAGAGATGGACTGAGAGTCCCAATATTCCATCTGGAATTCTGGGCAACATCACATGTATTCTGTCCTGCAACCATGGCACGGGGCTTCAGGCTTCTAGGGGTGATTTCATGCTGCTTTGTTTCTAAATAATGCTATTTCTGTATGTTTTTCAAGAACCTCTCTGAAGCCTGAAGTGGAAGAGCTGCCTCATCCTCTGAGATAAAGCAGCATACCTGAGTGGATTTTGAGGTCCCTTCCAACCCACACCATTCTGTGATTAGATGAATTTAGGCTCCTTTTCCCAAGAAATGAGGCAGAATCCTTCCCCAGGCCCTGTATCCTGGGGCTCCTCTCACAGGGGAGTTCTGTCCACGCCGTGCAGAGGAGGCTGAGGGTGTGGAAGGCTTTGCTGCCCTGTCTGCACCTGAGGCTGGTTCCCTCTCTGTGACCATTCCCTGTAGAAAAAACCCATATCACTCACCAGCAACGTGCTCTAAAAGAGGCAGAAATAAGGTCTGTGCCCAGAGTTCAGGGTGAAACGTGTTATATCTTTCCCCATATTTTAGGCTGAACTTTTTTTCCCCCCCCGTGTTCTCCACGGGCCTGTTTTTATTTCTTTCATCGCCGTCAAACGCCAACTCCTAAAGCTCTCGCTGCTCCTCACCCTCCCCGCAGGTTCCCAGCGAGCAGGGGGATGTTTGCAGTGACAGGAGCTCTCAGCTGGCTCGTTAGACCCTTCAGCAGGTGGGGGAGCCCCGAGCAGCTCATCCATCTAAACACAGACGTTATTGCGGCCGGCCCGGGTCTGAGACGCCGGTGACCTTCTGCAGCTCTTAATAAACAGCTCCGATGATTGCAGGGAGCAGCCCCACGCTGGGCAGGCGAGATAAGAGCGATGTCACGTCAAACATTCCACGGGAGTTTGTCAAATGGCATCGGGGGGGAGATCAAACCTCAGGGAAAAGCAGCTGGTTCCTTAATCCCGGCGGAGCGCTGAGGGGAATCGGGTTTGGGAGCTGGAACCAGCACGGGTTTTGAATAATCGTTTTCTAATTTTAGCTTCACCAGAATGTTCTGCTGAAGCAAGTTGCTGCTCAGCCTTGTGCCACTGTGTGTGGTTTGTGTTTGGAGGGTTGCATGGACATGGATCTCTGTCTTTACGGGCCGAAAGGAAGAAAAGTGCAGATCCAGCGACAGGGGCTTTGTTTTCTCTGGACAAAATTAATCCCCAGAGTAGCAAAGAGTGAGTGGCTTTGCAGAAACAAAGAATAATCTTTTTTATGATTTCCATCTCTGCTTTGGTTTTGGGAAGCCAGGAGCTTTGAAATATTGAAGTGGACCTTCAGTGAGGGGAGTTTTCTCCGCCTGTACCGAGGTTGCTTTATGCCTCAATCTGCTCTGCTCATGAGCACCAAGGCAATAAATAAACCAAATCAGCAAACTGAAACAGGAGGTGCTGCAATATCCAGGGGGAATTTACTGTTTTTTCATAACATTTTTTAGCTCATTTCATTTTTAAGCATCAAGATAAAAACATTGGGGTTTGATTGGTTTTTATCTTTCTGATTGACTCCAATTTGCAAATACTTTTGGCTGACCTAAACCAGGACTTTTTGGAGGAAAGTTCTAAGTAATAATATTGGCTCAGGCCACTAGACATTCTTGTGTCATTAGGACTGAAGGTGATAAGAGCAGAGATTTCTGTTTTCTCTGTCACTGGAACGAGCAGCAAAGTCTTCTTTCAATACAGAAGTCTCAGATTAAAATCTTGGCCCACTGAGATCTGTTCCAATCTCATTGTTCTTGTGTGATTGTTCAGAGGTGACTCACTAAGACCTGGAATTCACCAAGAATGATGTTCCAGCCAGAGAGTATTTGGAAAATCTCATGTAACGTGTCTGTGATAAATGCAGGACACTGCAGGAGAAGTGGTCCTGTTTCTTGGAAGTACCCACAAATCTGTGGTGGGATTAGTAATAGGTCTGTTCTCGCTGCCTTTGCCTGGGTTTGTTCTGTCTGAAGGCCAGTGATGTACAGGCAGCCCTTGGGTGTGAGTGTGGGATTGAAGTATGACGTGGGAATGGCTTTTTAACCACCCATCTTGACCCCAAAACAAGGCAGGGAGACAAATTATGTTCTCATGTAGCTCATCCGGTAGAAACCTGGTGTTCCATCATCGCAACAAGGGTCAGAGCTTGGTGTTTGATGGTCACTTTAAAGAGGGAGGTTTCTTTCCTTGGGTTTTGGCCATTTTTGTTCCATCTCTGTGTGGCCAGAACGCATCCAACAGTGGGAGCTCCTCTCTGCACAGCTCCCTTGTTGCTCCCCACGTTGTGATCTGCTCCTGCTCCCTTGGAGGGAAAAACCAAGGACTTTGGAACCTGGAAGAAGTTTCTCCTCTGCTCTGAGCAGAACAAGAAGTACCAAACTGGCAGAAGAAACACACACCACACAGAGTGGATTTCTTGTTATTAAACAAGTAAAATAACAATGTTTTCTGCAGTTTGCTTTCCTTTCCATGCCTTCACCTGAGCTTCACACGTGGTGAAAGCGAAGCCACAGCCACCAGTGCATAAATTCCAGGACCAGCAGCCAGCAGCTCTCAGCTTTGTTACTCTTCTCCTTTCAACAGCTCCATCACTCCTCTGTGTTGCAGCCACACAGACAAAGAGGAGGTTTAGATTTAGGAAAACAGAGTGAAACCCGTGCTGGTATCAAAGCCTGTGGGCTCAGACACTGTCAGGGTTGTCTGCAAAGGGAGCAGGGAGAGCAGTGCATCCATCTCTGCTCCCCGTGTGGATGGATATCCCAACCCAACCACAAAAGGACCTACTGTGCCCGTTGTGATCGTGTGCAGACCTCCATTTCCTTCAGCTGGTCTGTAAATACTGTCCTGGAGAGATGAATGGATAAGGAGACAGACGAGGTAACACAAACACCACCCACTGCAGATAATGTTATCCTGGAAAGGGAATGTTTTCTTCGAGACCTTTCTGCAGAAAGTGATTGAGCTCAGTGAAAATGTCCTGACAAAAAGTATTTTGGTGAAAAATGTGGAGTTCAGAGGTACTTCTAGATTATGTACTCACCTTGATTTTGATTAATTATTCGTTGGATTGATATACACTGGGAATATTCAGAAAACTCAGTTTTAATGTTTGACAGTGAACCATTTTTGCTTCTCTCCCTGACATGACCTGTGCTTTCCAAAGTTTCTTGTAACTCTATTCAAAATATAACTAAGCCTGAGTGGGAATGAAATGCTGGGCATTGTTTTACCTCCCAGAAACATGTTTTGCTGTATGGATTTGTGTTAAAATATTTTTGTAATGGTCCAAAAAGTCTATGCTTGGCTCAGCAGCAAAAGGAAGAGCCAGTTACTCCCCCAGCTCCATGGAGAAATGCTAATTACAGCTGGTGCTGCTCATGGAGCGCAGTGTGTGCACATATGAGTCAGGGATACATCACCCCTTTCCCTTTTGAAGAAATGCAGGAGGAATTTTAACTGCAGAGATGAACAGAAAGGACCCAAAGTTAATGGTTCACTTAGGAATAAATAGTTCCTCTTCTTGACACTCGCTCGCCGAGCGCCAGACCTCAGCTGGGCTAAATCAGTAAATCATTAACTTTAATAGGGATTTGCCAGTTTACACCTACGGAGGGTCTGGCTCCCACATTTCAACAACAGTTCTGCTCAGACAGAGCCAACACATCAGGCCAGGGGTCCTGTCCACAGGGCTCAGGGGCTGCACATCTGCTCTTCCACTCGGGACGCTGCAAACCCCCCTCTCTCCTCAGGACAGGCCCTAATGCAACTTTCCAATCATACATCAGGGACACGGAGAACCAGACTTTTTGTGCCCACAGAGCTACTGTATTTTTTTAATGAATCAGACAGGAATAGTGCTTAAACTGCTTACCACCAGCTTTAATTTACAGCCTGTGGTAATACAGTGACAGTAATGTTGTCATCATTCGCTCTCTTCCTCTGTGGCATCAAGCCCAGACTTCCACATTCTCGTTTTTGGGACGGTGTCAAACTCGGTTTTACCCCCACCCCTGATGAAATGATATGTTATTTAAAAATAAATAAATAAATGGGACCTCACTGATAGCTCCAGAATCCGCTGGGTTCTCTCTTCTGCCTTAATGTGCTTTTCATCCAGGGAGCAGAATGAAAATGCATTTTCTATGGTAGTAACTGGCATGTTCTAAATGGTGTCAGAATTCAGGAACATGACAAGCAAAATACAGCTGGACTGGAGGCCTCCACCACACATAGAGTAGGAAATATTGCATTCCCATGCTGTTTTCATGCATGCAAGCGATCAGCCACATTACAAACCCTTAAAAACATGGTGAGAAAACTTGACATTTCCCAGATGGGCGGCTTGTTTGAGACTAACCCATCTGACTTGCCTTTCTCCAAGGGAGTTTAACCCCTTGGAGCTCCTACAGGGAAGCTGCCTTTCCTTGTCATTCCACTGCAAGCCCAACAAAGTGGTGCTGGTTTTTCAGGGCTGTTGGAGCTCAGGTTGGTACCCAAGTCTTTGTGCGACCAGAGATGCGCCTGTGGTTCCTGCTCTTTGGTTTTTGGAGAGCAGCTTGTGCCAAACTAACCTGCACAAACCACACCAAGGGCTGTAATGGGACCAAAAAT
Source organism: Lepidothrix coronata (assembly GCF_001604755.1). Classification (NCBI taxonomy): domain Eukaryota; kingdom Metazoa; phylum Chordata; class Aves; order Passeriformes; family Pipridae; genus Lepidothrix; species Lepidothrix coronata. The sequence continues at coordinate 1,342,179 of NW_016690214.1, read as the reverse complement.
CAGCAGCTGCTGCTCAGCCTCCACCCTCTGGAACCCTTACAAGCATCGTGGCCTTGCTGATTTTAAACTGCTGAGACCTCTCGAGCTTAAACTCAATATGTTTCCAATAACACCAGGGAAAACACATAAGCTTGGCTTAGCTGCAGGGCAGAGCAGCTGGGCACAAACTCACCAGCAGGACTTTTTTTGTCATTTCTGATGCAGATGTGATTGGTGTGTAACCAGTGCTGAACACTGTGCAGGAGGTTTCACGTTTGGTAGATCTCTCGAAGCCCTGAAACACATTGATATATTGATATATATACTTCCTGTTTACTCCTTGATTCTGTAGTAATCCTTCCCTAATTACCCCATCTTTTAGGCCTACTGGCGTTTTTGTAAGACACACAATTTTTCAAGACCGGAGATGTTTTTAAGGTAGGCAGAATCTTGCTCACTGTTAACTGGCTGAAAAAACAGCCTTTGCTTTTCAGTGCCAGGCTGGTTTTTTATTCAACAGGTCGACCAACCCAATAGCAGAGAAGCAAGTCTTTTTAAAATCAGAGCAATAGCACAGGGGGTATCCCACTGTTAAACAAGTGAATAATGTCTGACCAGAGGCTCAGATGCAAAAGACTCTCAGTGCAAAGATGATCTACCATCTAATAACCCACATGATGTAAATCATAGATTTAATTGTTCTGCATCCACTCTCTCTTTCTTCCCTCTTGATCTCTCCTCTTTTGTTCCCCCCCCCCCAACTCCTTTATCAAGAAGAACTTCTGGAAGGAAAAATAAACACTGGAAGACACTCAGCTGTTTTGGCAACCATGTGTGTGCAAGGAAGGCCTTTTCCCCCTGCTCTGTCCCTCCAGACTGAAAGGAGCTGGAGCTCCAGTTTGAGGGCAGACAAGCAGCCTGTGAAACTTCAGCCAGTTTTCATCACAGCTGGCCCTGCCTGTGTGATTTCAGACAAAAGACTTCCGTCTTTATCTGGCTCTTATTGAGACATCTCATTCAGGCAGAGATAAAAGGGAAAAGATGTGCTTTGAAATCGACCCATTAGGGCGTCAAAGAAATCAGCATGCAAATGCCACACGCAAATGGCTTCAAGATGAAGCAGAGGATCAAATCTCTCGGTGCCAACGGGAGTTTGTCCTGCACAGGGACCCAGCAAAGCCATTGTAGGAACCTCAGGGGAGTTTGGCCCTGTGTTTGTTAAGGGAAGGAGGTGGGAGCTGGATGTGGAAGCGATCCTAAAAATAAGTTACAATGGGACGGATTGTTTCTGAGAAATTTCTGGTTTGGTGAAGGCCGGGAAGGTTTTTCACCAAAATGACTCTTCGACGAACCTTGGAGAGTTTCCTTCTGAATTCCCACCTTGCAAATACTCACAGAGGTTAACGTGCCACTCCCAGGGTGTGGGTCACTTTGCACAGAATCCCAGAATTGCTGGGCTTGGAAGGAGCCTCTGGAGATCCTCTACTCCAACACCACTGTGTGTACTGGGGCAGTGCTGACCTGCCATGCACAGACCTGGTTTGTGGTATGCAAGGACTGTATGTCAGACACAGGGGCTGAGATGGCTCCTTGAAGTGTTTGGTACCTATGCAGAAAGTGAATGTATTTTTCTCACTGTCTATAAAAGGACTGTATCAGCCAAAACTTCAAAGATCTCTGATGGAACAAGCTTTACTGTCTTTTAAAGGCTGTGTGATGTCTCCCAGTAGAAGAAAATCAGGATTCAGCTGAAATGGCAACAAAAGAGAGTCTTTGTTGAGGGTCCTGAAGGTGGTCATGCTTTGAGCTTTGCCAGCTCCTTCAGCAATTCTTCACAGGGTCATGCAGGCTGCTGGTGTGCCCCGTGCAGCCCAGGCTGGGATTGCTGACCGTGCACCCCCCCATCCTTTTGAGGTCTGTAATCACCTGTGGAGACCAAGCAATGCTCAGCAGAGGCACGGGGCTGACTTCAGAAACCTCTGCTTGCCCACAGCCCCCGGGCAGGCATGAGGAACAAACTTCAAAAGGTGTTTTCCCCTGATTTCATTTGCCATTTACGCCCCTCGGCCGAGACGCGTCGCCGGCCTTCTGAGTGAAGAATGGAGCGTTTGGGCTTTGCAGCAGGAGGAACCTTCCCCTGCATGACACCTTTCCACCCACTGAGAAAACTACCACTTAATAACGTGCAAATCTCTAGTTAAAGAATTACAGAGATTAGCCTGAAGCCTGACACTCATCCTGCAGGAGGGAACCCACCAAAACGCTGTTGACAAAGGGAAACTTTGTTAAGCGTGTTTAGTTCAGCTCTGCTATTGCAAGGATCCCCTAAGCTGCTTTGTTTTATGAGATTTAGGGCAGAGGATTTTCTTGAAGCAAAGGGCAAAGGATTTTCTTAAAAAGCATATTCCCTCCAGAAGGGTGCACAGTCTCATGGGATGGAGGGATTAGGTGTTCATTTCCTACACAAAAGCTTCTTAATTGTCTAAAGGATGCCTGGATATGAACCAACCTCCAAGTGAAATATCAAGTAGACTGTCTGAAAAAAAGAAAAGAGAATAATTTCACTTATTGTTACCTGCACTGGGAGTTCTGTACCTGAAAGCAACAAAACTCAGGAGTCTCTCCATGGATTTTGGAAAAACTGAAAGGTTTTTAGGATCTGAAGAGAAACCAGAGCAGTGTGGAGAGGAAACTATGCAGAGAAACTCTGATTTGATGAATCTGAGCCTGTAGCAAGGGAAAGTTCTGCTGGATACATGTCCTATCCCAGACATCTCCCATGAGGTACCTGGTGTTTAGTGATTCCAGGATTAACTCCCCACATCAGTGAGAGTGATGCTGCTTCATAGTCTGGCTGGGGAGCTCAGCAAGAGGGACTGTGAGGATTGAACTGGTGAGGATTGATCCTTCCAGAACAACAGCTCTCAGAGGACACCACAGGAACTTTGAGTTTCACACTGAACTGACTTAAAATCAACAAAAACTGCTCAAACATTTTGTGCCATTTGTGCTGCTGTGGTTGGTGCCACCCAGGGCAGTTCAACCAGCTCATCCTCCCACAGGAGATCAGCTTTTCCCCCAGTGACACTTGATATGTCACCACGAGGTTTCCCTCACGGGAACATTCCTGATTTATGTGCAGCCAGAGTTTCATGCAGTGGTATCTCCCATATCTCAATTTGGGAACATGGCAGCTTAGCACGAGAGCAGCTGTTCTACAGTTCTTGCTTTGAGTGCTTCCTCCAGGCCAAGCTCCAGCTCTTCTACCAAATAAACTGTTTCCTGGGGACCCCAACCCTGCAGATGCTTCCCCAAAGTCATCTCCCTGTGATCTGATTTTCTGTTATTTCAGTGGTTGCTCCCAAATAAAATGTGTCCTTTATTCCAGGGTGAAAATACTTTGGGCTGAACTGTTCAGGTCCCAAATGTTTTGCAAGTTTCCTGGGAAAAAAACCCAAACAAAACCCATCCTTGAAATCATCAACTGATTTCAGAATATCTTTCTCCTAAGCAGCAGGTACAGTTTGTGCACAGAGAAAGATTTGCACTACACACTGGTGTTCATTTTGTCTCTATCAGTCCTTACAATGATGGGTGTTGTTAAATTGGACAGTAATAATAATTACTTTGTCGTTGTTATGGATGTTATATTTATATTACAGTTATATTTATATTACAGTTTTAATGTAGGAATTATTCCCATTCCCTCTCAGCAAATAAGATGTGTTATTTTCCCTCCCCTTGGCCTTCTAGTGATTCTCCCATTTTTTGTTGGGATGTTTTCTGGACAGCCTGGAGTCTTTGTAGCCCTTGTCCTCACCTGAGGTGAGGTGACAGTTCTCCTTTTATCAACTACACGTGCAGGGCAGGACCTCAGTGCAGCAGAGTCCCTGAGAGGGTCAGGCAGCAGAGTGAGGAATGTGCATTTCTCCAGCATCCCTTTGCTATCAAAATGAATTTTACCACCAAAACCAATAAATATCCATTGCTTAAACACTGCAACAGCTGAACTGTTCACACACACACACCCCCAACAAAGAGCAAGAGCAACAACCCACAGCCCCACGTGCCCCTCTGCCCGTAAAGGTTTAGACCTTTCAAAATAGCCTCGTTCTCTTTTTTTATTTTATTTTTGTGTGTGTGTGTGTTAATTCTTTCTGTCTCTTTTTTTTTTTTTCCCCCAATAAACCCTTCACGGGGTTTGCCTCTTTGTAAAGTGTATAGTCTGCGCTTGGTTTTGGGTGGCTACTCCCTCTATAGGAGGGATTCTCGTGACCATATGGAGCTGTCTGTGCTTGGCTGCACTTGCACACAAACCATCACCAGGGGGGTGGGCAGGGACGGGCTGTTTGTTGCTCCCCGTTGATTTTGGGCAAGAATTGCCCTGCACTGCATTTCTTTAGAGTATTCTGTGGGGGTTTTATCATCTTACCCCACAGTAAATATTATTGCTCTGTAAGATGCGACCTTATAGAGGGAGCTTGATGTCACAGTTTACTCCACAGGGAATATTTAATTGCCAGGGAAGATGTTCCAGAGGAGTAAAAGATTAAAAAAGGGGGATTTTTTTTCAGACATTCCTCTGTGAGAAATGCAGTCCTCTCCTGACTTCAATTCTGGCATCTCAGGTCTTTTCTAGTGCAACAACAGCAATTTTTTATAAAATTAAAGCTGAAAACTAATGGATCTGGTTTTCTCCTTCGTGCTGATGTGGCCAAATTTCTGTGAGCTGAAGCTGCTGTCCCTGAAACCCAAATTGGTCTCATTCCCAATGATATTTTGAGCTGTAGATTTTTCAGCTACTGGTATGAGTGAAAGTGAAAATAAAATCAGCCTTCTCTTGCTTTCTCTGTTATGGATATTGAACATTATTGGTACAGGTGATAAAAAAAGATAATAAGAGGTTTTTTTACAAAAAACTCCTCCAGTGCTGAGGCATTTGGGAAAATGACCCTGAGAGGCAACCCTGGGAAATGAAGGGGCTGACTCCCAGCCCTCTCTGCCTTTAATTACCACGAAGCCACTGATTAAGCCCAGGAGCTCTGCTCTTAATCCCGAATTACTGGTTTGGAGCCTCCCAGGGTTGGTGTGCCGGAGCCGTGACCGTCACCCCGGGGATCCCTCCCTGCCCTGGGGGCACCAGAGCCCAGCAGGTCCTGCAGGGCCACCTCGTGTCCCGGTGAGCAGCAGCCCAGGCAGGCTGGCCCCGATGGAGTTGCTTACATTCCACGCTCAGTCACTGACTGCTGAGGAACAAAGGAACAGCCCCTTCCTATTAAGGAGGGTAATAACTTAATTAAAACCAAGTTCTACGCGCTGCAGGACCCGGTTTGTCATCAAGAGGCCTTCCCTGCCTTCCCCTCTAGTTTTTGATAATCTATGCCAGATATTTAATCACTGGATACCCCCGGTATAAAGCTCCTTGCCTCCATAACCAGCAGAAAGCTTGTCAAAATAAATTTTAACTTCTGACCGTGGTAGAAGAGCAACTAGAAGGAATTAACAGAATCAGAGCTGTCAATCAGAGCTTGGGCTCACGGTTTATATTATTAATTCCAACTCTGGTGGCATGGGCTTGGGATAACAACCATCCTAAGCTGCATTGGTCCAAAAAACACAAACCAAGAGTGGAATATATTTCGTGCCGAGGTGACGTTACCGAGTGTCCAGAGAAATTTCTTTTTTTTTCTTTTTTTTTCTTTCTTTTTTTTTGTCTTTGAAAGGTGATGTTTTATTAGATTATTCTCGCTGCCAAAAGACACAGCTACTGTCTGGCTTCGTTTGCTGACTGTTTTTTCCTAAGGTTAAAGATTTATTCCACACCCAAAAGCAAACTGAACAGAAAAAGGCAGAGGAATTGTTGTTTGTTTGTTTGTTCCTGTGAATTTGCCTCTAATGAATGCAGCATGTGGGAGTGGAGGCTGTGGCTGGTCCTTGGTGGGTTATGAAGTGAGGCTGGCCTCACAAATTGAAATCTATCTTGGAGCCTGTGAGTTGGAGGTATTGTTACAATGCAAACCAGCGGGAAGGATTCCAGGGAGAAAGAGGAGAAGTGTGTTAATTGAGAACAATAACACGCTGCAGCCCTCCAGAAGCTGGTGGCCTTAATAAAACCAGACAATGCTATGTTGTTGCATAACCTGAACTTCAAATTCAGTCCCAGTTTTAGTGGAGCAGAAGTGATGCAGGGCTGCCTTTCTGTTCCTCTCTTCATTTCTGGGGCCATCAGAACAGAGAAGGTGTCCTGGGTCACCTTGAACTGGGCTTGAACTGGGTCTCTCTCTCCCATATAAAACTTTTGATCATGGGTTCGGTTTCAAGGACATTAAACATACAAAAGTTGATATTTGCAATCAAAGGAACATTGGTGGCACAAGTTTCCATCCCATCTTATCGTGGTTTGAGTTGCCCTGTGTGGTTCTGCCACTGCTGTGGCTTAAACTGGGGTGGCAAGAGAAACGGGCTGTTGGCATTGAGTTGGTTTTGGAGAGTCCAAGACTTTGGAGTTCATTTTTATCCCCTGATTTTCTTCATCACTGTGAATAAAACTAGTCTGAACTTGCCTGGAGTGGGTCCAGAACTCCCCATGCCCAGAGTGTCCTCCTTGGTCCCCTCAAGGGAAAGGTTGTGCCCTGAAGTCGTGTCAGACACACAGGCCCTGTCCAGTCAGGCAGTGCTGTGCCTGAAATCTTTTTTCCCCTCCTACGTGGGAGGTTTTGCCTTTTTGTCCCCAATAAAAGCAGTAATTAGGAGCAAGAAGCTGCCCTGGAACTCATGAGAAAATTCATGAGTCCCTTTGCACAGCAGTTCTTAGACACAGGACAGATCTGTGAGTGTCTTCAGCTCGAGGTGCCCGAGGACATTTCGTGGCAGTGATTTCTTATGTGCCCAGAACTCTTTGGCAAGATTTGTTAGTATTATTTTTTTCTGTTTATCTGTGTGAATCCCTTTCCTGCTGATTTCCCACCATTTATTTTTATTCTGTCTCCCAAATAGGCTTTTGATTCTTTTTTTGCTGGATGAAAACGCTTTTATCTGTAGAAGGTAGGAGAGTGTAATACACTACTAAAAATCCTGAATATATCCCTGATTGAAAGCTTACAGGTAAAACCCTAATTATTGTTGGGAGCCTGGTTGGTGTTCAGCAATCAGCACCTTTACTGGGAGAATGGAAATTCATACCAGTGATGAATGTGCCTCAATTTTTAATAAACCTGGTGTGAATAAGACCACAATATAAATTCAGTCACCTCTATCTCCTCCTATTTAAGCAAATAAATGTAGAGCAGAAAGCAAATACAAGCTTTAAGATATTGTAGATCCCAGGGAATTCTGGAACATGTTATGGAAAAAATGGTGGTTCTTTCCCTTCCTCCTTTTTGTCTGGGCAGCACAAATTCATCATTCATGAACTGGCACAACCTTTCCTGAGCTGTGGATGTATTTCAAAGCCATTGTGAGGGACAAACTACAATATCTATTATAGTTTTCCCCCTCTCCAGCTTAGCAGTGTCCAGGGAAGTGGTGCTGCCTGCATGGGGTACCCAGAGCTGGGATGTGTTTGTGCATATCAAAAGCAGCGACTCTCTCAATCATTCATTGAAAGTTCCACTTGGCTTCGAGTCTTCCTGAAAAAAAAATATGTTTATTTTGTCTTCTTGACTTACTTCTCCTCGTGTCTGAGTATTGTGCCTCCAGGAAGAAAAGCTTAAATTGCTGAAGTAGGGCTTTTTTTCAAAGCCTGCCAAGAATAAAGTGGCTTAATAAGGAAGCACACAGATTTCACTTTCTTACGGGGAAAAAAAAAATAAGGAGAAAAAAAAAGGAGTAGCTCATTTTGAATAAGGCTGGAAACTTTAGGAGCAGTGGGTATTTTCTAAAAGTGTAAAGATAGGAGCATTTTGGGAAGTAATATGGAGCTAACTAGCCATGAAACTTGGAAAGGACTGGGACCCTGCCAACCAAATTTGATCTCTGAACGTGATTTATGCTGGAAATGATGTAATGGCAACTCACCAACAACGGGGTCACAGAGCTGGGGCTGAGCTGCCATGAGGGACCTCTCACAGCATCCCAGAGTGGGTCAGGCTGGCAGGGACCACTGTGGGGCTTCTGGTCCCACCTCCCTGCTCCAGCAGGGCCATCCCAGAGCACACGGCACAGGAGTGTGTCCAGAGGGGTCTGGAATATCCCCAGGGAGGAAACTCCACCCCCTCTCTGGGCAGCCTGTTGAGAGCTGGGTCACTGCCCAGCAAAGAAGTTCTTCCTCCTGTCCAGGTGGAGGTTCCTGGGCATCAGTTCCTGCCCGTTCCTCTTGTGCCAGGGCTGGGCCCCCCGAGCAAAGCCTGGTCCATCCTCTGCCCCCTCCCTGTGTCTCCTCTCAGTGTGTCCCTCTCAGTGTGTCCTCTGGAGGCTGAACAGCCCCAGCTCCCTCAGCTTTTCCCCACAGGAGAGATGCTCCCTCCCCTAATTATCTTTATTCCCCTCTGCTGGAGCTGCTCCAGGAGCTCTGTTTGCCTTGGCCACACCAGTGCCTGCCCCTTCTGCAGCAGCAGGACTGCCACCAGTGAGGGATGTCACCGTGTCCCTGTCACCCCGACTGGGTGAGACAGCCCCTGGCTGGGAACACCAGTGCCAAGGCTGCTCTCCCAGCCTGGATGGCACCTCCATCCCCTCAGGGTTTGGGTGTAGAACTCTCCCAGCCTGGCCCCCCCATGTCTCTGCCCGTGGGGTCACTGCCAGTCCCAGGCTCCAGCTGAGGTCACTTCTGCCCATTCCCAGCCCAGCCACCAGAACAGATGACACTTCCCTTGCTGGGGTGGCTCAGGAGGCTGCCGAGCACTGATTGTCTTGTTTGCTCAGTCTGAGCAATGTTTGTACAACAAACACTGTGGAGGGGCCGTGACTCACCTTGGGAGCTGCAGGACATATGGAATTTCTGTTCCCTCCACCAGCAAGGCTTGTAATGCATCAGAGACCGTCCCTGCTGCTGCTGTTCACCAGGGAAAAATCAATCCAGGCTTCAAAGTCCAGCCAAGCCCTCAAGATTTAAGGCTGCCTGGAAGCAGGTAACACCCAGGTTGGGATGTTCCAGCACTCCCATCTTCCCGGGGTCTCCAACAAAATATTGAGTAACTGAGCCTTAAGGGCAGCTCATATTTCCTTCTTCCATCAGCCTTTCCAGCAAGATTCGTTTTCACAAGTGCAACCTTATGGAGTGGAACCTGAGAAAGGTGAAGAAAACAAGATTCTATATTATGTATGAGCCTCTGGAAGGTTTTCTGCCTCGTCTGACCCAGGCACCAGCCAGAAGACATCGTGTCCCCGCTCAGTGCCAGACCATCAACACAGCACTGACTCCACGGGCCTGACGCCACCTCTGAGTCACTCAGCATCACTTCAGACACCTGGGCTGCCATTTATTTTTGGAGGTTTCCAGCCTAAGTACAAATAAACACATCCAGCCCATCTCAGACCACAGCCCGAGGAGGAGCAGCTGCAGGTCTCCCAGAGATAATGCAACGCTGGGAAGAGACAGGGGAAAAAAAAAACAACAAGGCAAATATTTCTGATGGATTGGAAGAGTGAATCGTGAAATAAGCACGTGTTGTTTTTGATGAGCTGATTGAGGGTATTTAACAGGCAGAATTGTTTGTTTGGTTTTGCCTGTCAGAGGTGGATGAATGCACTTGCTGCCTGACTACAGGACTGCAGTGCTCATTCATTCTGCTGGGATTTATCAGCTCAGAGCTCTCTGCCAGGACTGGGCGGGAATTCTGTCAGGAATTCAGCTCCTGCAGGATCTTCAGAATATTCACAAACAGGAGACAAGTGCTGTGGAAGCAGCACCATCAGGTTTATAGCTGTCCAGCAGTGTGTGATCACTAAAAGGGGGTTGAATATTCACATGATTTGCAGAAATTGTCCAGGCCATTTGGAATCATCCAGTGTAAGAAGGATGCTGGGTGAGGGTGGAAGAGCTGGAGCATCTCCTGGGGGCTGTGTTGCCACAGCTCTCAAATTCCACGTGGTTTCTCAGCACTGCCTGTTGCCTTCAGTTGGTCCCACACAGAGAGAACCCATCAGCTGCTTTTTCACTCCTTTGAGGGGTTTAATCCCCCTGAACATGGTTCCTGTGCCCCTCAAGTTAAAAATACTGTGTGATCTTGGGTGAGCTCTGGACTAGACCCACAGTGCAGAATCTCTGACAGTGGGTGGGACGACTGGCCCAAGAAAACATTTCAGAGGAATGTGGAGAATCAGCCTCATAAATCCTAATTTATTTGGGTTCTGCCATAACAGTTTTGTTCAGGGTCTGCTGAAATTCATTGTATTGTGTAAAGATTTCCAAAGCTGAGCCTTTGAGCAGAGGGAGGCTCAGGGCTCCCATGTCCTCATTAAACTTTGCTTGAGATTCATCAGCTGCACAGATTCCTCAGAGCTCTCATTCCACACCAGCAAAGTCACCTGTTTTCAAAGAGACACTCTGGAAAATGTGGGCAGTCGGATTTCTCTGCGGTTCAGCCACTCCTCTATTTGAAACACTGCTCTGAAAAAAAAAAAAAAAACCACCTGAGGCTTCTTAGACCTGGAAAGTGCAATTTGTCTTAATCTCACCCCTTTTTTGAAGCACTATCATTTCCTCTGAGTCTCTTATTTTATATAAAATCAATTTAGGCCATTTTTTTCACCCGATGACTTCGGGCTCCTGCCCCTTCTTTTGCCAGTCTCTGATTTAAAAATGGCTTGAGCTGGTTCAGATGCAAAGTTCAAGCTCAGCATAGGATGGGGCAAAGCAGCTGGTTGATATTTCAGAAATGTCTTGTGGTTAATAAGTTCTGCTCGAGCCACAGAATTCCTGCAGTGGCAGCTTTTGGGACTTTTCATGTGGAAATTCCTTCCTTGCTTTGCAGAGTAAGTGCACGTTGGGTTGTTATTCAGGTGCGAGGTTTAGGTTTTGAGAACTTCACAGGAGGGATTTTGGAAAAAGTAAAATAAAACAGAATCAGGTAGAATAGAATTAAATTCAGTTAAGTTAATGGGCACGTATATTCTTGTCTGTAAAATCAGCTGCCACTATGACCCACCAGCCACAGCCCTTCTTTAACACCTCTTCTTACACTGTGGAAAATAAATATCTTGAGATAAACTTGTCTGTCCAAGACGTGGTTTCAGACAGACCGGCCAGTTTTCAGTTCTGACCGTGGCACTTGGGAGTGAATACAATGCACTCCATGGTTACAGGCTGGAAAATTGCTTTAACTCATTAAAAAAAAAATATTAAGAAAAAAAAGGAAAAATACCTACTGTAAAAAAAAAAAAAAAAAAAAAAAAAAGGATTCCTGGAACGCAAACAGCGAGCAGAAATCCAAGGAAAAACCCCAACCTACGTCAGGCCTAATATTTATCAAGAACCTGACACCAGTGTGGTCATTTTCTGCTTGTTTACTGTTGAAATGAAGTTTATTCGAATTTGTAATCTCCAAACTTTCCTTCGGGCTCCTGGGCTGGAAAGGGCACGTTGGGTTTGGATGGGATGGGGGGGAAGGAGGAGGAGAAGAGATGAAAGGGGGGAGGTGAAGGATAAACCCTGACTTGCCAAAAACATACGGGACATAAAGTGAATTTCTGTGCTGATCAGGGCTCCCTTTCCCAGGGCTGTGAAAACTGAGGGGTTGAAAATGAGGAACAAACGAAATTGGGGAGATTTTGCACTTCTTTGCCCCTCAGGAAAAACTTTTCAGAGACTCAGAAAAACCAGTTTGTAACTCAAGCATAAAGAGCTGATAATGTGCATTATCCAGGGGACTGGAAATGATCCCTGGATGGTCCTAAAAATGATCCCTGGATGGTCCCAGCAATGATCCCTGGATGATCCCAGCAATGATCCCTGGATGGTTGTAGGAAGCAGCAGTTGCCCATTTCAGATTTTGGCTCATACCTGTGCAAAGTGCAGAGACAATCACTGCAAATTTACATTTAGGATCTGCCATGAACATGAAAAACAGCCTCAAGGAGGAGCTTTAAGGGGTCATTCAGAGGTTTTGTCACCGAGATGGTCTTTCAAGTCTTAGTGAGGGACATTTATGGCTGAAATTAATATTCTCCTTTTAGCAAGAACTTTTCAGAACATGTTTTACTTCCCTGCAGGATGTCCTAAGGCGGCTGACTGCACGACTGCAGCACACTAATACAACTGTAAAGGAGAGGGGACTTTATTTACAAATACAGAAATATTTATAATGTTTATAACATTGTAAATAAATAATGTGGGATAACTCTTCTTTTTAAATAATGCACAGCACAATCTTGCACCAGGAAATAAAGTTATTTCCTTGGAAAAAAAAAAATAGAATACAAAGTACAGTGTCTCCAGTAGCTGCTTGCCTGAGGTACAGATGAAATGTGAAGAGGGACAGTAGTAGATACATTCAAATTATGCTTTTTGGCTTGAGCTGTCCTTGGAAAATGATTGAACTTCTTTCTGATATTAATTCATTTCAAGGGGCATCTCACCTGAATGTGTGTGCTGAGATAACTCACTGAAGGAACCACAGAGAAAGGAATGCACAGAAATTATTAAACATCCCCAAATCGCTCTAATGAGACCTAATTTAGTCAGTTTTAAGCTTTGATTAATTTTATTTTGTCTTCCAATGGCTCCCAGCTAAAATGTGTGTCCCAGCCATAGCTGGAATGACAAACAGCTTGTGCTCTACCACCACCAGGACAAATTTATAGCTGCCCACATTACTTGGCAAAGGGAGAGGATTTCAGAGGGATTAAAAAAGTTGGGAGGAGGCAGGAGATGGAGTAAAGGCTCCACTGGGAAAAAGAAGTTGAGATATCAAGGTCCATATTGTGTGAGACTGCCAGCGAAGAGTGGGACAGAAAACCACCAAGAACTGCTGTTATCTCATTTTCATGAGCACAGAGACCTTCTTCCTTTTCATCTCTCATGTTTTTTTCCCAAACCAATTTACTTCCCTGTCTCCCAAGGGGTTGCATCCCGAGGATGAAGCAAAACATCCACCAGGGAGCGAAGAAAATCCAGACTTTGGAGCTGGAGGAGTCGAAATTGTGCCCAAGTGGCCTCTTTCCAAGCTGCAAATCTCTCAGCACGAAGGCTCAGCTTTTCTGACAGCCGCCCTGAAGCGTAGCTACCATCTCCCCAAATATTTATTGCACAATTTGTTGCTTTAGGTTTTAAAGAATGGGAAAACAGAAAGCTCCGTGGCAAGCTAAGAGGAGGTTCCTCGTCCAAAAAAAGTGTGTGCTGTGCTCAGTCCAGGAGGAAATGGCAGAGGGAAGTCAGAGGTGTGGGACACATGGAAATAAGCCCCATTTCTCACTCCTCTCCAATAAACCAGGAGCAGTGATAGCCACTCCATCACCTCAAACAGGGATGTACAATTTATGGATCGTCCTGTCTTGTCCAGGAACCTCAACTGGTCCTACAGAGATAATGAGGAAAAGATTATAATCAAGAGGAAAAGACTATAATCAAGCCTTTGTGGCCATTTATTTGGGCAAGAAGGAGGACTTCTCTCCATCATTATCCTACACACCTTGTTCACTTTTTTGGGAACATTGGCATGAGTGAGAGGAACATGTTGTGAAACTAAGCAAATACTTACATAGGAATCCTCCTGTACCACGTGTATTTGCATAAATATTCATTTGAGAAGGATTTAATGGCTGCTTTGACAGGCTATGTGCTGAAACGGGCTGAAATAATACCCTGTAACCTGGTAACCAGCTGCCCAGGGTAAATTTGGATCCAATTTATTTGGTTAAACTGGAGCTGAGAGGTGCAGGGAGAGCTGTGCTGGGAGCACCCCGTGCCAGGGGGGTGAAGGAGGAGAGGGGTTGTGCTTCCATAGGAGAGGCCCAGCTGACAGAACCTCTCCATCCTCAGCCTGGATACTCCCCCTGTGTGCTCCAGGCAAGATTTGGCCCCCAGTGCACTCAGGGCACACACACAGGACCCGGGGTGGATGTGTGTGAAATGTTTCAATTACCCCTAAAATAATGTTTAACATGTTCCAGACATACTGCATTAAGCAAATACCCGAGCAGTATTTGAAGCATATTCTGTTTTTCATTTTAATAGATTGTAAATGTATTAAACACATGTTAAGAATATATTTCATACACTGCATTTGTAAAATATTATCAAATTTATATAGGCGGAAACCACAGAGCCACCACAGGATCGGCTCGAGAGCAAGACCATTTGGGAAGTTAACCTTTTAGCACCACTCCATCGGGAGGATTTGATTTGATTTCACTTGATTTCACTCGGTTTAGTTTCATTTTGAACCCCACCTCATCATTAACCCCTTTAGCTCCAAACTTGGGGCCGTATTTAACATTTATACCCCAGACATCTGCAGAAGAGGCTCTTGAATCCCCTGATTTTGTGCAGAGAGAGGTTGCTGAATGTCAGACCTGGAAAACTGCCCTGTAGCCATAGGATTTGGTGTCTGCTCCTCTTTTAAATACCCCCTCAATCATTTGATAGCATTGAATGCAGCATTAAATAAAGGGAACATCAGGAGATATTTCAAAGCTGGAAACTGAGAACTTGGTTTCTTTCTCTCTCTCTTGCAAACTGAGTAAACTGGAGCTGGGTTTTGTGTTCTGCCCAAGCCAGGCAGAATGGTTTGGGTTTGCAGGAGTATTCTCAGAAGGATTCTGAGTGCAGACACCCTCAGGTTTCTTTGAAAGCAGAATCTAGAGCCAGGTCTGCTCCTTGGAAATGAATCCCATCTCCTGGCTGAGCTCGGCCAAAATCCTGGAAATCAGCACTTAACACGAAGCAGAGCTTGGTGTCTGTGAGACAGCCCAGCTGAAAACTGCAGGATTTAGTCCCAGGTACCCCTAAAGCTCCACTCCTTCCTGGAGGGTGTCAGAACCCAGCACGTTTCCATCCTAATCCAGGGATAATTCCGGTGGCTGGCTGCTACATCCGATTCTCCTGCATTCATGGGGGTTAAAACAGCAAAGCCAGCCCAGACCCAGGGTTTGCTGGTGAGAATTAAGATTTCCAGATTGGAATTGGAATGGAAATCCCCAAACCTGGGGGGGCTGAGGCCCAGGGGGAGCAGAACTGGTCACTCCAGCCACTGGCTCTGCCTCTTTGCTGCTCTTGCTTTGAGAGCAGGGACAGCACCTGGAGCACAGGAAACAAATGCAATAAATAAATGAGGGGGGATTTTTAAATTGCAATTTGAGGCTCTGCAGCTGTAGCTGGGAACTTGAACAAGTGGTTGCTTTTCCCAGTGTGCTCAGCTAGTGACTGCTCCTTTGGAATTGCACTTGGGAGAGAGGCTGGAGTGTCACATCATTCCCTTCCCACTGGCACCATTTCCCAGCTGAACTGAAGATGCTGGAGCAGCATCAGGCAAGGAGGTGAGCCCTGAGCACCTGGGAGGCCAGTGTGGCATGAGATCAGTGCCCATCAGTGTGGGAGGCAGAGGCAGGGCTCTGGGAACACTTTCCTCCCAGAACTGTGCATCCTGCCTGGCTTCCCTGGCTCCTTCCTCACTCCCCTGTCCCACTGCAGCCTCCTGGCACAGGACAGATTCACAACAGACTGGTTTGGCTTTGGTTTGGTTTTCCACTGTGGAAGATGAGATGCTGGTGCTGTTTTTCACCTTCAGTTTGAACATTTTTAGCTAAAATCCCATGCTAGGACTGTCACTGAGAGTGGGAATTCTTACTTCATTGTCCGTGGAAGCAATCATCAGCATCACAGGACTCTGGTGCTGTTCTGGCCTCATTTGGGAGCTCTCAGAGAGTTCCCAGCAGGGTTGGGGTGTGGGCAGGATTCAGGACTTTCATCTCGCAGCGTGATGCCAGAATCCCACCTAAATCCCACCGAAATCCTGATCTCCTCCAGGAAAAGGAATTGCGAAGCTTTCCGAGCCGGTTCACAGGTGGAAAGGAAGATCCCTCGGATCAAGCTGAGCCCTTGGCACTGTGACAGGCTGCCATTGGGAGTGCAGCCTCTGCTGACACTGCACAGCATATTAGCACTGACCTGCGGGTGTTGGGTTTCCAGGGGGCTGCTGCAGCTCAGGAGATACATTTCAGCTCCGAGTGGGAAAGATCAGACACATCCTGAAGCTCCCCAGAAGAGTTATGACAGATGTGTCATAGTAACTTACCCACACTGCGAAAAAATATTAACTGTGAAGTGTGTTGGTTTTTATAGGCTGATTTCACACCATTATCCACTTAACTCCCCAATAATGTCCCAGTTATGGCCGACCAGCAGCAGGAGATATTTGCCGTGCTTTGACTTCCCAATTATTTTGTGCGGATGGTCGAGATGAAATAACAGCCAGACATCCTGAAAAAAACACTCAGATATTCAGCAGGGCTGGAAAAGAATTCCCTCCCTCTCACTTTTAATAATGTGGGATTTACCTTATCACATTTGATGAACTTTTGCTGTGTCAGTTCTCAGACGGGGAAACGTGAAGCTTGAAAGGAGCAAATTTCCGACTTTCTCGTGTAAAATGTGGGATTTGGGTGTTTTAAAAACGTTTGCTTTTCAGGCAGGAGGAAAATCTTAGTCAGCAGTGCAGCTGTGGAGCTGCCACCAGGCATTGCTCTCATCTGGATTTGTCCTTCCCAGCAGCTACTGTGTGACCTAGTGCAGGAACAGCTTCTGGAAGTGATTTCTCCCATATGAGAGCACTTTCCTCTCTGGTAAATGTGTAGAACAGCTCAGGGAAAGAGAGAGATCCCAGGCTGCCTTCTCAGTATAAAAATCAGTGTCTTTCTTAGCCAACAGGTTCTCCAGGAATTCAGAACCTGTTGAGGTTTTCTTGTTTTGCCTTTGTTCAAAAGCCACTGATGTGAATTCAGTGAAATCACATCAATACCTTTGCAGGACAGGGAGGCTTTTAAAGCCTCCTGCCACGTCTTCCTTGCTTACAAACATTAAATGTGTGAAAGATTTTGTAGGGACACCAAATCAGATGCTTTCCTAAGGAGAGCAGGAAAGGGACATGACCAGAGACAAACAGGACACAAGAGAACATAATATTTACTTACCTGATCGTACACAATCTTACTTTTGAAAGCAAAACATAAGTTCATCTTGCTGGTTTGTTTCATTGGATGCCCTTGAATTTAACAGATACTAGGTACCAAAATGCTATTTTTAATCTGACTTTTAATGACTAGAAGCAAAAGCTATGGGGATTTTTTTTTTCTATTCAAAATGGAAATGTATTTGATGGCAAAAGCCACGTTGCCTTTTTTTTTCACCCTTCATTAAACAACTGCCATTGCCAGGAGGTTCACACTGACCATGATTTTGGAGAGATCTGCACACATGGCTTTGATAGAGTTACCTGAGAGTCTTTCTGCACGGCTGGGAAACGTGATAAGACACAAGGCCTGACCTTAAAACACGCAGAGATGGAGATATCTGAGCTTTCCAGCTCTGGTAGGAGTCACGTCGGGTTCTGATAAGTGAGATTTGCTGGAGCAGCACGTTGTGCTTTTGTGACGTGACGAGATAAACCTGAACTGGGGATTAATCCCCGGGCTCCACATCTGCCCCCCGCAAACCCCGCTCGGCTCCCAGCACTCGGAACAAATTCCGGGCAAGGGGCCACTGGGAAGTTGTCCAGTTCTCTGTACCCCGTGCCCGGCTCTGTCAGACTGGCTGCAGAATAATTTACTTCGGGCAGTTCCTGTGGCCAAGGAAAACATCTCTGCAGCTCGTGGCAATGCAGGCTCTGTGCTGCACGTTTGCACCCCGGGGCTGCCCCGTGTCCCTGTGCCCCCGACCCGCAGGGAGCTGCCACGGGACACGGGGGCAAGGAACTCTCCTTCCTGCTCCTCAGGCCTGCAAAAATCAATTTACAACCAATGGGGTGCGTTACCTTCCTCTCCACTTCACAACAAACCCGTGGTGAATTGATTTTGTTCCTTTTTTTTATTTACAACTGCGAGCAAGGTTAAATTTGTTGCGAAAAAAGCCGGAGAAAGGGCCCTTTAAAACGAAATATCAAGGTGTTGTTTTATGTCTCCGAGTGAATCTGGGCTGGGGGGGAGGGGGAAATGGCTGAGTAGCCATTCCCAAGCTTAGTTTCCTTGTGTTTTCCCTGGAATGTATTTTTTAAAGGTGTATTGGAACACCTTTTCATTGGAAACAACTCCCCAACCAGCTCCGTTCCTTGTTCTGAGACCCCCAGGAATGGTTTACCTGGCAGGAGCTGAATGTAATGTTTTACCTCAGTTTATAGAATCATGGAATTACGGAATATGCTGAGTTGGAAGGGACCCACAGGGATCATCCAGTCCAACTCCTGGCCCTGCACAGACACCCCAACAATCCCACCCTGTCCCTGGAGCTCTGGCAGCCTTGGGGCCGTGACCATTCCCTGGGGAGCCTGTTCAGTGCCCAACCAGCCTCTGGGGGAAGAACCTTCTCCCAGCATCCAATCTAAACCTCTCCTGCAGTGCAAAATTGTCACTGGAACCTAATTTGGGGCAAACCCATAACAACTTTGAGGTCTGTGAATGTTGCCACTGAGTTCAGTGGGACCAGGATCTGCCCTTCCAACTCCTCCTTTGGCTGCTCTCCCTTTGCTCCCACATTCCCAGGGCTCTGGAGCTGACAGCTCACTCTTTAGGCTGGGTGAAATGTCCTTTATTTCCCTGGAATACCAGTGTGGGATGAGTGTGGCACAGCTGGCTGGGAAGGGTGTGTGCTCTGCTGGAGCAACAGCAGTGCCTGAGACAGGGATTGCCTTCCTTGCTGCTTCCCAAGAAGCACTGAGGGATGAGCACCAGGATTGTCTGAACATGATGGATTTCTTTCTGAATTGTAACTTTCTTCCCAGCTTACGTGTGATTTTAATGCCAAATAGTTCAGAGGAGCCCAAAGTTTGATCTCTCACCCGACTCTGAGACCACCACAGTTTGATTTTCACATCTTTTCCAGGCCCTGCCACCCCAAGATTTTCTCCTCGACAGATTTCACCAGAAACCTGTTTCAGGGTCTCTCAGCTGTCACTTTTATCAGCTCCTGGGCACGTTCTCAGAAGGGCCCAATCCAGCAGACATTCTTCTACCTGAGCACAGGGAGCCAGAGCTTCCCCTGTGTCACTCAGGGGGGCTTCAGCTGCAGTCCCAACATCTGCTGTGGGACCATTCCTCACTCAAATGTACAGCACAGGAGCTGCTCACACCGAGAAAGTTACTCGTGAATGTCTTGCAGGACCTCATTCCTAATGATCTAAGACACCATATTATTAAAAAATAGGGCAAATTAAGCTTTCAGCTGCACCAGTGCCAATGTGATATAGCTCCTTTGACGACTCTTTGTATTTACCTTGGCTTTCCACGAGCCCAAGTCCAGTGGAATCACTGGAGTTCCTCTAGATTTACAGTGGCATAACAGAAATTGGGGCTCTGGGTGTGGAGAACCCAGGGTTGTCTGAAGACATAATAGTTCCCAAGAACTGCTGTGCTCCCCCTCCATGAAAGTCCCAGACAGAGCAATTTGAGCTCATGTATGTTCTGATTGGAAATGAAAATGTTGCAGTGAAATGAGACAGTCTAGAGCAGACATTTAAGTCATAAGATCTTTCAACCTTTGGCTGAATTCCAGGTGTTAAATTCCTCTGTCCCTTCGGATGGAAAAGCCAGAGGATCTTTCTTGATAGAGTGAATTTGATTTCAATTTTTTGCTGGGCACGGAGCTCTGTGCTCTGCTGTCCTCAGGGCTGCTGTGAAGCAGTTTGGGATCACGTTCTCTTTCCTCCATGTCATCCCTCTCACCCGTCCTGCTCCTTTTTTTTTCCAAGTTTGGAGTCAGGAGGGTGTCCCAGGAGGAAGGCTGGGAGCCTGGATGGAGCTCTGTGGGCTTCAGGTCATGCCACAGGGTGGGGGTATGGATCTGTAAACCAGGGAAAACACATTCCTGAGAGACTCCACACACCGTGTCCTGTGGGGAACCAGCAGCGTGTCCAGCCTGGGAGTCTCAGAAACCACAGCCTTGGGAGCCACTGAAGAGCTCTTTTATGCAAACTGGGAGGGACAGTGCTTTGAAATGTTGCACAGCAGTTTCCTACCTGAGGAAATGTGTGAAAGCCTTGGCTCGGCTCCCACCAGGACTCAGCCCTGTTATCGAGTATATTTGGGTTCAGTCAACTCGCAGGAAAACATTTCAGTTCCTGGCTTTATTTAGTGGCTCCTGCTCTGCTCCAGCCCAGAGAGGCTGAGCAGGAAGGGTTTGTTCATCCTCCTCCTCCTCCTCAGCTCCCCTTCCCAGCTACATCTGAGTGTGTGTCCCATGAAATCTCCCAGGATCACCTCTGCCCGTGGGAGGGATCCAAGGGACACGAGTCTCCCTGTGCTGCTCTGGGGTTGGATCTGGAGGAACTCCAGCTCCCAGGCAGCCTTTGGGAATTAATTCCTTGCTGCATCCCAAACTACGCCTTTTGGGCTGAAATTCTCTGGTGGAAACAGGGAGATTCCTCCTCCTTATTCCCTGCTTTGTCTGTGACTTCCCTGGTGCTCAGTGAGACCCAACCCCCGGGGAGGAATTGCCTTAAATTGGGGCTGGGAAGAAAGGGAGGTTTTGTGTGTAGGTGTGGGGCTGGGGAAGGAGGTAGAAAGGGGAGCCTACCTACATTTTTAATAGTTTCTTTATGAGTGTGATACAGGTATTTTCCTATAATAAAACAGTAATGTTCCCAACCAGCAAGTGCTGTTCTTGGCATCTCATTTTATTCCAATTTGCTTTTCTTGCGACTGTGGGCGAGATTTGTGCGAGGGCCACGGCTGACAGGTAGGTAAGAGAAGGCACTATTTTTTGTACAAATAAATGTCATTCCTAAATTATCTGCTTTCTGAGTCCACCATATGGTCCTGGCCTATCCCTGCCTCTCTCCCACCTTCTAATTGGCAGCTGCCATGAAATACAGAAGGGGATCAAACAGTGACTTGTTCCACTGAATGTGCAGCTCACCTCCTACCGAGACTGAAGACAAACGGGTGCTTGCAAATATTAATAGGTGGAACTGATTTAGAGCTTTCCTTCAAGATGAAGAACCTGAAAATCACAGCTTTAACTTCTTAAGAAACGAGTGTTAATGTCTCCTAACAATTTCTCAGTAAAATGCTGACTTTTCCCATCTTTTTCAGAGCACGAGCTCTCATCTGATTTCAGAAATATTCTTAGAAAAAAATGGACCATAATTCGTGGAATAGGAAAAGACCTGCGAGCTGGAAGTCAGGGAATAAAAATCTGTTTTCTGTGCTTTGCTCAGTAATCTCATGTCATGTTGCTGTGCCTCTTATTCCTGTAAGGATCACGATCAACCTGCCCCTTGCACAAACCCTGCAGGAAAACATCTGGAAAGGAATCCAGCTGGATCCAGCTGGGTCTGTACAGAGCTATGGGATGGCCTGGAGAGACACCTGGGTGAGCTCTGTGCTCCCTCTACGTATCCTGAGTGTTGTTATTAATGATATTATTAATGATATTCTCCATTTATCCCTTCTTGTCAGCTGGACCACTTCTGATGAGGCTTTAAATATTCCTACTGAGCCCAAGACATGTAGTTCTATCAACAGTTTAGGTTCCCAAACTCATCCTTAGTTAGAGATTAATTCTGAATTGGATTTTTGTCCATTAGAAATTGAGTTAGATCAGTTTTTATTCGGTTTCTCAATGAATGGTAACACCTAGAACTGAGTGCAGGGCAAGACATCACTTATCAAAATGATGTGGATGCTTTGTAATAGTGATGACAGTAATGAAAAAAATGACACAAGTAACAGAAAGGACTCAAAAGTCACTGCCAGACTTCTCTTTAAGCAGCTACGAAGGAAATGTTCTTTCATTAAGACATTTTCAAGGGGGAAAGAAAGGATTATTTAGTGAAACCTGAGCTTTGAGGATGTTCAGCCTGTCTGCAGGTAACTGCTGAGGAACAAGCTTTTGCTGCTCTCAGGAATGTATGGAATTTATGTTACCTGGGCCAAAATTTTCCTCTTTACCTGTTTGCAAGACCCTCCTTTAAACCTTCTCCTGCTCCCTTCTGCCTTTGGATGAAACATGGAAAGGCTGTTCCTGGTTCATCCGGTTCTAAATCTTTGGGAAAGCTCTGTACCAGTGCTGGACAGCACTCCAACCTTCAATTCTTCTACCCCAGGCTCAAAACCACCACTTTACAAATTAAAATCCTATTGGGAAGGGAGGGATCAAATCTCCCCTTTCAGAAGGCAAGGAAGGGACCTCTGGCTGGAAGTCAAAGGTTGAGGGGCATCCCAGCTCCCTTTACCTGGGAGGAATCTTGGTCCTGCAGGGACACTTTGCCAGGTGTGCTCTTTCTCTGCAGCAAATCTGTGCATTGGAGTCCTGGGAGAATCCTGGGGATGACACTGAGCCCACATCCCTCATTCAGCCACACCCCCCAAAGGGGAGCTTTTCTGTAGGAAACGTCTCTGTTTTCTGAACCAAAAGCAAACTTTACTAATATTCCTGAAATCCCTCCTTAGACTGATGGTAACAGTAAACTTCCCACCTTGCAATTCCAGGAATAGAGCTGCTGAGGTTTTCCTGTACCAGCTCCAGAGGGCCAAGACAAACCCCAGTGCTGGTGGTTCCTCCAAAATACCTCGGTAAGAATAGGATGTTTCCATCCACCACTGTATATTGACTCTTGCTATGCTTCTGACCTTAAATCATTTGATGACATCACATTGTTACTTTGAATCCATGTACAAATAAGCTGTATTTCCATTAGGGAACATAAAATGGCCCGTTTTGACTCACTCTGCAAACTGTTTATGGGTTACTCGCAGCTTTCAGGAGTTTTACAAGAGAACATCCACTGTTCATTTCCTGGCTCGGCTCCAACTGGACATGTTAACTTTGCCTAATTTCCAAGACGTTTGGTGGGAAGGCTCCATAATAGAAGGCATGTTTTTCCACCAGGGAACTTACACCACCACTTTTTTTTTCATTTTTTTTCTCGAGTCTATTTTTCCCAGACAAATTAAACCTACTTTTTTTATGAGCTTCTTCTAAGGGGTAGAACAGTAGCTGGCCTTGTTAGATATTAGTGCTCCTGTTCGGAAGGGTGATCGTGTAACTGCAGGGCCTCAGTATTTTACACTTTCTGGAGTTCATTAACCAGAGGCTTCTGTATTTGAACCTGTAAGGTTTTAGCTGGACCAGACCCAGAGAGGGAAATCAATCCAGTCCCGCAGCACAGAACTAATTGTCATCATATCCAAATGTGCAAATATACAAGAAGTCTGCAGGAGCAGAGGCAAGGGGAAAATTGAGGGCTTCGCTTTTTTAGGGTATTATGTTGCTGAAAAGTTTTTACATGCTTCCTCCCTGACATAAAACACAAAATTGAAAAATATGTTTCCTATCTCAAAATATCTCTGTGCAATTGAGGGGTTTTATGTCCCTACATCCATCTAATCAAATGCTTTCCGCTGAAGTCATGGCTTTGACCACATACTGGGCTGGGGAGGGGTTGGAGGAGACTTCCCTTCTTGTCAAAGCTTGTAATGTCACCAGATAAGTCAGGACAAGAGGAACTTTTTTTTTTCCAGCACCTTTTTCCAGCTGTGGCACGTGGGGAGAAGGTGGAGCTGTGACCCAGCTCCTGCTCAGGGCCCTGCAGGAATTAGGGGCTCTCCTCCTTTAATAGTGAACAATCTCTGATGAATTTACTAAGGAAGAGGATGGGATGTCTGGGAGGGACATTTGCACGCCTTGATGAGGTCTGTGAGCCCATTTGAGCCCCACCTCCCTGTCCTGTGTCCCAAAAATGACTTTTTGGAGGGATCTTTGTGCCTGGGGGGGCTGTGAGCCCCTCCTGCCTCCCCAGCACACCCAGGGAACCCCAACCCCAGCTCAGGGCTGGTTTGCAGAGCTCCAGGCGAGAACTGTCACTTTTTAACCTCCTATAAAACCTTCTGGAGCCTTTCAAATGACACTGCAGAGTGGAGTCTCCTTCCAGGGACAATATTATTACATCAATTATCTGGGCTGGCAGAGGACAGCTCTCATCCCCTAATCAATTTAATAGTCTGCACCAGAGCCCAGTTTAGCCAAAATTAAACACATTATTCAGCTTAGAGATGAGAAGTCTATTAATAGAAAAGCAATCATGAGGTTCTGTCCCGTTGTGACTTTGGAGCAGCAGCACATTGGCAGTTTAATTCTTGGAGCAGGAGTGAGGGGTCTCTGCCTAATCCGAACAGATCCTTTCTAAATAAATAGGACTATATTTAATTCACATCCATTTTGAAAACTCCAAGGATGCTTCCAGAAAAGGGCTTTTTCTTTCTTTTTTTTTTCTTTTTTTTTTTTTAAGGTGTTGCCATATGGTTTTAATTTCTCAGAAATATACAGACTGTCTTGTTCCCCTGGAAAGCCGTGCCAAGTACGGCATGTCAAGATAGCTGAAAATGTAATTTAACATCTAGTCCTTTCCTATAGTGACTCTTTACCAATACAGCAGCAATGCCTCCAATTGGGAAGTGAAATGAACAGCGAGAAGATGAAATCTAAAATATTTATTATTTACCGGACAGGGAAAAGAAAATATTTTTGATTTCTTGTATTCTAGACACTGGTCTGATATCTAATAATTTTGACAAGCCTTTTTTTTTAAAAAAAAAAACAAAAAACAGTAAATAGCGTTTGCTGCTGCAGTCAGAAATTTAGCAGAGTTAGACAAATAAACCACACAGATTTAAGGGCATGAAATATTCTCTGGGAAGATAAAAGCTCAAAGCCCCAAATGACCACCCTGGCAACGAAAGGCCGTGGCTGTGCTGCCTCAGTTAAATTAAGAAAATACATCATTTCGGTTTTCCAGGCAATGATTTCATGACCACTGCCTTTCGTATCCTTCTCCCTATCTCTGTTCTGTGTTTATTTTTTTTGACTCAGATATGAGTGTACCGGGTAATTAAAAGTGAATCTTACATTAGGGACCCACCACTTCAGCCAAACATTTGCTGTGTAACTATAAACTAAAAAGCCGATCCATGTATTTGCCATCACTGCGGTTGGTCCATTTTCACACTATTATTATTTTGTCTCAGAACTCCTGTGTTTATAAAATAGGGACAGAAACACAGACTAAATATAAATCCAATGGGCTTTGCACCAGAGGAGCTAAAAAAGGAAGCCTGAATATTCAGAATATTCCCAAATATCCTGTAAGGTGCCTCAGACATAAACTTGAAATAGTTTTTGTCCTTGGAAGGGACTGGGGAGAGTGAAATATATCGTAAGGATGATAAAATTACTTGTGATTAGTCTGGTGATTTATCCCTGTGGGATAAATTAAAGTGGGCATCACCTTCAGGGCTGGATGGAGGGAATTGTCCCCAGCAGGGACCAGTCCATCCAAGGGTGCCCTCACCGAGGGATGTGGTGACCAAAAGGGAAGATAATAATTATAGACACAACAGGAACAGCCTTCACAATTGAAAGGAAATGATTTGTGGTATTTTGAAGGGCTCAATGAAACAGAAAGACAAATTGAAAAGAAAAAATCAGGAATTTCACACAGTAAATTGTCCCCCATGCAAAGAAAATAAAACCACCCCAGGATTTTTTGCCTTACCATGTGTTGGTGTGGATTAAGTTGGAGTTGGTTTAAATTATGTGGGTTAATTTGACGTGAACCCCAGCACCAGAACAGTCATGATAAAACTCTGTCAGCTTTTTATTCCTGTGAGGGTCTGAGAGCACTCAGGTCTTGGGTGGCTCTTCCCATAAGAATAAAACAGAGAAAACCCCGTGAAAAAAAACAGTATTAAACTTTCTCTGTAATGATGGGAAAACAAAAAGGGACACTGAGAAAACTGTTTACAGTGGCCAAAGAGTCTGGAGTGCAGAAAAAGATTTGTCAAGTCACATCAAAGATAAATAGCAAAATATTTAATGTTCCTTTCTTTTAAATACTTCATTAAAAAATGGCTACATGCAAAGCACAAATTTAAATATATCTCCTGCTGTAACTCTCCACATTCCACATATCTCGTAATTTACCTAAAAATGCAAAAACTTGCCTCTGGTATTTAATCACAAAACCACGTTGAGAGAACAGGAATAAATGTGCAAGGACAGACTGCAGCACGTTGGCAACTCTCCCCCATTTCTGGTTTGTTTGTTGGGTTATTGGGAAGAAAGGGCAAGTTGGGTTTAATGCAGGGAAACAAATAAATCTGCAGAGGCGTTTTCACCACCCTTGTGTTGATTTTGAATCCTGCTGTTTAAAGTACAACGTCAACAGGTCAGCTCTGCTGTCTGCTCCTGCAAAAACACCCGGCTATTCCCGGCCTGTGGGCACCATTTGGGTACAATAGCCTTGCCCTGGGGGAGCTGGTTTCCTCCCATATATATAAATATATATATATATATTTATGTATGCACAGGACTTTTTGTACTTTCTCAGCCACCACAAGTTTGGTGCAGCCCATGAGCCTGATCCAGACTGGGGACAGGATTTCTGTGGCCAAGGTCAGGGCATGGCCTTGGGAGTGCAGCTCTCATGGAATCACAGGCTGGTTTGGTTGGGAGGGACCTTAAAGCTCATCCAGTCCCACCCCCTGCCATGGGCAGGGACACCTTCCACTGTCCCAGGTTGCTCCAAGCCCTGTCCAACCTGGCCTTGGACACTTCCAGGGATGAGCAGCCACAGCTTCTCTGGGCAGCTTTGCCCCTGGCTTTGGTCCATATCTCAGGATGTATCTGCAGCTCAGCAAAAAGGAATAAAATCCAGCAAAGGATGGGAAAAACCTCCATGTAATTATTGAGCCATGTGTTGGAGTAAACATGGAATTAATCAGCAGCAAGGATTAATCACCCCTGTGTGTTTGCACAGTCCCATGTGTGTTGTCTGTGAGGTTGTTGTGAGTGCAGGGAAAGGCAGATGAAGGAATTCAGGACTCATTTCCAGCCACTGTCACTGGGTCTGTGCCCTCCTCGGGAGCTGGGGGTACCTGGCACTGCCAGGACCAGCCCAGCCTCTGGGAACTATTTTTCTAAACACTCTGCATTGGATGAAAATTAAAATCCCATTTGTGTTGTGATCTGATACTTGTTGCAGCTCCTTATCTGGGTGCTGATGGGGTTTTGTACCCTGATCTGTGTATTTTCTAACACTGCCTGGGATGAGCTCAGCTGGTCAGAGCCTGCTGCTGATAATGCCAGGGGTGGGGGTTCAGTCCCTGGATGGGCTGGACTTGAAGATCCTTGTCTGACCCTTCCAAGTAAGAATATCTGTGATTTCAGAGGTCAGATTAAATGTTAGGAAGAAATTCTTCCCTGGGAGGGTGGGGAGGCCCTGGCACAGGTTGCCCAGAGAAGCTGTGGCTGCCCCTGGATCCCTGGAAGTGTCCAAGGCCAGGTTGGATGGGGCTTGGAGCAACCTGGGCTGGTGGAAGGTGTCCCTGCCCATGGCAGGGGGTGGAATGGGATGAACTTTGAGGTCCCTCCCAACCCAAACCATTGCAGGATTCTCTTATTTTACCCTCATGCTGCCTGGTTTCTGGGGCTGTGCTCACGAGCACACTCAATCATTTCATCATGTTCTGGCAGACAGAACTTTTGCAGCCCGTGGGTCAGCCCACACCACGTCCTGCCTCGTGCACCGCTCGCGCTTCACCCCAAACCCCCATTTTCCGCCCTTCCTCTCCTCGCCCCTGGCTGCCGATGGCCAAACCCCCCCATCTCTTCCCTTGCCAGCCCTCCTTGGAAAGCAAAAACCACGGGAGCCAACCGAGACAAGGCAATTTGCATGTTCCTGCAGCCTCCCATGGCGCCTGCAAGAACATAGAGGGCTTTCTACAAAGCCCCGGCAGCGGAAATCGCCGCCGCTCTTAATTCGAACCAGAATGAGATGGCCCCGGCCCCGGGCTGGAGTCTGCACAAAGACAGCCTTCTCCTGTTCCCAGGGTGCTGACAGTGAGGGCCACAGTCCATCCTGTGCAGCTGAGGGGAGGAACAGCACATCCTTAAATCTCAGCACCTGGGCAGCGCTCGGGAGCCCTGGGCAGAACCTGAGAAGGAAGGTCCGTGCCGGTGGCACTGGGGCATCCCAGGAGGGCTCTGCAGCTGGCTGGCTGAAGAGCTGCTAAAAAAGGGGGTTTGAAATGAACTTTGGGATCTCTAGGAAGCTCATTTATCAATGTAAACACGGTTTAGCCGTTCAATAAATCTGTTTTCTTTCCTCCTTTTCATCAGTCGTTGCTATTAGGGCTGACGGGCCCATAATGGGATCAGCTGCTGTTTGTAGGTACCGTGTGCCACTGGCCAGATAAAGATGAGCTAAATGCTTTTCTTTATTATTTCTATTAAATAATAGCTCAGTTTGGCCTGTGTGTGCTTCAAATTCCTCTCTTTATTCCATCTCAGAGCTGCATCTCTTCTAGGGACGGGAGCACTGCTATGGAAAAAGAAGAACTGGCCAAGCCAAACCTCAGCCCAAACACTGACATCAACCCAAACATTTTTGAAGGTCAGTGTTAGTTTGGATAACTAACCCATCTAGCCAGTTGTAAGTAGGGCTGGTTAGCAAATGGATTTTCCACCTTCTAAAACATTTGGAGATTGCATTTCTCTGTTTGTCATCAGGGGTTTGGAGAAGCTGAAATTTTGATGCTCTTTTCCAAAATCGAGACAAATTGATTTGAGTGGCAATTTTAATGACATTGTATCACCTCATTTTTTTTTTATTTGGTTTCTTTTTGGTAAATTGTAATCTAGAGAAGAAAAAATGCCCACAAAATACAGGCAAAGGAGTGGTTTGTTCAATAAATCCACCCCCTCCAAGCTGGCTGGTGATTTCTAGAGTAGATGGAACTTCATCTCTTCTTCTTTTGGCCACAAGCTGGGACAAGGACAAACTTGCAGGCCCTCAGCCCTGTGATTTTAACTGGAATAACTTGCCCTTAGGATTGGTTTCTTTTCCATACAGTGTTTGCTGTAAAAACCAGAGGCATTTGAGCAACAAGTGATTCCACTGAGCAAAATGGTTGTGATTTCCTGTGTTTTTATGAGCAGAGTGGTTGTCATCCTAAAACACAGGGCAGGCTAAGGAAGGTTGACTTTGGGCAAAAGGGAACTGCAGAAAACTTGGTAAGAAAAATATTGGCTTTTTTTTTTTAGCATGTTTGCAATAGTAATATAAAAGAAGGTTCTTCAGCAGGCCTCTCTTCACTGACAAATTAAATATGAGACCAAACCAATCACGAAGGCAAATTCAGACACTTCCCTGTCTTTTTCCAAAGTATTATTATTTTATTTTTAATGAGCACTTAATTAGAGACTGAAAAAAAAAAAATGCAAACAAATGAGACCCCAGCAAGTCAATGCTGAGCTTTGTGTATAAAGGAAACTTCCTGAAATGTGGATCAGGTTAAATAGTTCAATTATTGTCCATTGTTTACGTGTTTGAGGAGTGCAACTGCTTG
The DNA here is from genome assembly GCF_001604755.1 of Lepidothrix coronata. Lineage (NCBI taxonomy): Eukaryota > Metazoa > Chordata > Aves > Passeriformes > Pipridae > Lepidothrix > Lepidothrix coronata. Next base: position 1,312,710 of record NW_016690214.1, on the reverse strand, counting down.
GAATTGTTTAAGTAGTTGGGAAGGTGATCGTAACATTTACCAGCAAATGACATAAATCCAGAATTAATTATAATGGCTTAAAAGGTTAAAAAGAAAGGGGATCATTGGTCCCCTGGTTTATTGTGAACTGTCAGGATAATGGAATTTTAATCAGCGTGTTTATTTTAGGAAGGATTAATTGCATGGCGTGATGCAGAAAATACAGGGACCAACCTTGGAACCTGAGCCCACTGAGTAATTTTATTAAAGCAGATCAGTTGTAGCATCTTAATTTCCTCAGACATGTTTATGGGGAGCCATTTGTTTTGTCAGGATTCCTTCCTGGCTGTTCAAGCTGCTGAAAATGAGTGTGTTTGCTGGGTGCCAATCCCATCCCACCTGCCCTGGAAGCAGATTCAGGGGGTTCCCATGGGAAAGGACATCAGGGAGCTCCTCAGGGCTGGGATATGGGCACATGGAGAGATTACCTGGAGGCTTTCACTGGAAAAAAGGGGCACAAGGGAGGGTCAGCTTGGACGTCAGGAGGAATTTCTCCCTGGAAAGGGTGGTCAGGCCTTGGCAGGGGCTGCCCAGGGAGGTGTCCAATTATAGCGATTCCAAAACCCCTGTGCACTTCCATCTGCAAATATAAGGTTTAGATTTGCACTGAAAATGAAGTTCTTGGTCATTTACTTGAGCTCCAGAACTTGCAACTGCTCTGTTTGAAAGGCAATTCTTTTTCTAGACATCAGATGTCATTTTCTGGTATCAATCATAGAAATCATCCAATCATTGAAAATGTTCATTGTGTGAAGGAGAAAACACAACCCAGAATTTCTGGCCAGTCTGAGAAAGCTGAATTTGTTTGGAGAATGGGGCTGGTTTGACATCTTTCATAGTTGGATAAACTGGAAATTGAAGAGGATGAGATTGGGATAGAGAAGCCAAAAGGATCCTGGATTAAATCCCCGTGACTTTTAGTCCTTCAGTGCCCCCCAGCCCAGGCCTGGTGCTGTTCAGTGCTCTGTGACACTGCTCCCCACCATTAACATGAATAGAGCTTTGTCCCTCACTTTTGGAGTTTCCTTCTCACCACAAATGTTTTGGAAAGCAATTAAGTTATTTAAAAAGCAGCCAACATGCCTCCCAGTTAACAGGAGTTAACATTCAAAGGGAGTAACTCAAACAGTGTTATTTTTTGTAAGATCAGCCCTCAGTCAATGGCCACTGATACTCGCAGGACACCAAACCGTGTTTTCATTTGAGCATTGCTGTAGCATTCAAAAGGTCTCTATCCTGCCTCAAATTAGCTATTTACAGGTTTTAAAAGTGGGAGAGAAACGGGCAAAACTGAAACTCGAAGATTAGATTTACATACCTGGAATTTCACTGCAATCAGGGACCGAGTGGGAAAACCAGAACCAACAACCCACTGTCAGGGTCAGCTTTGTTCTTGTGAGCAATGAGACTTCTTAACTCCTCCACATACATTCCCACATGTGCACAGACACATTTTTGGGCATTCCAGGGGTTAAACCCTAATGTTCTGCACTGTCTGTCTCTGCCTGGGCAGGATCTGGAGGATCTTGCTGCCATCATCTCTGTCTGTGCTTTCCCTCCAGCATCCTCAGGGATGGTTCCTCTGGACACAACTCTGGGAAGGTGGGTGATGTTCTGATCCAGTCTGGGAATTTCTGCCACCTTCATCAGAATTAATTCCAGTTAATCACCTTTGCCATTTCATTAGCAGGAGCCTGTTTGTACTGAACCATGATTGAAATCAGTGAAATTCAGTCGTGAAATCGTGAAATTCAATCACAAAATCATGAAATTCAATCACGACATCGTGCCTGAAATAATGGCAGATTGAAATCAATATTCATGAGTTGGTAAAATAAAAAAAACAAACCTCACTTTATTTTTAAAAAATTGAGCTTTTTAGTAGATATCATCCATTGTTTTCACCAGAGTTGCTCGGACAGAGAACGTGACACATTTGTCCCAAACCCAGAGAAAACAGAGCTATGGGGAGCTGGGGTGGAAGGCTGACACATTCTTCTTCTTTCTCTCTTTTAAATGAAATTATTTGTTTAGTTTGAAAGACAATCCGTGGCTGGGCAGGAGGGACTGTGCTCTGTGAGCTCAGGCAGGCAGCTGGCAGAGCCACAGCCAGCAACTGCACCCCTCCAAGAGGAAAAAGGGCTCAGATGACAATATAAGTTACTCCAAACAAATAGTGATGAAATGGAGTGGAAGAGAGTCCTCCACTTGGATCACTGTAATGTTCCATTTATAGTTTCAGGCTTCTCCCAGGTTGTGATTGTAAAATGTTGGCTGGCAACTACAGAAAGGAAAGAAAATATTCTCCTGGAGGTAACGAATCTACGTTATCAAGTGGGATTTTATTTGATATCAATAATAAATCATTACTGGGCTGATTTTATTGTAGCCAGAATGTAAAACACAGCCATCAGCAGGGCTGTGGTTGCTAAACTCACCCTGCAAGCTCCCTTCTCTGCACAGCACCAGCAAGTCTGTCCTTGTCGTGATCTTTGGGGGTCCTGCAGTCACTGGTGGTGTTTGACACCAGTTCAGATTCAAACCAAAATGCTGCTTTAGACCAGAAAGCAGCACCAATTGTTCATATTGTGATAAAATGGGGCATTTTTTACACTTTTGAATTATTGCTTCACCTTGAGTGTCTCTTGAATGAGGAACCTCACTGCAAACAACTCCTGCAAAAAGACTGGAGCTCAGGAAAATGGGATTAAACCATTGAGAACCCCTTAGTTTGGACAGTCCTCTTTACTCTTGATCCTTCTGCATTGGAGGGAGCCTGAGGGAGCCAAGCCCTGTCCTCCAGGCCAAGGTGCAGGACGGTGGAAGGAGACACAGAAAACACTAGAAAGGTAAATGTTTGAAAGCAGAAGTGGCCTGGAGAGCAATGACAAAGCAGATGCTTTGGTTCAAAATAAAACAAAACCAAACAAAACCAAACCAAACAAAACCAAACCAAACAAAACCAAACCAAACCAAACCAAAGCAAACCAAACAAAGCAGGAGGGCCACATTTCTTATTCTGGTCAGAACTGCTGTCCAAGGGGGAGAAGTTTTTGATAGTGTTCCCTCCAAGCCTGCAAACCAGGTCGGTGGCTTTTAGACAACTTAGAGCCCCAGAAATCTCCCCCAATGCCTGCTCTGGGTGCTGCCAAGGCTGACCCCGAGCTCGGTAGCACTTGGAAACGACGCATCCCCTTCCTGCAACAGGATCAGCACTTAATCCCTGCCAGGCAAACAGCGTGGCTGCTCAGCTGGAAAAGCCAGTGCTAACGGAAGAGGAACACCCCGGTGTTGGATGTGGGGAATAGATGGAATATACGGAATAGATGGAATAGATGGAATATGTGGAATATATGGACTATATGGAATATGTGGAATATATGGACTATATGGAATATGTGGAATATATGGACGCCGTGCTCAGCGGCCAGTGGCTGGGGGACCATCCTCTCCCTGCTGCATCCCTCCCCCTGCTCCATCCCTCTCCCTGCTGCATCCCTCCCCCTGCTCCATCCCTCTCCCTGCTGCATCCCTCTCCTGCTCCATCTCTCTCCCTGCTCCATCCCTCTCCCTGCTGCATCCCTCCCCCTGCTCCATCCCTCTCCCTGCTGCATCCCTCTCCTGCTCCATCTCTCTCCCTGCTGCATCCCTCTCCCTGCTGCATCCCTCCCCTGCTCCATCCCTCTCTCTGCTCCATCCCTCTCCCTGCTGCATCCCTCCCCTGCTCCATCCCTCTCCCTGCTCCATCCCTCTCCCTGCTCCAAGCACGGGGTCGTTGGCGGCTCTGCCAGCTCAGGGACCCCCGCCCAGGAGGGGCTGAGTTCCCCTGCCCCGTGCAGGCTGTGGTTTGCTCTCCTTGGCCCCGTTCCCCACAGAGCCCCCGTTACCTGCGGAAACCCAAGGGCCCCGTCTGCGCTGGCTCCACGGCCCCTGTGTAGACAAGCGGAGCCAGAGGGCTGATCCCCCGGCCCCAGCACACAGCCCTCCTTTCAGCACCTTCCCCTTACACAAAGACTAACTTATCCCACCTTTTCCCCCTCCCTCCCTGTCTCTGCTCCCCGTAGCCCTGGCCATGAAAAGCCCTCCACGCGCAGCCTAATAAAAAGTCCCGTGCCACCTCCTCTCCCCCTCCCTTCCCATCCACGACGGCGCTGCCAAAAACGGGGTGGGGGGGAGGAAGGGAAAAAAAGAGGGGGAAAAAAGGGAGAGTGAAAGCTGGGGCTGGGGGGAGTTAAACCTGGAACTCATTTAGCAAAAGGGACTTTGGTTAACAAGAAAGTTACCCATCATGAACTGCCAGTAACACCTCGAGTGATCCTAAATCCATTACCCAGAGACTTAGCCCTGGCTGAGTTTGATTTTATGAACTGTGAGGCTGCTATGTTGAAAGTCTGCAAATTGGACATAAATTGGGCTGCAGAAGGCTGGGGAGCTGAAAGGGTTGGGGGTTTTTTTCTGGCTCTGGTGACGTAACAGGATTTGGCCACAGACGCTCCAGGGAAGAAGCTGCGGATGAAAATCCCAAGGACAGCGGCTGGACAGGGAGGGAAAGCTCAGGAGACCTCGGGCCTGTGATTTTTGGCTGTGCTGCTGCATCACCTGTGTGAGGATGGGCAAGTCACTGCACTTGCTGAGCCTCAGAGGCTCCCTGAGAGCTCTCACTCCTTCTCCCCACGTGCTGCCTTCATCACCTCGCTGCGCTTTGTTTTCATTGCAGCTCAGTCTCCCAAATACTGTGAGGCAGAGCAAACTCTCATAAAAAGAGCTGGATTTGATGAAAGCAGGGTGGTAGGGGCAGTGCCTCGATGGGATGTTGCAGCTTTTGCTGCTCTGTTCAAAATTAAAGGGCTGCTTTGGGGCTGCAAGTGCAGCCTCAGCGGGATCACGTTTTCCCGTGTGTGATCTGAGCCTCAGGTAACTCGTGCAACCTTCAAAATGCAGAAGCTCCAAACTTTTCTTTTTACAAACTCAGATAATTTATCCAAAACCAGAGGATGAGGTGGGGTACAGGTGAATTTTGGTGAGGAAGAGAGAAGGCTTCAGGAGGTCAGAGGCACAGGCAGCGGGGTTCTCCTGATGCTCCAGCACTTTGAACCACCTGTTATTGCTGAAATTCAGAGTTTTGATCGGTTTTTGGTTCGTTATTCTGGTTTTACTATTGCTTAAAACCCCTGTTATCTGCAGGAGTTGTACTTGCTGTGATGGTCCTTTGTAAATTAAGGGAAATAAACGTGTCATGGCCTTAGAAGCAAAACTTAGATCTGTCCTTAGGAGGCCTGTTCCCAGCAGGATTCCTGTTGCCATCACATTCCAAAGGACCCTGACCTGGCTGCAGCAGGAGGCAGATGAGGTTTGATGCTTGACCCGATGGCTGGTGGCTTCCCCTTTGCCTTCTGCAAAGAAGGAACCCCCAGGTAAAGGTACACCATCATCAGCTTCCACTCACTGGGGCAGAAGAAATATTTTTTACACATAAATCTGTATGAAAATTTGACTTTTCACCTCAGTGGCTGAAGCAATTTTTGTTGTTGTTGTTGTTGTTGTTATTATTATGACTTGGGTTGAGCTGAAGCAAATTATTTTGGATTCCTTAGCGAAATAGAAAATAGAAACAGAACTCAGAAAGAAAATCCTTTCTCCTTCCTCTGATTTAGCCTTTATTTTACTGCTGATGTTCTGAAATGCAGGCAAATTTTGAAACAAAGCTTTGAAAAACGAAAAAATCAAGATCCTTCTGCTAAAGAAGGATCTCTGCAAAGGTGCATTTATCAACGAAATAAACTATTTCTCGAGCCCATTCCAGCATTAAAACTTCAACACAATTCAGCAAAGACCAGAGTTTGCAAAGCCATAAAATCAGAGGGTTTCTCTCTAGCTGAGAACCACTTTTTATCCTCAAATCCAGCACGTGCACAGATCCCTCTCCGTGCGGGGAACGCGCGGCCACCACAGCTCAGCACGAACCCCTGGAAAATTTGATTTAAGAGGTCGCTTAATAAAACTCTGCAAGGTCCTTTCCCTGCTCTTAAGCATCTCCAGCAATCGGTGGGGACCAGTTTTGGAGGGTGCTGTGCCCTGCCCCTGTGCAGCACAGCACCTCCTCTGTTCCTCCATAAGCAAAGCCAGCACGGGGCTGATTTTCCCAGCAAGGTGGCAACAATTCCGTGTGTGATATGTGAGGGCGAGGCCCAGGCAGCTCGTTTGGGTAATTTCTTACCCTTTCTGGCTTCTGCAATGTTTCTTTAGGGGGCACTGAATATGAGTGATTGAGTGAGAGGGAGCCCGGCAGAATTAGCACACACTGGATCTTTTGACCAAACCCCCCAAAACAAAACAGTCTAATGTTGGTCCAGGGGCACGTTCCCTTAGGATTTGGGAAAGAAAAACACCAAAGCACGTTAGTTTGGTGCTCCTCGAGCAGAGCAGAGCCTTCAATTAAAACCCATTTCAGCAGAATAAAAAGACACTTAATCTTGGGTCCAAACTGGCTGTGGGACAGCAGCAGCACCGCCCAGCCCGGGCTGGGGGGGCACTTCCAAGGCAAAGTCAACTTGCTGATACCACACCATGGAATGCTCCTCTGAGAAACTGCTGGCAATTCCCTCCTGGAGCTTCCAGGGCTTTCCCCTCTCAGTGGGAGCACATGGGCACCTCCCCAGGGTCACCCCATGGTGCCACCCAGAACTTTCCAGCAGGTTTGTGCAAAGGGTCTGCTCATGTTTGCCATATAACCTAAATACAGGCAAAATCCCTTTGCTCTCCTATTTTCCCCTTTTGTTCTCTTCCTATTTTCCCCTTTTACACTCTCTTCCTATTTTCCTCTTTTCTTTCCTTTTTCTTTTTTTTTTTTCTTTTTGGTTTACTTTTTTTTTTTCACCCATTTTTTTTTGTTGCTTGATTGGAAAGTTCTTTTTTTTTTTCCTCTAAAATAACAAGCACAAGGAGAAGTGATCCCTGACTTCAACACCAGAGGGTCTGTCTCACAAACCTTCACGTGCCTTTGACTTGAGGTGCTCACACTGCCCTGGGGTCCTTCATCCCCAGCAGACCTGCAGGAACCCCTGAGGTACCTGGTGCTTGGAGGAGCCTCTGGGCTGATTTTAGGGTGAGTCAAACCCAAACACAGAACTTTTAGGGTTGCAACTCTGGATTTCAACCACTGAGGTCCTGCATTCACTTTCCTGGATCCACTCCAATTTTTTTTTTTATTATTATTATTATTATTATTATGTGCAGTTAAAACCTGGAGGCTTTTAGGGCTTAACTTCCAGAAAGGCTGAGCATCCAGGGCTTATCTTGAAGCCACACAAATCATGTGTAGATGTGGCCCCAGGCCCAGCTCCATGGACCTCTGGAGCCTGGAGGAGCAGGATCACCACGATGCAGGGTTGCTGCTCAAAGCTCTGCATTTTCACAAGGGGGAACAGTGTTCCCTCAGCTCCACAGCCAAGGTCGTCCTCTCCTGCAAGCTCCAGCTCCTGACTCACTACCAGGAGGGCATAAAAAAGCATTTCAAGATAATTTATTCTTGCTGAGCAACAATAGCAATAGCTAATCTCTTATATTAAACCCTTTAATGACTTAGGGGACTTATGAAACCATCGGGGCCCGTTCAGTGAGTGCCTGCTCTGGCCCACGCTTTTCAAAGCTTAAATCTTGAACAGAGCAGAAAAGAAATTTCACAACAATTTGGAGGAGGGGAGGGGAAGGGGGGGGCACTGTGCTAAAATTTATGGAGCAGTTTGGTTTCCAGGACTGCTGTTCCTGCTGGGCAGAGCTCTGGTGATGCATTAGGGTAACATGTCATCGGGGCCGTGGAGCTTCGTGATGCATTGCAGCAATAAGTCCTTTCTAATACATCACCAGGGCAGCTGCTGGCCCAGACTGGGAGCCAAACAAAAATTAGGCAAGGAGTTCCACATACACACACACCAAAGATGCTTTTTTTCCCCTTCTCCCTTTCCTTGCCTCTCTCCAGGTCCTTCTCTCCTCCTCGCTCCCGACCTCCCCCTGCCCACAGCACTTTGCTGGGGATTTATTCATTGTGGCTCCTCCATGGAAATTCCTTTCTGGTGGAACCAATGGAGGACAATGCTCTGCTCCCCAGGAACACACCCTGAGGAAGGTGAGGAATTAGATGTGTAATCCCTTCAGTCTGACAGGGACCAGCACCACGTGTTTGAGGGGGGACAGCTCATGGTGGCAAGTTGTGGGTGCAGGGCAGTGGAGGCCCTGTTTTCTATCCTTAATCCAGAGTTAGTAGTTAAGCTCCAATTTAGCTGCACTTAGTCCTCAGGGTTTTGTTCAGCTAATGATATTAACAATTGTCACCAACCCATGGAAGCATCCAAAGTAACTTAATAAACTCGAGTAGGCTCTCAGCTAATGCAGTGACTGACCTCAGGAGGCTTTAGCAAAAGGCTCCATCACCTTCCTCACCTTTGCTCAAAAGCTGTACAGGTTCTGGTGCCAGAGCACAGGTCAGAAAGGAGTTACTGGAGTGTCCAGGTAGCAGCCTTGTAACATCTCCAGCCCGGTAATCTCACTGCCACCCTTCCAAGCTTCTTCTGTCCCTTCTGCTTGGCTTGGCCCTTTACACATGTGACAAACAGACCTCTGGAAACTCAGCAAATACACTGAAGACCCTTTTTTCTCAGCCTTGAAAACTCACTTCACTCTGTTCCTCTCCTGCTGGTTTCTCCAGAGGGAAGCCCAGGTGGAATGTTTCAGACCTGACTCTCACTGTTCCCCAAGATGCTCAGACTTGGCAGCACAACCAGGGAGATGTTTCCACATGGGGCAGAGGAGAAGGAAAACTGGGAGCAGATGTAGCCCTGGAGAGGGTGGCTGGCTCTTGGAGCTGGGATTAGGACTTGTTCTGGAGTTCTCTGCTGTTCCCTTCAGTGGGGGCTGGCTCAGGACACAATATAATGTTCAGTGGGGAAGTGCTGGATACCCTGGCCATGCACACAGGCTGCAGAGTTTGGTGTGTTCCAAGGGATTGTTTTGATTCCTTAACTTCTTTTTAGTCCTCCTTTAGCATCTAATGCCCTGCACTTATTAAATCACCCAGCACAGCAGAAAGAGAGGGAGGAAAATCACATCCATGGCTTGTTACCATGCATGAGGCATAACCAAGTGCTTCAAATCCCTGAGGGGATTACTTGGGAATCACCAGGCCACCTGGAGTTTCATTATGGCTCTTACAAACAGGCTTTTAGCAAGAAGGATGAGGTGGGGGGAGAAGGGGTCTTCCATTTAAGCCCTGAAAAGAGATAAAGTTTACAGAGCTGAACAATGGCTCCCAATGGCTCAGCCCAGTCAGCTGAGCCCGGGCACTGGAAAGGATTAATCAGAGCGAAAAATGTCAGCTCACAACAGAGCCTTTAGCCAAGTGTCCAAGCCACAGAGCTCAGCAGAGACCAGCCTGAGTCATCCTCTGATCACGTCCTGCTTTTTCCCTTGCTCAGTCTGACTCAAGAGTTTGGGGTTGAGCCCAGCTCCTCTCTGCTCTGTCATGAGCTGCTCCTCCATCCTTAAGTCCTGTCTGTAGGAGAGCCCCTCTCTCACTCCCGTGGATTTCCTTGGTCACCCCTTGTATCCCCCTCTGCCACATCTCGTGCTTTTGGTTATTCACAGGAGCTCTGACACAGAAGAACTTTGCATTTTTGGAGCACCCTTAGCTAGGATGGAGAAGGATCTTGCTTTAGTCTCTATGAGCACCATCCTCCTCCTAGGTCCAATATCTCTTTGAACACTGGGATGATGGTACTGATATCCAAGGGCCTTGTTCTGCTTTTAGCTAAAGAAGAATTAAATTCCCCACTTTTTGACACCTTTGTCAATTTATTTTATTTACGATCCAAAAATTTAGAAGAAAAAGTTAAAAATATTAAACCTCTTCACCCTTGAACTCCTCCGGTACCTCTCCACTCTTTGCTCTTTCACATAATGCCAGGACTTTGGAAGGACACAAGGCATGTTTTTGTAATATTTTGCAAAATTGCAAGAAGGAATCAGCAGGTAAAATCTTCTGGCCTGCATTAAGAAAACAAATAACCGGCTCCGAGGATTGTCGTGGACGTCACTTTTGATTGGAGTTAATCCCAGGTGGGGAAGGAATGGATGACACATCTCTTAGAAATGCTGGCTCTGCTCTCAGGCTGGGCAAGAACAACTCAGGGTTTGCAGCTTAGGAGTTTATCTGTAGGGATCTATTATATATTAGACTTATAAATATATACAGTAGCCCTTCTGTTCTCTTTTAAACAACGTGTCCCTATTACAAAATGTTTGTTTGCTGACCTAGACAAGAAGTCCTGGAAGGATAAAAGGAATTGCAGGGGATACCCTCAGCAGGGTTATGCAGAATGAACACGCAGGACTGAGGATCTGGAGGTGGTGGGGACATCCCTGCTCTCCCTGGATCATTCCTTCACAACCAGTGAGGATTTTCATCCCCCTGAGCTCTGAGCAGCGTTGGTTGAAGGGGGGTTCCTGCAGCATTTCACCTCCTTCCTTCCATGAGCAGCACAGGGCTGTGCTGACTAACTCCTGTCACACAGGCCTGGCAGCTCAGGAATTCAAACCCAGGCAACCCTAAGGTGACTGGAATATCCTTTTTTTCCTCCAGCTTAACCTTTATCCTGTTATTGAGGATAAAAAGTATGTCACCAAATACCTTTACTGTGGGTGCTGGAATTAAAGCCTCTCATCACAAGCTTTCAACTGGCTGCCAGTTTGAAACCTTTAGAAAGAAACCCAACCTAAAATTCTCCTTCTGCATTTGTTCTGTCACTCTGTTAAAATAGAACAGCTGAACAAATTATCAACATTTTGGGAGGATTAGGAAAATTGATACAGGCTGACTCACTGCATGCCTATATAACCCCAAGTCATGCTAAAACCCAGGAAATGAGACTGGGACTGGAAAGGGTGAGAGAATTATTGTATTATTGTAGCATCCTAGAATGCCAGATTACTGGACTCGCTTTTCCACTGGCTATTTATGCCCTTGGAGATGTCAGAACATTCTTGCTACAACCTGATCACCATTTATTCCTGAGATATATTGGTGTTCCACTACAAGTTTTGTTACTCTACAAAAGCACAACCTTAATGAAATAGTTAATTCAATTTAAGCTGCATATGTTAGATATGAGAAATAGATTAAAAGTTAAACCATCGTTACAGAGCAAGTGTTACTAAACTCTATTTAATACAAAGCAATGGATAACAAGGATTTTGGGCCCTGTCAGGTCATGTAGGGGTTAGTAAAGGACATCTTTATAATGAAGGACTTCAAGGAGAGACAAAAGATATCCTAAATATGTGTGAATCAATTTATTTAAACTAAGTAGGGAGTAGCTGTTTTCCATAGATTTACATCTGAAGGAAAGTGTTCCCAACTCTCAGATTTAATTTGTGGTGTTGGAAGTTACAAATATTTATATCTTGTTCAAAGGAGAGAATTCTGGCCCACAATTTTCTACAGTCTTTGTTTCTCCTGCCCTGCAGACGTGCCTGTGCTAGAAAAGACCCAGCAGCCTCCAGCAAGACTCTGCTGGTCATACCTTCAGTACAACCCAGGCTGCTGGAAAAGCCTCACCTCGGCGCCAATTTTCAATATTAGAGATATAATTGTAATTAGAGAGCAATCTGAGCACAGAGGTCACTTTGGAGGCTGTGACTTCTGACAGCTGGAACTTCTGACCCAGCTCCTGAAAACCTCAGCCTTCACCTCATCAGGGGAAGGAGCAGGCACCACATTCTTCCTGCTGCATCCCTCCTGCTGCATCCCTCCTGCTGCATCCCTCCTGCTGCATCCCTCCTGCTCCATCCTTCCTGCTGCATCCCTNCTGCTGCATCCCTCCTGCTGCATCCCTCCTGCTGCATCCCTCCTGCTGCATCCCTCCTGCTGCATCCCTCCTGCTGCATCCCTCCTGCTCCATCCCTCCTGCTCCATCCCTCCTGCTGCATCCCTCCCACCGCATTCCTCCTGCTGCATCCTTTCTGCTGCATCCCTCCTGCTGCATCCTTCCTGCTGCATCCTTCCTGCTGCATCCCTCCTGCTCCATCCCTCCTGCTGCATCCCTCCTGCTCCATCCCTCCTGCTGCATCCCTCCTGCTCCATCCCTCCTGCTCCATCCCCCGAGGCCAGGGCTTTGATTTGAGCCCCAGTGCCGGGTGAATAAACGGTGGATCCCCGGTCCGTGTCGCCGGGACAGAAGGATCAGGGAGCATCAGCTGGTGTCCTGCCTTTGATCCTCCCCGAGCCCTTTGCGGGCTTTGTGCCTGGGGCAGGGATCACCTCTCCAAGTGAACGCCTGCAACCTTTCCCTGACCGTGGGGGGCCTTTTGATGCGGCGGGTGTTGATAATTAGGGCCTAATTGAGTGATTAACAGCCCCAGCAGTTCACGTCTTGAGGGGCAGGAGAGGAGCCTTGGGCTGGTCCCGGTCCCAGCCCTGGAGATGCGTTTTTCCAGCCCCACGTTCCCCAGCAGGTCACTGGGTGGTGACTCCAGGCCGGGCTCCTTCTGGGATGAGGCTGAGCACGATCCAGCTCCGAAATGTGCCGAGCCAGCAGAGCCAGGGAAGGTGATTCCACTTTCTCCCGAGTGCTGTAATCACTCCAAGCCACTCTTGACAACAACTGGGGCGGGAATGGGCTCCCATTTGCCAAGACACACGGGCTCCACAGGCAAGGAAAATCCCCCTCGATATAGTGAACTTAATTAACCGAGCCTATTAAGGCAATATTAAAAGAAGCCTATCTCAGCAGGCCCTCACAGCGGGGAGAGCCAGCAGAGCTTTCAATTTAAGCCTTATTGCAGGTCTATCCCAGCTCCGTGGGCAGCCTGGGAGCTGCTTAATCCACACCTTGGGAGCGGGGAAAGGGGCTTGCAAAGAGCTGGGAGGGGGGGCAGGATATCAAAGGAACTCAACCTGTGATATATTAAATGCTCACTTTGTGGATGGAGGGGAAAGGTCTATAAATGAGGTGGTTATTTAGCACTGAGTGAAAAAAATGACAGCGTGGACATGGTTAAAAATTATAAAACAGGGCTTGGGGAATCCAAAGCTAAGCTTTTGCTGAATAATTCTGGTGAGCTGTCGTGCAGGAATAAGCAGCTTCTCGCTAAAAAGTGCAAATTTCTGCATAAAATCAAAGAAATAATTCCTTCATCTCCTACTTTCCTCTCCTCTTCCCTCATACGTAAGTTGGCGACTAGTTTTTGATCCCTCTTTACTTCTCAAGGAAAATAAGTGTCACAATAGAAATCCCAGGGGTTTTCACTGAAGAAAAAAAAAAAGGTCTGTTTAGGGTGGCTTGTGTAGTAATGAAGGATTTCTACCTCCACATGCTGGGCTGGTGGTCAGCAAGCACTACCAGAGTGCCCTAACTCTTAAATTCCCAATTAGAACAAACCCCAAATTATTATTTGCGTGGATAACGTACCCCGTGTGTGTTTGCACTGCCCATGTTTTATTTTTATACCAAATAACAAGGGGCTGTAAAGCCTGGGATCCTTCCCCAGTTTATTTCAATAGCTGAATTAAAAATAGAAGGTCCCACTGAAGAATGTCTGCGCTGTGCAGCCCAAGGATAATTGTGTGTGGCTTCAGTTTGTTTGGGTAGGAAAACCCGGAGTAACTCGAGAATTCATTACGAGAAAAGTGCAGGACTCCTGCCATGTTCTAATGGGCTCTTACAGCTGGAAATGCAGAATTTACAGGGAAAGTCTTAAAGAAATGACAGGAAAATCTGAGGAGATAACAAAACTGGCAGGGAAATTAATAGAAGCCTTGGGTTCTCTAATCCACAGTGATTAATATCTTTTAGTTCCATGATCCTTGGTTTCCACTTGAATTGATAAATTAGCAAATGTGGCTTCTCTGCTTTAAATCAATACCCCAAAAAATTCTTAGTTGGCCTCGCTGGCCTATTTGTCATCCTGTTTCTAGCTGAAGGCTGGACATAATACTTATTAGCTGCTCTTTTTTCCAGTTGTATTTGAATTTCTTTTTTATTTTAGCTGTTATGCTCAGAATAAGATGGTGTGACCAGCATTTGAGATGCTAATCATGTTCAGCATGTGGATAGAGCCAAAAGGTTTAATAATGGTCTTGCCAAACTTTTAGGATTATCCACCCTTTAAGCATCATTTGGCTTCAAAGGATCAGCACAGGCTCTGAATTTTCCCAGAAGTCCCTCTCTTTTGCAATTTAAAAAAAAAAAAAAAACAGCTGGAAAATCTGTGGGAAAATCAAATAAGGAAAATGGAAATGATGTTACATTGCTGCTTAATTGTAAAATAAATTAAAAACCTGTGGTTATTGAACAGTTTCCATGTGTGCTGCATTGCAAGGGGAATTCTCTGCTCTTTCAGTCTTCTAATTGTCATGGAATCACAGAAAGGTTTGGACTGGGAGGGACCTTGAAACTCATCTCATTCCACCCCTGCCATGGGCAGGGACACCTTCCACCAGCCCAGGTTGCTCCAAGCCCCGTCCAACCTGGCCTTGGACACTTCCAGGGATCCAGGGGCAGCCACAGCTTCTCTGGACAACCTGTGCCAGGGCCCTCCCACTCTCCCAGGGAAGGATTGCTTCCTAATTAATTACTATTGACAATCTGTCTTTAATTGGAGTGTGTAGGACAGAGGTATTTCCAGCCCTGAAACGCGAATTCTCTGGCATTTCTTTTGCTGTGAATATTATTTTCCACAAATGCCCCAAATACCCCACTTAAACCCTCCGTGCTGGGTGCAGAAATTTATAGCACATATAAAATGTGATGAACTCCCAGGGAGAGCCTCTGAACATTCCCCATGGCGAGCTGAGTCTCTGTTTCAACCCTTACTTTTAAATGTGCCGCCGTCTTCTTTGGGGAAGGCAAAAAAAAAAAACCCAAATCTGCTGTGCCTTCCTGTGTTTTTGCTCCACGCTCCCGTCCTCCATTTAGCTGCGCTCTATTTTCCTTCACACTTACTTGACATCATGGAAATTCAATTGATGCCAATAATTTATGGTGCTGTGTGGGGGGACGGAGGTGTTTCTGTCATTAGAGCATGAGATCGCTTTCCCAGCCCGCGCTCGGGAGCCAGATCCTTCCCCTCCCAGGCTCCAAAGCCATCCCAAACCCGTGTCTCGTGGAGCTGCCATGGCTTAACACCGCTCCTCTTGACGTGCTGTCACTCACTGATATTTAGACTCTGTTCCACAGCAATTATTCCTCGCGGATCCCTCCACGAGAGGAGCCGCTCGTTCGGAGAGCGAACGCGTCGCGATGAGCTGCCCTTGTGTAAATACATCTCTCTTTGTACGAAACAAGCCCGTAATTCAGACATAGGTTGTGTTTATTTTTGAACATGAGGGGGTTTTTTTGTCAGGGAATGTGCAGCTCGACCTCGTACTCGACAGGAAAGTGTTTATCCAAAGAGTTAATGCGGATGAGTAATCCGGGACGCTCCTGCCAGATCCCGGGCGGTGGGATTCCCGTAAACAGGCAGACACTTTGAACCCAGGGGTTTGATTTTGTGTCATACTCCAACCACTAAAACAACACACCACCGTGGAGTCCTTCCCTGCTAAACCAAAACACAGATTAAGCCATGGAAACTTAGGCTGGGAGTATCATTTGGGGGGGAACCTTCTGTTCATCATCACGTCCTCTTTAATTCGCCCTGGCTCCAGATTGGCCGAGTGGTGTTTGTGCAGTGTGGGGGTCTGGTACAACACTGGGAAAGCTGTCCTGGGTCTGTGCAATACCCACAGACATGGAGATGTAGTGACATAACCAAAGACGTGAAAAATGAGGGAGAGTGGACCTTGGGGCTAATATTTGTGTGCATAAATTTCCCTCCTGGTTCCTTTCCCTGGAAATTTAATCTCGGGCTGGTTATTCCTTATCTTTCTTCTTCCAGTTTCCCCCCTCCCTCTAAACTTCCTTCTGTGAGGGACCAGGTCCTGGACTGGTGGGATCACAGCTCTGACCCTGCTCAGTAACTCTGTACAGATCAACATTCACCCTTTTATTGTTGATATCAATTATCAGTGCTGCCAGAGAGTCACTTTAAAAACTTGATTTACTGAAGCCATGTTCATCCGTTGCAGGATACACTTTCATGTGCAATAAATACCAATAAACATCTAATTCTCAAGTTGACCCTAAAAGCCCAGTTCTGCCCAATTTTAGTGCTAGTCATGGACTGGATATGGGAACTGTATCAGTAAGACTCTTGGAGCTTTTTACTGTGGATGTTATGAAGCTCAAATTCCCCTGGATAACTGCTCAATATTAATACCACGCAGAGTTATGAGGCTGAAGTCTCCAAGAAATAATGAGAATAATGTGCATGTTAAGGACATTACATAACCATCCTATTAGCCTGGCATGAGTCACTGCTGAAGGGCCCTGTATATCTTTCAGGGTGGATTAAGGATAGAAGCCACTGGGTATCATGAGGGCTCCTACAATGCTCCATAACAGCTCCAAAATGTGAAATGTCTTTTGAAAACAACTATGAAAAATACCCATTTGTCGTGTGCAGTAAATAACTTGCTCACTGGGGAGGTCAAGAGCTAAAGGCTCCCGTCCAGGTTGGGGATTAATGACCTGCAAAATACCAGTTTAAAAATAGGCTCTTCTTCCACTTAAAGACACTCAATAACGAAGCATCTCCTCCCCTTCCTCAGCCAAGTTCCAGGCAGAAAAATGGGCTTTTGCTGTGGATGCACAGAGATGAGTTAAGCAGTGATAGAAGGAACAGGATGTAAATCAAGGGCTGGTGGCACTACACCCTCTTCCTGGCCTTGTCAGGATGTGGCACGAAGGGCTGGAGACATCCAGGAGTCGTTGGTTCTGTCGGGAACAACTGGGAGGGAAGAGGCTGGGATGCACCTCCCTGCTCAGGATGTGTTTATGTTGGTCCAGCATCCTATGACAAGTCATAAACGTCCCCGCAGTGGACAAATTTCCGTGGCAGAGGGGGAGTATTTATGACGAGATTCAAAGGTATAGAAGGGTGAGAGGGAAGGCAGAAACCCAACCTGTCCTGGGCTGCAGGATCGATGAGGTGACTTTAGTCCCTCGTGCTTTGTGCTGTAATGTCCCTGTGTGCACACCCACGGCTAATGGGCTGGGCTGGGCTGCTCAGAGTCATTTTTCAGAGAATTTGGTGTCTTCCAGTTTGCCAAGATGGTTTTGCAATATGTCAGGATATTTAGAAGAAAAAAAAAATAAATTAAAAATTCCTCTTCTAGCTCTGCTTCTTTTGTGTGCCTTTTTTTTTCTTTTTTATTAATGGGGCTAAAAAGCCATGATTAAAGGGACAATTTCATGCCTCAAGTGGTAAAAGTAGGATGAAACACATTCTGCCTTGCATGACCCTGCAGAGGTGTCTCCGAGCTGGGCTGATTTCTCTGGGAATATTAACCCAATAAAACATGACTCAGGGCCACTCAGTAGCCGTGAGGTGGTATCAGATATTTTGAACTTCTAAACCATTGTAGATTGTTCCTGCAGTCTTGACTATCCCCATTCACAGCGTTTTCACCAAAAGGAGCAGCTGAGCCCATGTTCCTGCAAGGTTCTTGTCTCCTTATTTTTGCCTTGTGTTCCTGTTTCCTTCAAACCAAGAAAACCCAAGGCTAAGCTGAGGAACTGTTCAGCAGACCGAGCTCTGCTGCTTTCTTACCCCGAGCAGTGCAGGACAGATGCTCTGGATTTCAGTCTGCAAAGAACAAAGCTTCCTCCTGGACTCTTTATTTTAAACAGGACAGGCCACCCACAGCTCCAAACACGCCCAGCGAGAGGAAAAATAAATGGCTGAGCTCCTCTGCAGACACGGATGTGCAGAGCATGTCTGCAGGAGGAACTGTTTGGAAAAAGACATTCCCGTCCCACCCAGGTGCTGCCATGGGATGGGGCTGGGGGCATCAGCACCTCCCAGCAGTGGGGAGAGTGTGCTGGGATGGAGGCAACCATAAATCACCCCGGCCCAGGCAGGAGCAAGGGAGAGCTCAGCAAGCCAGGCCCGTACAGATGTTGGAGAAGGTAATTTGGGAAGGTTTCAACACGGGAATGCCAACTCCTCTGCTTCACAGGAAGGCAGAGTCAGCAGTGCTCCACTGGCTCGTGGCCATAATACCCCACCACCATCCTGAAGCAGCAAATTTTCCTTCTGAACAGGAGCAGAGAAGGGTGGTTGGACCTGCTGCAGGGACCAGAGCCTTTGGTTTGCGGTGGTTCCTTCTCCAGGCGTGTTGGCCATGGGGTTGCTCGTGGGGAGGTGGAAGCAAGTGCTGCCCCAGCCCCTCCTGGTGATGCTGAAGGCACAGGAGGTGCCTCAGCCTGTGGAAAGCACTCATCCACGAAACAGAAGAAGGAATGAAAATGAAATGAGGAGCCAAATGTTCCTTATTTCCACCCAGCTGGCTCTTTTCTGAAGGTCCCCTCCCCAGCCGGGGCAGAGGTGACCTGCGAGCTCTGCGTGTCTGTCACGGGGTGTCATGAACGGCCTCTGCGAGTGCTCTGGGCTTTTTGTTTTCCACAACATGTAGAACACGAGGGAGATGTTGGATCTGGAGGTTTCCCATGCCTTCCTAATTGAGCAGAGAGCAGGACCCGGGCAGGCTCCCTCCGAGGGCGGCGTTGGCTTCGCAGCTCAGCCGAAATTTGAGAGTCGTGTTTGAAATTGTGAAACACTCGTGGTTTTCCAAAGGCTGCATTTTCATGCCTCGTTCAATAAAAAAATGGCTTTTCCTTCTCGTGGAAAGCTGAGACCCACCTACAAAACGTCCTTAAACTTGGGCTGCAGTCGGTGGAACCGGCAGCACAACATCCCAGAGCTGCCTCTGCCATCACATCCCTTTCTCCGGGTCAATATTCAACTGTGGGCAAAGTTTGTACCTGAGACTTGAGAGCAAAATTGCAACACTTCTGTATCAGCCTCTCTGCAGGCAGGAATTACTCAAAACCATCCGTGGTTTTACTTATTAGGTGTGTGTTTCAGGCTCTGTGCGATGTTTGTAGTTATTTTAATCAACCTGATGTTTAAGGTTTCCCCTAAAAAAGGCCAGATCCTGCACTGGGTTAAACTGGTGAGGGTCTTAAGAGAGCAGTGGAGCAATGTCAAAGCAGGTCAGCTGCAGCTGGACCTAAAATCCCTGAAGATGAGTACATTTAACACTGACGTGGGGCATGTTTTCCACTGAAACAGGTTAATAGCAGTGGGCAAAGGAAAAAAATGAGTGCACCTCGTGCTGAATTAATTTGACAAATAATGTGCACGAAACTGAGCCTTGGAGAAGGGGTTGAAGAAGCTCCCAGGGGAGGAGCAGGTCCAGAACAGGCCCAGCAAGGGCAGCTCGTGGTGTTCTGCCCCAGCCCCGCTGTCCCAGGCTGTTTGTTTTTCCTTCCATTCCTCTCTCTCTGTGTCCCAGAGAAGTGAACGCTGGATTTCAGCATTTCATCCCTATCAGGAGCTGCTGTGGAGTCACCTGGCAGTCTGAGAGCAGCTCAGGGCCAGGGATCAATGGGTTGTTCCCTGCTTTCCAAAAGCCCCTTTTATTTTCCCCTTACTGGCAATAACTAATATAAACACAGTAAATATTGTGCAATTTAGCTTTTTTAAAAAATAAGTAAATAAACTGTTAATTAAGAATCGTGCCTTGATAAATTAATAAATCAAATTAAAGCCACATGAAAGTGTGGAGATGGAGCTGAACAAGCTGTGGCACTCAGAGGCCCATGGATGAGGTCTGTGTTACTCACACGAGGCTGTAGCCAGAGTTCAACTCCACATTTCACGTTCCCTAATGAAACTCTTAATGCAAATCTTGAGCTGAAGTGGCTCAGTTTCATCAAAACCAAATTTTGTGGCATGTTTTCCACCTTAAGTTAGACTAAAATCACACGAAGCCTTGTCCAGCCTGGCTTGAATGTGAACCCCAGTGAGCCTCTTCAAGGCCAGGCAGGGACGTTTTGTGTTGGGGCAAAACCAACTCAGGGCTGCAACACAAACAGCAAAAAAACCCTATTCTGTTCATAGAATTTGTTACCTGCATTTCTATATCAGCATTTCACCAAGCATGGAGTGGAGAATGAAAAAAAAAAATCCACTTGGAGTTTGGGAATGTCTCTGCAAGATCCTCTCTACAGAATGTTTTCTCCTCAGGACGGAAAGTTCCTATAGGAAATAATGTTATTTGTTCTCATTTTATTTTTTTTTTGCTTATGTCCCACTAACCACATGGGTTTAAACTCTTTGAGATAACTTGAAAAAAGCAGGATGTTTCTTTCTGCAGAGCTGCTCCCAGTCATACATTTTGTGTCTGGGATGATGTCAGAATCATCTGATGGTGGCGTAATGGAGATTGTTCCAGCCAACTGGCAAACGTGAAAATGGACCTTTAAATCATGGCCAAATCTTTCTCAGCTAATGGTACTTCAAAGGAACTGGATGTGAGTCTCCTCAGAAACACGTTTTTGGGTTGTTTTTTTTTTTTTTGTCTTGGAGGTGGTAGTGATAGCCAGGTTTGAGGCTGCACCCAATGAGAGTCTCCCTCAAGGAGTTCCAGCAAAATCTTTTCTCCTTTTTTTTTTATTTTTATTAGAAAGCAAGTGTCTGAGGTTTCCAGAACCAGACTGTGGGATTTCTGGAGGTAAAAGGACTAAGGGGAAAAAAAAAAAAAGTTCAACAAGACAGAGGTTGATAAACTTAGCGAATTTAAAAAAAAAAAAAATCAGCCTATGGAAATGCAGTTTTATTTTTGGAACCTACATACAGCTTCGTTTCATGGGAGAGTTATTCACAGATCCTGCTCCTGAAACCACTCTTTGGCTTTGGGAAGTGCAAAGCCAAGGAGGCATCGGGGTGACCTCAGCCCAGGGCACGTTGGACACATCCCTCTGTGTCAGGGGGGTGGGAGACCACCAGGCTGGCCCCAACCCCACACAGAAATCCCTCCATTCCCACCCCAGTGCACTTACTGCAACTTTTCAAGTCGTGTAATTTTAGAAGTGCCCGGGGTCCAAAAATATGACAATGCATTAAAGTGCAAAAATCAAACTGTGGAGGTTCATTTTATTTCCATTAAATTCCACCGTGGATATTGCAGAAGCTTTGGTTTTATTATTGCTAATTCCAAGCATAATAAATACGCTTCAGGATCTGGGCTGATTTATTATCATTTTAAACAGTCTGATATTTGCAGCTTTTCATAAATTTGGGGAGTAATGTCTCTTTCCAATCTCAGCCTTCCTTTTCATTTCACTTGAGACACAACCGTTGGTATTAAAATCCAGGATTTAAAATATAATAATTACTTTCCCTGCTTCATTAGATATCTCTTAACTTACTCAAACCGAGGGAATTTGTTTTTTCTTGTCACCTTGTCAATCTGAAAGTTTTCTCAAAGGCAGTTCAAAATCACTGAACTGAACCCACTGAGTTTTATTCAGGTTTCAGAACCCTTTCCTTTATGTTCCTACATTTTATAAGTTCAGATAATAAAACTAGGTGGTCTTTTCATAATCACTTGCACTTTTTTTTTGTAGAAATCTGATACATTTTGCTCATGTTGATAATAATTGATAAGCTACCAAATAGAAGTGGCATCATCCAACCAAACCAGATGCAAACTTTTTAATCTGTCTTTATGTTATCAGTCTTATCAGTCACAGTTGGACTCAATGATCTTGAGGTCTTTTCCAATGTAAATGATTTATGATTCTAAACGGTCATTTTAGATTTTATAGAAACTTTTTTGACCCACTTGAGGCCATTTTTTATGTAAACAAATTCCAGTCTTATATGCTGCATAAAGAATTCCTCAATTTTTGTTCTGGGGGTAGAAGAACATTCAGAGACATTCACCAAAGGCACATTCACCCAAAGGCTACTAAAGAACAGTCCAGTTAGAAAATGCCTTGGCTTTTCTTTTAATCAGACTGGTCATAATGAAGTGAAATCTGAACTAACTGGATTGGCCCAGAAAATCCCCAACATGGCTCACGAGATTGGAGCTAAAACCCTGACAAGTTTTGCAAACAGCTTACAAAGACTCGCTGCTGTTCTACACTAATCAGTTCAGTGTGAAAATAAACACAGGGGTGACCAGGCAGGGCTGTCCCCAAACCTCTGACCTTCTGAGAAAGGCACCGACCAGCTGATGCTCAGCCCCTCTGCCCAGGCTGATATTCAGGAGGGAAGATTTCGATGGGATATTGGGAAGAAATTCTTGCCTGTGAGGGTGGGGAGGCCCTGGCACAGGTTGCCCAGAGAAGCTGTGGCTGCCCCATCCCTGGAAGTGTCCAAGGCCAGGTTGGACAGGGCTTGGAGCAACCTGGGCTGGTGGAAGGTGAGCTTTGAGGTCCCTTCCAAGCCAAACCTTTCCGTGGTTCTGTGTTGCTGCACAGGCAGAAGGGGTTCAGCTCCTGCTGCTCCCACACTGCCCTGAGTGTTTGTGCCACTGGTTGTTGTTGTTGTTATTATGAACATTTCAGTCATGACCTGATCCTGACACTGTTCATCTGCTCAGAAACAGGGTAAGGACAGTGAACTCCCAGTCTCAGCAGTTCAGGAGGAGCCTGACAGTCCAAAGAATTAATGGAGCCAAAAGAGATAATTCAGTGGCTTTGAGTCCCTTGGTGGCACACGGGGCCAGTCGGGTGTAAATAAAGGATAAATCATTAAATCTTTGGGGGCTTTAACTGTGTCATCCCTCTGATCACAGCTCAAGTGGGTTTGTATTCCTTCCTATTTGTCTGGATTTCATGGGGTTTGCGATTTGCCTGTTGTGGAAGTCATTTGTGGACACAGAGAGGACTGGGGTGGGCTCATGGAGAGCAGCACAGCTGGAGCTCTCCACAATTATGGGACTGTCTCCTGTATCCTCCAAACTCTCAGCGTGCCCTGAATCTTATCAGTCATACAGGGTTGGGATGGGCTGGGGCAGGAATTAAATCTTCCTCTCAGTAACAACTCTTAAAACCTGAGTATAAATCCCTGAGGGGACAGTGTCAGGGGAGTGATGGGGACACTTCCCTCGGGCAGGGAAAGCACTTGGTGTTAGAGCAGAGCCCTCAGTGACTCCTGCCCCTGATTTATTCCTTGCAGTGCTCGTGGGCTATGGGAAAACAATCCTCCTACAAATTCCCATGTCCATCTCTCCTCAACTTTGGAGGTGCAGGTTTGGATTTTCTTCTCCCTTCCAGTCCAACAGCTCCTGGAGATTTCACTGAATTCCCTGTATTGGTTTCTTTACCACAGCTGATTCCTCCAGAATGGTTGGAGGAATTATTTACTTTAGTGCCAGGCCAACAGGGATTTTTGAAAGTTGCTGTGTTAAAATAGAAAATGATTTTTTTTCTCCTATCAGCAAGAGTAAAGACATAGGTTTCTCTTCCTCCTTATCAGCATTTACCCAGTGGTTTGAAATCCTTCTTTGCCATATACTCTGTTTAATGTCCCTTCTGTCAGGAGTGCTGGTGCAATCCTTTTAGACAGTCATTTCACTCTTTATTTGATAACTTCCATTCTGATCTTAAAATTTCATTCTTTGTAGTTCCAATTTAAATTAACAATTTAAACAATTTTCCTACTGGTTGCAATGTGGGGCTGTGCTTTGCATCCCAAGGACTCCCCAAAGGCACAGTGGTGCCCACACTCTGCCAAAGTTTGTCCTACATCTCTTTGGTCCACGAGTCTCTGATCACAATATCAGCTTAAATCAGAGCAAGTGCCTTCAGGAAGGCAGGGAGGGATGGTCAAACTTAAGGGCAATGCTCCAACTCAGCACCAAAATCTGACCAAATTATCAAAGGTTAAAATGGGAGAAGGTGAAGCAAACACCTCATCAGAAATCTGTCCTCTAGACTGACATCACAACACTGGCTCATGGTCAGCATTTCGTTAGGGCAGAGGGAAGGCTGAGGGGTTTTAATTCACATTTCCTTCTATTAATATATCTGGGATCTTTGGTTTATTCTGGTTCTCCCCTAGGTGTGTGACATTTTCAGCACTCAGCCCCTGCTGTGGGTTCTCTGGCTCGCTGCAGTGTCCTGGGGGAGCCCTGGGGAGGTGCCCAGGGGTCGTGATGCCCATCGGTGCCAACCCCACCCGGCCCTGCACACCCCCTGTGCCCAGGAGGGGGGGACAAGGTGGCATTTGGCTCTTGGAGGGTCTGAGCTGCCCTTTGCACTTGTGGAACACAATTTCTGCCGGGCTCCACCCCTTCTCCCTCCGAAGCAGATGAAATATTTATTGGGCTGCAGTGTGAGGGCTCAGTGTTTCGTCTGCAGACGAACAGGGGAGTCCTGGTTCTGACCAGAGATTTCTAAGACTTCTTTGTGGCTACTAAACGTTGGAGGAAAAACCACAAATTACCATGGCAGAGGGGCTGGGCCCTGTGTCCTGGCTCCAGAGCTTCCCCCTGCCCTCCCCCCTCCCCTCCCCTTTAAAAGTGCTCTGCATCTGTGTCAATAAGTGCCCCGTGGACACGGCCAGGGGAGGTTTAATGTGCACACAAAATTAACCACTGACAGGGTGGGGGAGCCAGGGAAGAGCAGAGTTGTAATTACACCCCAAATTAAGCTGTTACTGCGATTAAGAGATTTCTTTAATACGTAGCTGAGGAACCTCCTTTCCCCCTGAACTGCTCACAATCCGTCCCCTGTATCTCATTTTCTGGCTGCTCCTCGAATTTTCCTGTCCCTTGACACACCTGGGGTTGTCCCACCTCTCTCTGCCCGTGAGTGAGGTGTCCTGTCCCGTGGCACAGCTGGAGAGACCCCTCCCTGCAGTGCCCTGGGGGACACCAGGTCCTTCCCCATCACCTTGTCCAGGTTTTGGGGCTCTTGGAAGCTCTGAGCACTTCCCAGTATGTCCATCCCAGTATGTCAGTGTGTCTCGTGTTATCTTCTTAACCTCCCCAGAACATTAAACTGAAGAGAGTTTTATGAGTTTAATTAATCCACAGGTGGAGTGGAGCGTCCATAAATTACCAGCATGAGAGAAAATGGGTGAAAACTGGGATATTTTGGGTTATTCAGTGCCAATTTTGGTTTGAAACGGGAAAGTGAGGAAAATGGAGGGTGGGATGGGAAAGGAGAGTCCATCCACCAACATATCCAAGAAGGAGGGAGCAGGGATGGCAAAACAGGAGTTCAGAGATGCCCATTTGGAACAAAACTTTGCTGAGCAGCTTCTCCTCCTCGTCAGCACATACTCGAGTCTCAGTACTGTAAATAGTGTGAATTTTTGGGATGATTGTTAGAACCACTCAAATCCTTCAAACATGAACTATTGTGCTCCCACAAGCAACACTGCTTGGATTTCCTCATGTTACAGATGGCCCTGCTTTACACTTCTTTCCAACATACTTTGTAAAGTAAAAAAAATGTTATAGATGTGATTAATTGACAAAGATTTGGTAATATTTCCAGTAAATTTTTCAATAAACAGTGCTTAAAAAAAGTCAATTGTTTATAGAAAAAAAGAGTATTTCAACAATATATCACCACGTTCAGGAAAATTATTCTAAGGAAAAGGTCTTTTCTTTAATGAAAATATTTTCCTTAGAAATAACATCGGTCAGCTGTATTAATGATATTGGAAGAGTTCGAAGTGACAATGAGCAAACCATGAAAAATGGACAGAAAACAAACACAGAATCACTCCAGTCCTGGACTGCTTTTTAGTTATATTGGAGATTTTCCAGGGCTTCCATTTTTTCCACCGGTGTTTAATGGGCTCTCTGTTTGCATTCATGTTTTCCTGATCTTTCAATCTGCAGGAATGGCTGCTCCTGGCAGGACTCTGTGAGCATCACCCCCTTTGGAGTCTGTGGGACTCTTTCCTTTCCCTGAGGTGATAGGAAGAAACCCCCAGATATGAAGGTATAACAGATAAATAAGAAAAAGCTTGGAAATCAGGATTTCAGTGGCTGTGTGAGGCTCCATCAGTGGACTGAGCCTGTACACGCACTCCCTGGAAAAAATCCCTGCCCCAGAGGGTTTATGCCAATTAAAATTTTCAAATGACATCAGTGAAATTAACCTAAATTTTGCTTGACCTGGAATTTAGGTCAGTTTAGATCATCGTCTTCCCAGGGCTGTCTGAGATTCCGAGCCTCGCGGAGAGCTCTGGAAGCAGAAACGTTCTCCAGAGCAGGGGCAGGTCCTGCAGAGCCAGCACAGGGGTGGGAGAGGATCACCAGCACTCCTGTGGTTAAACATGCACATGATGAGATGAGAAACTGTCCAAGGCTTGGTTGAAGATGCACATTTGGTGCCTGAGGGCACCAGCAGCTGAGTGGGGGCTCAGGGAGGGGCTGTGGGGCACGAGGCAGCTCTGTCTCCTTCCTGGAGAGGTGGATCCCAGGCTGGCAGGGTTGGTCTGAGTGTGGCTGGGGGGAAGGCAGAGCCCCATCATGGAATACTGGAATGGTTTGGGTTGGAAAGGACCTTAAATGGACCTTAAAGCTCATCTCCTTCCACCCCCTAACCCACCCTCCACTAACCCAAGTTGCTCCAAGCCCCCTCCAACCTGGCCTTGGACACTTCCAGGGATGGGGCAGCCACACCTGCTCAGTTGCACTCTTTCATTTCCTGAGATGATGATGATGATGATGATTCCACAGCTCGTTGGATGGTTCCATCACTGAAAATGCTAAAAACATAAAATAAAAGAACACATCAGTTTGTCACTCCTTTCGGTGTGAAAAGAGCCTCTCTGGTACCCTGCTTCCAAATTTTCCTGCAGCAATTCATGCTGTTTTCATCCTTGTGCATAGCTCTTGGCAATCAGCAGAATGCAAGAAAAAAAAAAAAGCTGGAATAATGTAAATTAAAATAACGGAGATGCTGGTCAGCATATGCACGTTCAGTGTCGTGTACATGGGATATTATAGAAAATACATTTACAACCTGGCCATATTTGCTTACTCTTCATTCCTTGAAGCCCCCAGGATGGACACGAGCCCAAGTTTATACTCTCAGTGCATTCCTGCAGCAGCAAAAGGCTCCTCTCCCCGTGGAGCTCTGCGGGCCTGCACACAATTAAACATTTTCCCCTGCACACAATTAAACATTTTCCCCTTCTCCGAGGAGGACCGATGGCCCTGGGAGCGAGCTCAGGGCTCGGGGGCTGCAGAGCTCCTTCCCATCAAGTGGTGGCAGCAGGTTGCTTTGATAGAATAATTCCTGCCTGGATTTACATGCCCCACCCTCATGTAAATAGAGTCGGGATTTAGAAGGTGTGAGCTGGCATGGCAGTGAAGTCTGCGAAATGTAAGCTGCAGTAGCCCTTTTTCCGAAGGCTTGACAGTGAGCAGGGCTCAGTCAGAGACTGGGATCTCATTCAGTATCTGTGAGTGGGAGAAGTGTTGGGGAAAAGAGAGTCATGCTCTGCTCTAATCCATCCCTCCCTCCCTGCCCGCCGTGCTTTGGGTTGTTGGTGTTTGTTCCGAGGAGAGGGGGGGTTCCTGGCCCTGTTCCACGGGAATAGCTGTGAATTGTCACGGTATCAGTGCAGGGGTGTGGGTGGCAGGGCCTCGGAGCTGTCTGGGTGTGTGTTTCCTAGAGCTGGATGAGGTGAGGGAACCTTTGCAGAGCATCTCTGTGCTGCCCAGAGGGATGAGGCTTCCAAGGACCTCAGTCACTGACGGGCCAGAATACTCAGCACCACACCAGGGAATGTCACAGCCCGATTTAGTTGTATGTTCTCCTTCTTCAGGGCTCTGCCCGAGCTCCAACTCGCTGAATACAGACAGAAAACTCTCTTAGAATTAGATTATCCTGGGTCTGGCTGCTCTACCAGTCTGCTGCTGGTACCAGTCATGGCTGGGGTACCTGGGCACTGCAGGAAATGTTGAGGTCCCTGCTGTCTGCCCCCAGCTCTGCATCCTCAGGGTGAGCTCCGAGAAAGGACCTTAAAGGGACCTTAAAGCTCATCTCCTTCCACCCCCTGCCATGGGCAGAGACACCTTCCACCAGCCCAGGTTGCTCCAAGCCCCATCCAACCTGGCCTTGGACACTGGGCAGAGCAGCAGGGAGCAAAGGCCTGGTTGCCTGTTTGTGTGACAGACTGAATCACAGAGATTTTTCTCTCTCAATGGCTGTCTTCCCTTCATGAAGCAGAAATTTAGGTGCTCTTTGCCCCCAGGCAATGCCCAGCACGTCTTTGCCATATTCACGTTACCAACAGCAGGAATAATGCACAATAAACTTCTTCAGTGACTCCAGACAGATAAGGACACTGCCCCACACTTCTGCTGAAATAGTGGGACAAAACTGCTGGGATTATGCCACTGAAATTCTGGATGTGCAGCAGGTATTAAGAGATTAACTATTAATTTCTACAGATCCTCACCTTAGGTGATTTTTCCTATCGTGTTTGACATCCAAACTTGTCAAACTTTTTTCCCCAAGTGGCTTCTTTTTTTTTGTGGTGCTTAAGAAGATGTGCTGCTGTTTTTCCAAGTAAATAAAAGCCCATGTGGGTTGTTCTTAGACTTTGTTTCATGAGCTGGGTTCAAAGCCTTGGTCGCCCCAGGGCAAAGAGAGGACAAGGAGCACAAAAGCTGCCAAACTGGCACCGAGTTCACAGGGGGATTTCTCGGCTGAGTGGGCTTTGGATCAAACACTTGCAGAAGAAAAGCTACAGCACTGAAATCATCAGTCTGGAGCTGTTTCCTACCTGCAGTGCAGGATGTTGCACAACAACAGGCAATGGGTGAGGTGGGATTTGTCCAAGCCCAGTCACCCCAGCCCTGCAGACTCCCCTGCTAATCCAGGGGGGATGAATCACCCTGTTAGACAGCGCTCCAAGATGAGTGGGCTCAATTGTTTTCTGGATGTGTCTGTCTCCTCCATTAATTACAGTCTTTAGGGGACTATTTTGGACTAGATGCCTAATTTTTAGGTAGCCAAAGTGCAGGAAAACAAACCCAGCCTAAATCTTTCTCTTCCTCAGCCATGAAGTCCAGTCCATTTGTGTGCTTGAGTTTTAAGAGTAAACTCTGCATGGTGTGGAGCTGATGCTCCAGTGCTGGCCAAAAAGGGGATTTCAGTTGGATCCTGTGTTCATCATGACATGAGGAAGATGTTTGGGAGCTGCAGGTGACAGACCTGTTGAACTTTAGGTCATGCCTGTGCGGTGGTTTATTGTTTTCCTGGGGAATAAAAGGAGGGAGGCAGCTTCTTGTGAGGAAATAATGTCACAGCCAAGGTCACAGCCTGTGGAAGCTCCAGAGCGCAGGGGTTGTAGTTACTAAGATATATTATATTAAAGATCAGCAAAATCTACCTGAGGCGGTTCAAGCTTTAAAATTTCCTGATAAAAATCAGAACTGGAGAAGGGGGGCTGCCAAACTTGTTGCTTGTACTTACTTCGGTACTTATTTTCAACTACTAAGGCAACATGGAAACCCACATTCATTTAAGACTTTGCCCATGTTTTTGCTTTCCTATGTGAGCAATAATTATCAGGAATTACAAGAAGAAAGCCTTCTTTTTTCCAGACGTGATCCTCTTAAATTTGTTACCAAAGCAGGAGTTTATTTTTGCTGTGAGTAACCTCTCAAAAATATTTACAAATACGCACAATGTTACTCAGACATCAGTAGAAGATGTGGGGAAGTTGCCAGTCCAGTTTGGATTCCAAGCACAGAGACAGTTAAGGTGGAAACCCACTGGCAGCTCTTTAGCCAGAGGAGCAAAGCTTTCGTTCGGGACAGTCGGAGTCTTCCTGTGGAAGCAGATGCTGTCTGGGTGTTATCACCCAGATCTGAACCCTTGTTCACGCTGGGAATTTCCATTTCCAGTTTCCATCTCCTCTCCTGCAGACGCTCAGGGAGCCCTGACAACCCCAACAGCGACACAGAGCTTTTCGTTCCAGTCGAAACCAAACCCTGCCACTGATGGGCAGAGACACCAAGGGCTCCTGGTCCTCCAAGAAAACCTGGCAGTGCCCTCGCTCTGTACACAGCCTCCCCCCTGAGCCGTGGCAGGGACTCCCCTGGGCTCTGGGTGAGATATGACCCCGTTTGGTTTGTTCCCGTGCCAGGCTCTCGCTGGGTTTTAGAGCCGTGACTCCATTAGGCCGGGCCTAGCGCGGGGTCTCCGGGCTCAGCTGATGGATTGGGGCTTTGATCAGGGGGGCCAGGACAAGGCTGCTCTGCAGTGGCTCCACGTCGGGCCTGGCTCTGTGATTTGTGTAAATACACGTTGCCACATATTCCCAGATTAATGTGCTGCTCTCCGGAGTGGAATAACCCCCCTTCCCGCTCAGCCAGAGGGTTTGCAGGTACCTTTGTTTGGATACAGGGCTTGTTCAATGAGAAAGACTAAAACAAGCAGCTGCCTCAATACCTTGAGAGAAGAACAGCAGACACAACCACGGGTTTTTCTCTTTTAACTGATAAAGCAAGACAGAAAACATGGTTCATACGCCAGATTCCCAACCTTCAGCAGCTGGCAGCTCCTCGTTCTCCAGGCAGCTTCACCCATGGCTGGGAGCAAGAAGACACTGGCTCTAAAATACATCTGTTCCTTACAACAAAAAAGGTGATTCCCACTTCTTTTCACCCAGAACAACAGGCAGGAACAAGGAAAAATGGAAGCATTGCAGCCACAAGAACGTCCTTATTGTTTTGTGCCCATCACTGGGTCTCCATAAACACCTCTCCAAGTTTCTTGGTCTATCCCGTTCTGCTCGTGTGTCCATATTAAAAAGGGTTTGTTTTCCTAAGAGGGCCCAAATCCCTCTTTCCAACGAACTGAATTTAGCATTCAGCAGCTCCAGCTCAGCCATCCCTCAGCCCATGACGTTTGTGAGTTATTTCGGGGGTTTGGCAGAGCCCTCAGCATCAGCCTCAGAGCAGCCCTTCAAACTGTGTGCTCAGCTAAATCCACTGCACATTAAAAAAATAGTTAAAAAGTCCAAGCAAGTCGCCCACCTTCCTTTTTGCTTCCCATTCTACGGGATTGTTTTCAACTCAAATACCATGTGGGCGAATATATTCTCCCTCCTCGTCCAAATGGATGTGGGGATGGATTATTTTGCATGATTGTGATTAATTTTTGTGCATTTATGTTCTGCCCCGAGAACAGTGTGGGGAAGGGGAATGTGTACCTGACATTTCACAGGGAAACTTTTCTACGTCTAAAAATTTAAAGTGATTATTTAGGAATTTGGGGTCGTTGATTGGGAGGGCATCAGCTGAGTCAGCAAGTTTGTAGTGCCCTGCAGTCACGTGATCCACAGTCCAGTAAAATCCAAGGAAATATCCAGAAACAACCACACACCACAAGTATTAAAACCCCCATTAAAATACCCAATTAACTACTTACTGTCCTGTGTGGAGTTGAAAGGCAATGAGCAGAACTGACTGAAGTGGGGGGTGATTTTGTGTTTTTACAAACCTCAGAGCGTTTCCCAAATTGCCCCAAGAGATGGCACTTTAAAAATCATCATGATTTGACCCCCACGTGGTGACCTCTCCAAATGCAGGGATTTGCAGTAACAAGTGTGAAGTTTCCACAGCTTGACTGTACAATTTTATCCTAATTTTTAATGTTTTATCTGAAATTCCAATGTTCTGAGTTGATTGACAAGATTAAGATTTACGGCTGATTTTAGTTTTATTTTCTCTATTTATTTCCTGTTTGCAGTTCTAGAAGGAACGCAAAACATACTTAAAACGTGACAGCAGAAAAGCACTGAACAAAAAAACCTGGATCAACAAAAAGTTTTCACTGGATCATAAATCACTTGAATCTGATTTGATCCAGATTCAAAGGAACATTCCTGGAAACTGAAATGAAGTTCAGGGAGCTTTAGTTGGTTTTTTACACATCCATTCCCTGCTGCTCTTCCTCTCCTCCTTTTGGATTTTTACTTTCCTCATTGTTTCTCTCAGCTCTTTTCCTGATAGTTCCTTCTCATCCAGAATATTCCTTAGGTTTCCTATGACAAAAACTTTTAGCTAACATTTGATTTTATCTGCATATAACTTTGTAGGATTGGGGATGGGATCGTGGGAGCTTTTCTGGGGTTGGGGCTGCATACCTTGGGTTTAAACAGGACCTTTTAATTCCTCCTGCTGGTGTCATTCCCCAGGCTCTCCAAACACCAGGAGCTCCCGAGGGATGGATGGATGCTGCCTAATCAGAAGAGCAGAAAGAGGGGTTTGTTGGGACTTTGTTGGGATTTCTCTCTCTCTTTCAG
Organism: Lepidothrix coronata; assembly: GCF_001604755.1. Taxonomy (NCBI): domain Eukaryota; kingdom Metazoa; phylum Chordata; class Aves; order Passeriformes; family Pipridae; genus Lepidothrix; species Lepidothrix coronata. The sequence goes on along the minus strand of NW_016690214.1, from coordinate 1,280,436 downwards.
TTATTAAGTAGATTAAATAAATAAAAACCATTCCCTTTCACTTGTGGTCCAGTGTAAGCAACCCCGTGACGTTCGTTGCCTTGGGATTTATGCATTAGAATGACCTTTGCTTCCAACGCTTTCCAAAGGTTTGCCAGCAAATATCGCTCTTTAATTTGGATTAATCTGCACCTCGTGGAGGATGGGAGTGAAAAACAACAGGACTGGTTCTGCATTGCTCACACCAGTTCACCTTGTTTAAAATCAAGCTGGAACTAATGTAAGCAAGGACTGGGCTGGCATTTAAACCCAGTGTGTTTTCATCCAACATCAGCCAAGAGGTTTCCTTGGCAAATTCCTCCCTTATCCCTGTTTGCTTCTCAGCAGTGGTGATGAGCAAGGAAATCAAGGTACCAGATTTGCCTGAGGGTTTCAGACTTTTCCAGACCCCTGGCAGATCCAGCATTGGATCAGACAGATCCAGCAGATCCGGATCATCCGACCCACTTCGGGCTGTTCAGGATCTGGGGTTTAGTTTGGACCCATCTTATAATTTAATGTTGTGGTTGACAAGCCCTCCTCGTTCCAAGGTGCAGATTGGCCCCAAAAAGAAAAAAAAAAATAAACAGTGGAAAAAAACTTTTCATATGGACAAAACATGAAACCATTCCCGTGTTCTGCCTGAAATTTTCCAGGCGAACTGGAACCTCCTGAACAGCCCCGTGAAAGACCCCAGGAAATAAAGGAAGTTTTACCCTAAATTTTCAGGAGAGATTCAGCGCTGGGGGGCACAGTTGGGATTCTCCTGACTACAGCAGCTTGTTTGGAAGGTCAACTTGCAGGTTTATTGGTTATATTTTCAGTCAGCCATTTCTTTTTCTTCCCACTGTCCAGAGCAATCTGTTCTGTGGGTGGTTGGCAGGAACAGGAGCATAATCTTGTCACTCACTGCCTTTGTTCTTTTCCCTTCCTGCTTTTAGTTTATTGCTCTTGCCTGTTGGGAACTCTCCCTTTTTTTGGATTCTAGATCAAGACAAGAGCAATGTGTCATCAATCTGTCTCTTCCAACAGTTACATTATCTGCTTTCCTGCTTGGAGTGTGGGTGGAAGAACAAGTCTTTTTATGGATAATCTCTATGCCAACAAGCAAACACTGCATTATGGATAATAACAAATAATGATTCACTGCGATGTGTTAGAAGGGCTGGAAGTGCTAATGAACCTCAGACAAGCTCCCAGCTCAGGCAGTTGCTGCTGAATCTCTGATCTCGTGCTTTGGAGGGATCAAAATAGCACAAAACACGGAGACAGGTTGTGTTTGGAGGAGGAAATGGGAATATTTCCCTTCCCTGGAGGTGACCAGAAAAGCTGTGATGCCTGGGATCAATATAATGTGAGCATGGTGGAGATAAAGAGCAGTAAAACTCCTTTGAAATTGAAAAGTTGCTATTAATTTTCTAATAATTTTTCATCAGCAGGGATGCCTTGTTAGAGGTTTTCTTTTATATTCAGATGCATCACACTTGATTTAAAAGCTTTCTGTCCAGTCAATGGAGAAACCTGGGTGTCTTCAGATGGTAATTCTACCCTCTTGTTTTAGTTTAGGAAGGGATAAATCATTATTTGGTAGAGCAGCCTCTTTCTTTTGACTCCAGCTGGGTAGGATTGCCATCTTTCTTTTCAAATTTAAAAACCTGATCGATAGATTTGGATGGAATTAGTCTGGATTTATTTGCAGAAAATGGAAAGTACCTTCTCTTGTTTGTTTGGCATCGAATTTATTTTTCTTTAGTTTATAACAACTTTTTTCGTATCTAGCAAGATAAATCCATCATTTCCTTTCCATCATTGGGAAAAAAACTTCCCTGAAGCCAAGATCCTCATCCCAGATCTACATCTTCCAGCACATTTCTGAGCCCTGGTGCCGATGGTGTTCTCCTGGAGACTCTGAGCAGATAAGTTAACACAGATCCCACAGCCACAAACAGAAACAACCCCCACACAAGCAAAATATTCTTTTGCCACGCGTTTTAGAAACTTTCTGGACATTCTGCTAAACCCTCCACGAGGTGCCCAGGTAGTTTCATGCCGGTGGAAAAGAAGGGAAGTTCTGTAGTCGATTTTCTCTGCGGTGAGTTTGTGCTTAACGACGACGAGAGACTGACGGTGATTTCCACACAGTTGGTTTCAACACGAGCCAAACTTGACTTACAAATCACTGCCTTTCTGGTGACAGGACAGCGAGATGGCAAAGCAGTGGGTATAAATTACTCTTGGTTTACTTAAGAAATAAGTCTGCATCATCAACATAGGAAAGACATCCAGCATCACTTCTACCATGAGCGCGCGGTCCAAGGAAAGCAAATAACGCGCGGCAGCGAGCTCCCAAGGAGCCTTCCCAGGGCATTCACAGCTCCTCTTGGAAGGGTGAAAATGGTCCAGGATCCATCACTCATAAGCTCACTGATCATATCAGGCTGTTTATAAGCAAAGCTGGTTTCATGTGGTGCCAGACAAAGATGTAAACACTGGTTGGTGCCGGCAGAGGAACATCCCAACCCCGTGGGCTCGTGGGAGCCAGGAGGGGGTTATTTGGGAGTAAAAGCTTCAATCACTGAAAATCATTGCTTTGTATCAATGTTGGGAAAGGCACATTACCCAGAGTAATTGCTTCTGCAAGTCTGCAGCTGACTAAAACTGTCAGCAACAAAAAGGGATGTGTTTGGAAACGGCCCGGCGATTTCCAAAGGCTTCAGGATCCTGGGATTGCTCCCCTAGGTGAGGGAAAACAACTGCTGTCTTAAAGGCAGGAAAAACACAGCCAACAGTCAGCAAGAAGTTTATAATAGAAACGATTGATACCCTCACACTGTGCACAAGGTACAGAAAAGGGGCTTGGAATGGGATCAAAGGGACAGATTTGTAATAACAGTAATAAATGTTTCCACCAACAATAGCGTGAAAGCACCAGGGACTAATAAAGGTATTAACTTCACCCATGTTTTCTTAGACTTAATATTACAACCAAGAGTGGTCTGTATTTCCAAATCATTTAATATCTAAAAGATATGTTCAGCTCTGTACAATAAAACTGCAGGGTTTTAAAAGCTTTCCCAGTGTAGGGATGGAGCCCAGTCATCTCTGGCTCTGCTATTCCCACCAAACTGTGGGAGAACACTTTGTTTTCCTCACTCTCTGAGAAAGACATGACAGTGCCTGACCAGCTAAATATCTATGAATTTATCTCTCTTTGCCTGTGTGTGTCTGGGATCAAGGAAATTAGGACCAAAAACGTAATCCTGTGTTTTATTTCGGTGGAAACTCCCTGCTCCCCTTTAATACCACCGATCTTTTTGAACCAGCAGGGTTTTTTCACCCTTTGTTTACCCGGAGAGTTTACAGCGAGATTGTTTGTTTGTTTGTTTTACTCTCAAGCAACACTAATGTTTTTCCTGTGTACTGTAATCTCAGCCACAGCTTTGTCAATATTTGGTCTTATCTTAAAGAGCTCCGAAGCAGGGTCAGAAGAAAGCAAACTCTCCCTCCAGAAAGCAAATATCAATTATTCAACCACCTCAGCCAGCAAAGGCTCAACAAGGAGGTTCTGGAGCAATGCTGGAGCATGAGCAGGGACTGACCAGCTGCCTTTAGGGCTGAACCCCAAATCTCAATCAAATCAATAGGAATGGAGCTAGTGGCTAATTCATTACAAATCCCCTGATAAATCTGATAATAGGTCCCTGAAGCAGAAGGCTGTAAAGGATTTATACACTCCTTTGTGTGGTCATAGCACTGGAGAATCAGTGTGGCTTAAAGGAGCCCATGTGTTAATTCCTCACACTTTTATAATCCCCCTTCCCACCGTTTTTATATCAGTAGGAAGAATAATGTTCAGTTTGTGAATATTCCCTCTCTGAGCTTTCTGTTATAGCATCATTTTCTTTTCCACGTGGTCCTGTTTGAAAGTTCTGATGAGAAGATACATCCAAGTACCTGCCAGAAAGGCCCTACAGATATCTGGGCACTATGAAATTACCCCAAGTTTATAGAATTTAAGAGAGCAGATCATTCAATAAACCTTCCCAGCAAAACTGCAGAGCAGAATTAGTCTTTTGAGAACAGTTTCACTTAATTAAATAAAATTTACATGTTTGGAGAATAACCTCTGTAGCATCTGGAAAAGTTTCCATGAGCACTGTTAGATCCATCAGGATTAAACCATGAAGGTCTGAGTGGTTTAGTGGCAGAGCTGAGCTGCAAAGCTTGACCACCCCAGAGCTTTAAGGCACTGGTTTTGCACCAGCATCCAAGGAAACACTTGGATTTCCATGGGGAGGTCTGAGGTGACTTGAGTAGATGAAGCTGAAGGGTCAGAAGGGATGAGGCAGGAAATGTTTTCCTTTTACTTCAGTCCCCCCAGAGTGGAAACTCTGGAGGAATCCCTTCTCCAAGATAATACTGATTGTAATTTACTATGTTCTCTGTTTCAACAAGCTAAAGAGAAGAGAGAAGAATCTGTGTAGTGTTTGGCCATGGAGACCTGGCTGGTTAAAAAAACCAGGCTCACACAGCCCAAGTGTGTCAAGAGCAGGGAGTGAATCACTGGCAGTGGGAGCTCTGTCAGAATTAGGAAATTAGGTTCATTAAAGGTGTGGTAACTTAATTTTCTATGCAAGCATGTAATGGTGAGGGCTGGGCAGAAAAAAGCCCTTCAGACATCCAGTTGAACACAAACCCACCCGAACTTGGCAGGGTGGAGCATCCCCAGCCCAGCCCTGCCCCTGGCTCCCTGCTTGGCTTATTTTGCTCCCTGTTTAGGTGACTTTTGCTCTAAATAGTCCAAATTAGCCCCAGACTGCCAACCCTCCCTGCCCCTCCATCAGCAGAGGGGCTCTGTGGGTGCCAGGAGTGTTTGGGGGGGCAGCTCCTCAAACCTCACCAGAGGGGCCCCCGGACAGGACCCATCTCCAAGAGCAGGAGGAAGATGCATCCCAGGTGGAACCATGGCCCTGCTTTGCCCTCACATGAGGCACTTTCCAAAGTGCAGCCCCTTCTCCCCTCCTGCTGCTGCTCAGGATGGACACAGGCTCCCCATCCCACACCTTTTATCCATCTGTGTTTCCAAGTATCCACGTCTGCGGTGTCAATCTTTCTCTGACCCTTCTCCATCACCTGGGACTGTGATGGTTGCTCTTCTCCAGTTGGATTCAGGCTTTTTGCTTACTGATTCCTTTAAACTTTTTCCATAAACCAATTACACAAATGTGCTGGAATCATATAATCCTCCAATTAAACATCAGCATTCCCCGTTCCTGTAGATCCTCTGGGGCATATTTATGGATAAGTGGGTGGTGGATGAGCACAGAGAGAGAAAACCCAGAGATGAAATCTCCTTTTCTCTCAGCCTGACTCTCTTTCCACCACTTCTTGATTCAAACAAAGGCATAAAACCAAAGCAACTCCAGCCTTGACCTCTCTATATGGTTTTTTTACAGCTAAAACTTCACAACTGGCTCCCAAATCACTCTCATTGCCTCACTTATCCTTAAGATGCTTAAACTCAAATTAAACAAATTTGGTTTCCCAAAGAAATGTTGAGATTTTACTCCTTTCTAATTGCCCAGCCCAAAGAGAGATCCCAGATTAATTTCCCAAAGCCCATGAAATCCCTCTGGTTTATATCTATGCACTTAAACCAAGGATCCTGTCCCTGTTCTTTAATTCTCAGTGTAGGGTTATTCCTGCAGCCAGAATTTCTGGTGGCCTATTAGAGCTATATAAAACTGTAAAGATTTCCTGTTCCAGCCAGCAGCAGGTCTTCCAGAAAATCAGAACTGGATTATTCCAGGGAAAGTCAGTCAAGAGACACCGAGATGCCACCAAAGGTGTTACTGGAGGGTCTTCTCCCTCCGTTCCCAGCCCAGCCACCCATGGCAGGTCCTGCCCTCCCTGTGCTTGGGAATAAGAGGTTTTTAGGAAGCAGCTTCTGGGGTGTACAGATATTTTGTGGGTGGTGTAGAAAGACATCTAGTGAGATCCTGGGGGATCCTCAACAGCAGTCTCATGGTTTCAGTGGAGCTGCATTGCCCTACATGGATGAGAACAGTGAACAGGGGCTGAAATTTGGGATTTATTTCAAATTGTGCATCTCCTTTTGGATTCACAATGCGCTCTTACTAATGCCCTGTTACCTGTGCCCTGTGATTAATCCAGCTCCAATTAACATCCATTTCTACACCAGCTAAATCAAACCCTGAGCCTTCCCAGGAGGGGATGAGCCCCCGGTGACCCTCCAGGCTCCATCCTCACCATTCCTGGCTGATGGAGCTGCCAGGGGGTCCCAGGGAGCCCCCTCTCCCAGCACAGGGAGCGAGGCAGGTGAGTGGATACCCCAGGGATTTTTGACACTGCACATTTCACCAAGGATCTGCTGTGTTCGTGTTTCACCTTCGGAAAGCCGGGAGAGTGAACATTATAAAAATTATTAAATAAAAAAAAAAAAAATTTTTAAAAAAAAAGGGGCCAAAAGAAAACAGTGAAAAGCAACAAGGAAGGTTTCTGTCCAAAAAAAAGTCCGAAACTGGCTCCAATTGGACCTCAGTACGGAAATGCTGGAACTTGTACCCTCCAGTGGCAAAATAAAACAGGCTGCCATTATTAGAAATTTGCTACAGCTAAAGATGTAACATCATAGCTAAATTCAGTCAGAGACAGGTCGAGCAACAAAAACCAGGAGCCAAGGCAGTCTAGTCTGGTCTGAAACCTGATTCAGGCACCAGATTATGAATAGATTTAACTAGTTTGCCAAATGAAAATGTAGATTTTGGCAGTGTTTGGGCTCCTTTTATTTTTTGATGTTTTTGGTGTGCTATATGTGGAGTCCTATTGCGCTCTGTGGGGATATGAGAAAAGAGCCTTTTTATATTATATAACGACTTGACGTGCGTGTGTGTGTGTATAGAACATAAAAAACACCATTAACCACAGAAGTGCTGGAAAGCCTGAAGGAGCTCTGCCTGAGGTCCCTCACTGAAGGAATCTGCTCCATACAAGAGATCTGGACAGGCTTTCCAGAGAAGCTGTGGCTGCCCCATCCTTTAGAAGTGTCCAAGGCCAGGTTGGACGGGGCTTGGAGCAACCTGGGCTAGTGGAAGGTGTCCCTGCCCGTGGCAGGGGGTGGGATGAAATGGGATTTAAATCCCTTGCCACCCAAAATATTCTGTCATTTTAAGATCACAACCAAACCAGTTCCACCTTTTCTTACAAACCCCTCCTGGACCACCAGTGCCACCAAGGAACTCACAGGACTCCACAGAGCCTGGGGAGATCCAGCCTCACCTGCAAAGCTGGCTCAGGTAGGAATTGTCTGTCCAACCTTTGCAGGACACCAAGGCATATTTGGGGCCTTTTTCTTCCTTGGTCATTTATAGTCACAGAATCACAGAATGGCAAAATATCCTGAGTTTGGAGGGACTCACAAGTATCTTCAAAGTCCAGCTCCTGGATTAATCATGTCTTGATTAATTATAGTGAAAAAACACATTAACCTATTTATTTGCCATGGAAGTCCTAGGCAGTGTCACCTAATACTGCCCCCAGGAGAGATAGGTGGGTATTTCAAAGTAAAAAAGAGGTTTAAAGTTCCCCTGAGGCTGCAGCCCACATATGTACAGCAGGAGAAGCAGGCAGGAGGTCCCTGGAGGTGCCCTTTGCTGACAGATGCCAGTTCCCTGCGGTCACATTTTGCTCTGATTCCGTTCAGGTATGTGAGCGAGGAAGCAGTAAAAAAGGTAGGAGCTTAAAACAGAAAACATAATGAAGGTGGGGGGGAGGGATGGATTGTCAAGGGACAGGGGAGCAGATGCCTGTTCTCCCTGGCTGTGGGGCTTTTGGAGCGTTCCATGAACGTGGAAAACCCACCTCAGTCCGTGTGCATTTGCCAGATGTCACAGCAGAGTCTGAGCACAAATATCTCTGTCACCCCCTGAGCTGTCAACCAAAGGACACCAATTCCCTCTGCACAGCACAGGGTTTCAACATCTCGTTGTATCACAGAGCACTTGAGTCAACAACTTAAACTGAAGTGTCTGTGTGTTAATTAATTGTGGTGGAGAGGCCGTGAAACAGAGAAGGGGGTGCTGAGAGTTGTGTAAACACATAAATGAGAGAGGACATGGCTTTCGAGCTGAGACTCTCAGAACAAATTAAATTTGTCCCTCAAATCTAGTGCACTGCACAGGTTATTTTCTAAGTTGTAATTCTAAAGATTTCATATAAAATTGTATGATATATTTGGAGTAATTTGTAATTGATCTCTTCAGTCACTGCATGCATCCCTGAGTTCATTTGCTGATTGTCACCTTTTTTGTGCACACACAAAATCCCTGGAAATAGCACTGGAATGACATGCTTTACCTTTCTTTACCGTGGAACTGTTGATTAACTTGGCTCTCTAGGAATTGCAGTGTCTGCTGGAGTTTGTGCCAGCTCCAGGATCGGAACAAATGCAGCTTCATCACCACAGCTGTGTGTCTGTCAGAACAGGTTTGGCCACCCTGGCTACTGACACCGCATGGAAATGGTTTTTCCTCAGGGAAGTGCCAGCTCAGGTCCACACAAGGTCACACGTCCTTGTACCTATTGGGATGCTCAGGGTATTCCAGCTGCTTCAAATCCTTTCAGCTGCAGTGAACCCAAATTATCCCTCAAAAGTCCATCCAGCCATATGGAACCATCACCTGCCCCAAAGCACTCAGCTGAGCCTCAGTGCTCAGAATCAAACGTGGAATATCCTGGGTGGGAAGGGACCCACAAGGATCATCCAGTCCAGCTCCTGGGCCTGCACAGGACAGCCCAAAATCCCACCACGTGCCTGGGAGTGTTGTCAAAATGCTTCTTGAGCTCTGGCAGCCTTGGGGCTGTGACCACTGCCCTGGGAAGCCTGTTCCGACTTATCATCATCTCTCCTAATCCAAAGGTTTGATGGCTTGTTGGGGGGTTGGCAGCAGGACCCCCCTCCACAAAGCCATGCTCAGGGATGCTGGTCTGACAGAGGTCAGGCTAAACCCAAAGGAGACATTTCTCACCTCAACACCTATTTCTGGGCTCTCCATTTTCTCTTACATGTTGTTATTTAAATTAAGAAGCCCCGAAAAGACCCCGTGGCCAGAACCCACCTTTCCCAGCAACACCCACACGTGCAGAGGAGACACTGCAGCCCAACGAGCAGCAGATTTCACACTGGGCTGGAGCATCACGGAGCAGGATCCACATGCTGGGGCTGATATTCATTAATCATCCAGCTAATTTGTTTTTGCACGGGAGCGCTGACAGCGAACGAGTGTTATTGTAGCAGCAGCAACTGAATAATCCAGACTGTTCTGGTCTCTGCATCACCCAAACGACTGCTCTGTGTTCGCTCCGGGTCCAGCTCCAATTGTAAATATATCTATTTTTATTCCCATCTGCTGAGGGGAACAGACCTACCATCTGTGGCCTGGAGGATGAAAGGATTGCTGCTGTCTTTTTCTTCCTCCTCCCTCTGGTCCTTATCTCAGGAACATGAGTTGAAATCTGGCCCAGAATTTACTGACTGTTCCGAGACTTTTTATGAGGCAACGCTTTCGCAGGCTGATATTGAGAACATATATATTTATATACAGGTACACACACGTATTATTGTGCCTGAGGTTATTTCTCCAGTAAATCTCTTTCGTATTTGTGTACAATCTGCACAGGCAGTGTTCACATGAGAGAGAAAAAATAATCCAGTGGTTAAGGTTAACTTGGGATTTGAGAGACCTGGTTTTAATTCTCCCCTCTGCCACAGCCTTCCTTTTTAATACATATATATATATATATATATATATATATGCAGCATGGAAAGGCACAGAGGACATTGTCTACACTGTCCTTCAAATGCAGACCTGAGCCCTCACTGGAGTCTTGGCTTTTGCACTTCATGGATGGGAACCCACATTCAGCAAAGGGGTTTGATGAGCTTTGACCCTCGTGGGACAGAGATGGATTTGGCCACGTCCTTCAGGCCAGGAGGAAGCTCACCCAGCAATGTCTTCCTGCCTTACACGTGTTGGCTTTAATAGAATCATGGAATCTTGGAATGGTTTGGGTCAGAAGGGACCTTAAAGCTCATCTCATTCCCATCCCCTGCCATGGGCAGGGACACCTTCCACTATCCCAGGTTGCTCCAAGCCCCATCCAGCCTGGCCTTGGACACTTCCAGAGATCCAGGGGCAGCCACAGCTGCCCTCCCCTTGTCCCTTGGGGGGATCACATGGGTGGACAGTCCAAAGGGATCCACAATGATCAAACTAAAGCTAATTAACAATTTTTTCCCCTCTCATTCTGCTGTTCTCCCAGATCCTTTACAGAGCCAAACCTCAGGGCACTTCTCACCAAACTGCTTTGCCATCCCAGCAAAGTGGAGGTCAGGGATCAAAATTTGGCATTCCTATAAAAAACCCAGAGTGTTATGGAGGCTTTCACATTCCCTGGGGCATCCTCTTTGGATTAGATGGTGGAGGAGGAACCTCTGAAAGCTGCAGAGCAGGAGGCACAGGAGTTGTGTGGATTCTCTGGGAGGGCTGTGTTAGCACACTGTCAGCACAGTTGCTCATATGCTGTCACACTGAATAATGGATTTGCTTCCATTCAACCCCACGTGATTTTAAAGCATTTAAAGCTAAACTACAACTGTAGGAATTATGTTGAACCAGATGGGCACCTGGTCTTTCACGACATGGCAGCTCCCTGCACTCCCTTATTTTGAGCAACACACCCATAAAAACCTAAAGGAGCCAATAAGGAGAGGAGAGGAAGGTTTTCGGGTGTTTAGTGGCTGTAAAATTATTAATACCAGTTTCAAATACGTGATTGTTGTGTTATTGCTGATTGTACAGTATAAAAAAAAAATTCTAACAGTAAAATGTAAAAAAATGGAAAGCCCTTTGTTGCAATAGTTGTGCACATGGCCTTTATTATACTGACATTTAACCATTTGGGTGGGTACAGATTTATAACAGAGCCCTGCTCTCCATGGCTGCAGAATGAACCAAAACCCCAAATCTGCTTTTAGGGAAGACCTGAGGAGATATGAGAGACCAAACCATAAATACGTTGACACCCAGCCCTACCTGGCAAACCCGCTGGCCATGGGAAATGAATTGCCCCTTCTCCTATCTGTTTGTCTTCCATTATTTGTGGTCTCTCACACAGTAGGAAAGTTTGTGGTTGCCCTGATTTGCTCACTCATTCTGTTATTAGAGGAGATCTTGCCCTGCCCCACGGGGACCCATTTTTCTGTCCTCACTCTCGAGCCAGCACAGGGATCCCCGTTCATCAACCCCTGTTTGTCAGAAACTTAAAACATGTCTATGCTTCTTCCTTCCCATTTTCTGGTGTTCGGATACTGACAGCCAAAAATGTGTTCATGTGCTTTATGCATGAGGAAAGGTGACTATTGATGCCTGCAAATGTGTGGTCATTTTTTTCCCTGTCAAAAAATCAGCCTCTGGAATCACTGATGCCTTGTGAAATTACAGTCTAATGTAACCAGCCCCAGTATAATGTAACCAATTTCTTTACTTTTTAAGAAAATTGTTCTCCTGGAGGTTGAAACACAAAACCGAGAAATATATGAAGTTATTTTTGTCCCTAGTCAGGGGAAATTAATGAAATAGCACCTCCCATTCTGTTGACATTGGCCAAGGTTGCCAAAGTCCTTGGTAATATTGGGGTTCCCATTATGGGGAATACTGTAATCACAGGAGGGACTTGGAATATTATACTGGTGGGAATGTCCACGTGAGAGCCAACAGGAGTATTTAAGCTCAGGCTTAACTTGAAGCAAATAATCAGTTGCAGTCAATAGTTACAGAGCTGTGATAAAATATCTGCTTACACTCTGGATCAGATGTTATAAGGAAAAATCCGTGCCCCGAAAGTCTGATTGAAATATCAGGAACCATCAGCAAACAGTGCCTGAAAAAGCAATGACTCAGTCTGTATTCAGGGGTATGTACCCCCATTTAAAATGCAATATTTTCAGGGGTATGTAGCCCCATTTAAAATGCAATATTTTCAGGGGTATGTACCCCCATTTAAAATGCAATATTTTCAGGGGTATGTACCCCCATTTAAAATGCAATATTTTCAGGGGTATGTATCCATATTTAAAATGCAACGCTGAGCTTTTCATAATTGGTTTGGTAATTTTTAATAATCGTGGCCTCTCCAGCGCCATTTTTCAGTTCCAGTGTGACGATTTTGCTCAGCACCTTTGAACAATTTGTCTTGTGCTTTCAGCTCCTCGCCACAAGAGCCATTGGTTATGTCCAGTATTGCATTGCCACCTCCACGGGATGGATTTGTGAGGGAAATGGCACAGGGAGGCCAAATACACACAGGGAAATAAGGAACCTCAGTAAGAAGAAAACATATTGCTCTTGGCCAAGCAAGCCATTATTCAGCATCTATTTTCAATAACAATCCCTGCAAATACAGCTTTTTCTTTGCACAGATATATTGGTTTGCTGCAGTTCTCCCTGGAAGTTTGGCTTTCTGCAGGACATTGAAACTCCTGGCTTTGCACTGCATCATAAACTCCATCCCAAATAATTGGTACATTAAACAATAATAGTTCTACATATTAATAAAATGTGCTTGAAAAGTTAAACATGCGAAGGGAAATTTTTTTAACCGCGTGTGGTTTTGGAAGCTGTGATTGACATTCAATCCCATTGCTGCTAAAAAATATATTTAACTGTGTAAGTGTGTAATTATATGTCTTGATACAATTAATTTGAAGGCATTATTCTCTTCTCACAGAAAGGAGAGCGATTATGTGAGGTTTCATTTGGCCTCCAAAGACACACTTTCCTCAGAGTATTTCCAGTGAAATGTTTTTCATTTTAATCTCTGTTTATAGAAAACACACCTAATGAAGAGCCAGTTAAACAGCCATCAGATGAGGACTAATTCCAGTCCAGTTTCCACTGGTGTTACATGGAATAAACCCCATCCATCACGGTGGAGTGGCTCCTGAGGGATGGGCTGTGTGTGTGAGGATGAGGAGGGGTGAGGAAGGACCTGGATCAGCCCAGCCTTTTCCCCCATCCCAGCACTCCCGGTGCCCCAGGCTGGCAGGGATCCCGGGCAGGAGAAGGATGGGGTGGTGCAGCAATTCCCCCTCTGTGTGTTCAGTTTTCCTTCCCTCTTTGGATCCTGTTCCCGAGGAGAGCAGCTGATACCCGAACAGGGATCTGAGCCTCCTCTTGCTCCACAAGCCCCCAGACCAACTCCTGGGGCTTAATGAGGTGTAGAAAACCCCAAAAGCATGGCAGGATCCCAGTGACGAGGGGAAGCTGCACTCAAAATTAAAAGAGAAAGAAATCCCAGCAGGATATCCCAGCGTCGTGGGGCTCCTTCTCCTCAGAGAGAGACCCCAGAAACATTTCCCTTCTCCTCCTCCTGATACCAACTGCGGCAAACTGGCAGCAGAGTGTGAAACCCAAACCCTGATCCATGAGCAGGCCCTGGCCAAGGACCCCTTCCCTCCACATCCCATCCTGGATGGCCCCTCTCCCCCCCATCCCTCCCACCCTCTGTGCGGCGTCCAAGGCTCCCTCATGGAAACAGCCCCACGGCCTGTTTTCCACTGCAGGTTAACGCCGGATTTCAGGCTGTTATTTTCCTTTTCCTGCCATGTCGCCCATCACGTTACGATTATTAAGGGTTTGCTTTTGAAGAGTTACCTGAGGTGAAGCCCGGCCGGGGCCGAGGCTGCCGGGGAAGGTGCCAGGGCTCGGTGCCAGCGCTGCCAGACAGCGAGCACAGGGCCGGGATTTGGGATCCAGCCTGTAAGGGGACACCCAGGATAAAGCCTCAGCTCGTGGGAGAGGGCTGGGAGCAGGAACGGAGCCACTCCAATGCAGAGAGAGCGAGCTCCGAGTGTTTAATGGCCAAGGAGCTGCGGATCAAATGTCAGAATGCAACAAAGGCTCCCCTCGCCAACCCTGTAAGAGTTTCCAGGCTCTGGCTGCTTTGGGGAAGCCACTACTGACACTGCAAAGCCTATCCCTTCATGATCAAAGGAAATTATCTTCTTTATTCTGCATTGTTCTGCCAAGGCATCGCAGGCCGGGTTCTGCCACCCCAAATTGCCCAGAGTGTGTCTCAGGGGTTGTGGAACCCATCTCAGCTTGCTCTGCTCCCTTGCAAGGACTTCAGTGGCTCTGCTGACATCGGTGAGAGCTGTCAGGAGGGGCTGGCAGCTCTGGTTTGTCATGTCCTGTCCATGTGTTTGATAATAACTGGATGACAGGAGCAGCAGGACACTGAGGATCTCCAGTGTTGGTGTCACTCCACCAGTTTAGGGGTGTTTTCTCTCCAGTTTCCACCTGATTTTCCATTTCCAGCTCAGCCCTGGCTGTGCTGACAATGACTAAAGTGTCAGGTCCAGAGACAGGGCACTTCCCAGCAGATCCAACTGACTTTAAATGCTGCTGGAGAAACCACCTTCTTGTGTGCCCATGTAATTATGGGAGTTTATCTGATAACATGGAAACACAAGGGAGGGAAAGGATCCAAATACCACCATAATTCACCTTCTGGAGCTCAAGGACAGCCTAAGAAGGCACATCCAGTGTATCACTAACCTGCCTTGGCAGGTCAGAGCGCAGCCACCAGCTGAACATCCACAGCCATTTATTTTCATGAGATGTTTTAAATAGAACCACTTTATCAGGGGCAAGGAGATGGTGGGGGAAAAGGTTTTAAAAAATAGAAATTGAAAGAGCCGAAAAGGAAAAGAGAAATAAAACATTGAAACAAGTTTGATTTTCTCTCTCGCGACTTCTTTTCTTTCCCTTCAGACAAGCTCTAGGGAACGTTTGGATGTGGTCTGTGGGGTTGTTCCCTCAGAGATGATTAAAAACCAAAGCAATCAGCCTTTAGGGCTTTTGATATGATCATGTTTTTCCATCTGATTTTATCAGCCCAAATGATGACTAAACTCAGCACCAGCACCAGGCGACCAAACTCTCTCCCAAAAAGCATTTTCCTGAGCAGGGCTTGGCAAAGGCTCCCTTAACAACTCTGAGTTTCCACTCTTAAGTGTGCAGCAAACACAGGCACGTGTGCACATCCACACACGAAAAGAAGAAAAACTAAACCCTTTATTTACCATTTCTGTACAATCAGATGTTTTAGAGATTAAGAGAAAAGGAGAGGGGGGAGAGGAGGAGGGAAAATCACATGGGAGGGAAGAAAAAAACAAAGCCACGTTTTCTATCTCTTCCTACTCTATTTTTTTTGTTGTTGTTGGGTTTGGTTTTTTTTTTTTCCCTCTGTTTCCAGCCCCATGTTGTGACTTTGACAAATGCTGATGCGTGGAGGAGATTTATGCCGGGTCTCGGGGCATTAGCACATTATCACGAGCAAAACAGAGCCCTCGGCCCACATCTTTGGGGACCCATTGAGAACTTTTTGGAGAGTGATATATGGGCCAAAGCCCGTGTCAGAGAGAGCTGTGGGGCTGTCCTGGTGCAGGGAGGCCGGGGCAATGCCCGGAGAGAGCCAGGTGAAGACACTGAGCCCTGGATGAGGGATGGTCGGTGAAAACTCATCCTGGAAGGGAGAGAGGAACCCTCTGCTCCCGGGGGAGTTGAGTGTTGAATGATTTAATGGCTACCTTTAGGAAGTGCCTTTTGCTTTATTGCTCTCTTTCTTTTTTTTTTTTTTCTTTTTTTCCTTTTTTTTTAATTTAAGGAAAAGAAATACAATGTGGGCTCTTCCCTCGTTTTCCCCTCTCGCTCTCCCAGCTCAGCTCCCTGCAAGGCCACAGCTTGAACTTGTGCTCTTTGCAGAGACTCCCAACCTGCTCACAGATGTTCTTATTGATCAGCACATTCTGGATTGATTAGTTGTGGAAAAAATAAACAAAGAACCCCCCTAAATTAACTATAGAGGTGTTTGCTACGAATCAAAAGGATTTCTGGGCTCGCTCCGGAGGGTTTCCACTGCTCCAGGCTCCATCCTGAATTCATTCCCAGCACTGCTCCAGAGCAGGGCTCGAGCTCCCAGGATTAAGCTGTGCAGATTTTCCAGGGAGGTGTCAGAAACTGCATGGAAAACTGGTGGGATTTTCAGAGCTACTCGAGGCATCAGCCCAATGTTCTTTATCCCACTTTGCTGCCAAAACTCCTTTAAAATTCTTCCCCTTCCCCTGGAACTCAGTGGGAGCTGAGCTGCTGCTCGTGTTCACTGTACTTCCAGAACCAAAGGTGGGGTTTTTAACATTTCCCTAGAATTAAAATGCTCTTAAATTTTGGGAATTAATATCAGCATTTCAGTCATAAGGTCTTAGTCTCCAAGTTGCTTTGAGATTCTAGGAAATCACAGAATTTGGAAGTTTGTATTTTACTTCGGGTTCATCTGTGACTGAAATCTCAGGAGTTCATTTCATTTTCCAGATTTTTATTATCTGAAATTCCAAGGAGGAATTAAGTTTTCAGAACTATTTAGCTTCAAACCACCAATGTAGAGACAGTTTACAATTCCAGAGGAATTTTAGATTGTTTTTCAGGCATTTGTGTCTCTTTTCTAGGGCTATATAAACTTTAGAAGCCACAAGAGTCTCAGAGAAGTTACTGAGAATCTTGGAGGTACAGTAATGCTGATGAGATAAAAATCTTGTACAGGGATGAAAAACTGTAGAAATTGTATATGTGACCCTGAAAAATTGGGCTGATTAAATTTGTCTCATTGGAATCTCCTTTTTTTTTTTGCCTAAATATTGGTAATACATGTGTCCTAGTTGAAGAATTAAGTAATTTATTTCTTATCTTCAGCGCTCTGAATGATTTGTACCCCTTGGAATGTCACCATTTACCCAGAAATCTGAGGAAATAAATTGAAATCCAACAACAAACTGGAATTAGCAGGAAATATTTAAAGTTTAAATGGGGAAAGTTAACACAAGGGGGTTCTTTATCACCCAGAAATGTGCTGCACATCCACATTTGGAACAGAAGTGCCACTGAAGGAAGAAAGGCTCAGCCCCCCCTGTTTCATACACAAACTCCAAAAGTCAAACCCGGCATGTAAACCACGAGCAGGGAGCACAAAGATCCATCCTGGGGCTCTCCTGGAACTCCTCTGGGTGCCCAGAGATAAAGAAAACATTTCTGAGTCAATGACTTGGATCTTTTCAGCCCCGTTCCCAGCCTGGTGTCAGGATGATGGATGAGATGAGCCCGGAGCAGCCTCCTGACAAATTAGGGATTCTGACACGTGTTTGATGCTCGGAGCATTTCTCACTTGAAAAGAAGACTTTGCTGTTCAGGTGCTGCCTCTGCTCAGAACTCTGCCCCAAGTCTGGGAGTTCAGTTATCTGGAGGACAGCAGATTGCTGGGAATATCATCAGAGCACCCAGCAATCCGTGTTTTCCCAGTGCTGCTCCCTTATTGTGCCTATCTTTAGCCACAACTGAAATGCAGGAGGGATGTCGGCACAAAGATCAGGGGATTGGATATTGGGTGCAGAAGGGATGACAGGATAACTACAGAAATACAGTCACTTCTCAGGAGATGGAGCCCTTTATTGACTTTTTAATTTATTTTTTGCAAATTGGTGTCTCCTGCCATTTTACAGCTGTGAGTGGCACTGGACAAGTGATCACGGTTGAATCATCACACCAGGTCTGTTGTCTTCGAACACAAGGCCAACAGAAAATATGGACCTTTGGTTAAAAAAAAAAAAAAACAAACATGTTACAAATCTAATCTACAGGAAACACTAATAATCCCAATTTCACCAGCTGCCCTGCTTTAGGAGGAGCAGCTCAGAGAACTAACCAGGATCTGTACAGTGTTTTTCCCCTCCTCTCTTTCCCTTGGCATCGAGATAACCTTTGCTGTCGGCTCAGTGGCTTTGCACAAGCCCGTGTGGCAGAACCAGATCCAATATTTTATCGTGGACAGGGAAAAAAAAAAAAAAAAAAGAGGGAAGAAAAGGGCATTTTGCCCCAATAATGGTGCTCAGTGTCAGAGATATCAGCCTGTGCTCGTGGCCTTTCCCTGCTGGGCCAACCCCGGTGTTTGGAGAGAGCGCCGCTGTAATTGTGGGCAGTTCTATGGAGGGGAAAAATAATGTGGTTTGTCATCAATCTCTCGGTGTGGCACACAAGGGCTGACTTGTTGAAATTTTGTAGGCTGTATTTACAGAGAAAACAGAGACCTGGTGCTGTGCAGGGCCCTATCAGTCCCCAGGTCTGGAAGAGCCACGCCGGGGAAAAAGGGAAGGCTTGAATCATAACCCTTCAGGAGGATCTAACCCATGAGGGGATGAAAACTGCTCTGCTCCTGTGAGCAAGATCAAAACCTGAACAATTTAATTATTGGGGAGTTCCTTGTGAGCAGAGACAGGGACTGCTTTGAGGCAAGAGCTGACAAACAGCAAGAATTCCTTATATTGCTGGTTTACACAGCACAGACAATGGGCAGTGCAGGATGGATAATTCCAGCCTTGGAAAATGCTGCACTGGAGTAAAATGACACTGCAACGTCAGTGAAAGGTGCAATGCAGGTCTAAGCTAAGAGACATCATTCAGAGAACGGGCTGGAATTCACACTAAGGCACATTTTCCTTCAGTGATCTCTTACACAGCTTCTCTCAGGGTGCTGCCCTTTGTTTAACTTGCCTGTGAGAATTACCTGACGAAATGATGAATGCTTTTTAATTCCATGTATGAAATCATGAAGTGGAGGGCCAGCCTGGTAGATTTTGGAGGGATATTTGGCTAGAAACTATTCACTGTATTCAGCTCACAATTGTGAATACCATTGGTGGCCTTCCTTCTTCTTCTTCTTCTTCTCCTCCCAGGCTATTATTTTATTTTTTGGTTTAATAATATTTTGGGTTTAGTATTATTTTTTTGGTTTAGTATTATTTTTTGGTTTAGTATTATTTTTTTAGATTGGTGTTATTACACAGAAGAAAAAGACTCCAGTGTGTGGAAGACCTCAGAGCATGTAGGCTTTGTGAAAATTCAACAGCAGCCAGAGCCCTGCTCTGGGTGTTTGAGACAGAACTATCACAGCTACCCCTGTGCTGGTTGAGACCAGGAGCAGAAAGGCAGGAGATGGGCTGTTTCTGGCTCCATTTTTCCCTGTAAAAGCCAGGCAGCTCCTCCATGGCTGCAGGATCCACTGGAGGAAGGAGCCAGGCAGCTCGAGAGGAAGAGTCATGATGTCGTATCATCACTCTGAGATAAAACATGTTTTAGGCTGAAGAGCTCGTGGTCCTTCCAAGCCTGAGCTGCACCTCCACCTCCCAGGCAAGAACATCCCCAGCCTGCCTTTCCCTTGGGTGAGTTCTCCTCACAACTCACTCTGTGTATTTTCTTTTTAATCTGGTTATTCTGTGGAATTAGAAACCCCATCTGAAAGGTAAAACCCTCCCCTGTAGCAAACGGCCTCCTTCTGCAATTTGACCATTTTTCTCTTTCCCCCAAATAATTCTGGAGGAGATTTCAAAATAAAACTGAACCCACCTCTTATTAATCCTGCCAAATGAGTCACCCCCATGCATTGCTCTAATACATAAAAGGAGCATTTTCTTTTGCTTCCATAAAAATATCCAGAGGGCAGTGGCAGGGAGAGTAAATTGAGAAGACCAAAGTTAAACAAAACCAGTCTCATACACTTTCTGCAGCTTCGTTGTCTGCTTTGCCTCTTGCAGGGGGAAAAAAAGAAAAAAACCCTGTAGGTTTGCACTGAACAAGTTCTAGAGTTAAAGAAATTATCATAAAAGCCCATTGGCTATTTGAAATAGCTCCACACTTTCATACAGAGATTGAATTTTCACATTGTGCCTCGCTCAGTCCCTGGTAATTGCTTGCAATGTCACCCCAAATAATTTGAAATTTTACCAACTTTCAGGTTTTGCTCAAAGCCCAAATCTAGGCCAGATTTCTGGAGTTTTATTACTCAAATGGAGAGGTTCATATATCGAGCTCATTGCCTGGAGTGCACAAAATTCCAGAGAATAACTGGCTGACCTGCTGGAGAGAAATGTGGGAGTTCATAAAGGTGCTCTCCAGGTCTGAACCTCCCCTCAGTGTGACTCTGTGTCTCAGTTAAATCGGTGGCAAAGCTTCTACAGAGCCCCAAAAACCTGGGGCTTGGCCTGCAGAGCCTTGTTCACATCAGGGGAAACTGTGACATTTCTTTTATGCTTTATTTGCCAAACACTGGAGCTGTTTGTAAATCTTGCATTCCAGCAACATTGCAAATGAAAACAAAAAAAAATCAAGACTATCAACATGGGTCCCAGAAATTATTCAATATTTGTGATTTCCCTTCCAAAGAGTCCTATATTCAAGTGAGGGGGAAAAATAAAATTAAAAAGTGTTTTCAAAATGAGCCTGGAATTATTGCTGTCATTTTAAAGTGAACAGGTCTTTTGCTCAGTGATAACCAGAAAACCTCAGGTTTGCACAGCTCCAGTAACTGATAATTTTTTGACTGCTTGCATTAATGTACACAAATGTATACTATGTACATAATGTACATAAAAATCCTAATTCTTCTTGCACATCCTTGTGGAAGAACAGCATTAGGGTAACCCAATAATGATGATTTTACTTTTCGCAATCCTTTGATTCCTTTAGACCCAGATGAAAGATTTCCAAAGCTTTTCACAACCACAGTATCCAGTGGAATTTCACTGTTCCTTGAATTAGGGCAATAATTGTATGTGCAGACAAAGCAAGGGAGGATTCAAATCTGGGCACTGTAAAGCTCAGGATGTTCCTCAGCTCCAGGGAATGTGGGAGTTTTCCAGCAGGGCAGAGCAAAGGAAAGGGAGAAAACGGGAAGGAAGGCAGAAAAGTGGGATAAGTGACATTAAATATGCTTCTAAAATAGTCAGTATTAAACAGTAATTTATAAAATGTTTTAATGGCATCATAAAATATTCACTATATAAAACAGTTGTTCTTAAGAGGACCATGAATGGAGATATGGACCATAAATTCCAGCCCTGTTCAATTAGTCCATTTTCCTATGGACAGGATTTTGGAAAGAATATGAATATATAAAATCAGCATTTCCTTGCCTGTTTATTTAGATCAAAATGAATAAACATTTAGGAACTTGCAGACACAGGACAATGAATACACTGGGTTATCCCACAGCCTTTAAGAGAGACCAATATCTGCTGTAGAGGCTTTTAAACTGAACCTCTGGGATTCCTAATGAATTGGTTCCCATTTTTAGTCTCCCAGAAAGTTTCTCAGCTGTTTCACCCAAAGCCCATCGGAAACAATGGAAATCTTTTCATTTCCAACGTGGGGATTTTGGAATAAGACCCTGAGTAGCCATGAAATAAAGGAAGCTCTATAAAAATGAAGCATAAATATACACAGCAATCATCTTAAAACTGTTCAAAATTTCATGGAGAATAAGATTGTTTTTTTTTCTTCTACAGGATTTTTAAATCCTTTTATGAACTCTGTAGGCAGGAATGTGATTTCCCATCAGATGTCAGAAGCTGGTTTGAAATGTCTGTACAAAAAAAAGAAAATCTCATTTTCTCCGATTTTCTGTGAGACAGAATGCCCATCATTCCAGAGGGGAGAGAATAATTCTGCAGGGATTCATTCTGCTTTAGCTCCTGGCTACACAACCACTCCAAGTGATCCTGTTTGCCTTTTCAAAATCTGGTAAAAAGCCCCTGACAACCAACAGTTTCAAACACGTCTCCAGGAGTTCCTGACTCCAATTTAAAGAGTTTGCAGGGGGGTTTGTTTCAAGCGCAGGATGTAACATGGTGCCACTGCAAAACCCTCGTGTTAGGAGCTATTTTTTCACTTGATTTAACGTGTTTTCACTCATCTCCTGCCTTCCTCTCTCTGTTCTTCACATGTATCCGTACACACATATGTCCTGCTGGCTCTGTGCATCCATATTCTCCTTTTTTAATGCTGAGTGAAAACTCAGCCCCTCCTGGTTAATGCCAAAATCAGCGTCCTCGGGGAGAGATTTCAGCAACAGCCCCCAAAGGACTTGTTCCCTCACTGAAGTAAGTGATTGTATCATTACTTCTCCTTCTGTCTCGGGGCAGGTGATGAGATCATTTATTGTTTTTAAGGGCTAATAGAGCCTGTCGGGGTCTTTCTCCCTCAGTGCTGCCCCAGGGTCAGCCACAGCTCCGTGATGCTAAATCAGAGCACACTTTGCTGCAGAAAAGAAAAGGCCAAAAGCAAACTTAGCAGGGAGAGAAGGAGCAGTTCAGTCTGGTTTAAAGGAAAGGGAGGAGGGAGCCAGGGGGGAACAGGGACTAACTTTGGAGAGAAAATAACAAACTTTAAGTCCTGAGGTCTTTCCTCTATATTGAAAAGGCAGTTTGGAAAGGAAATTAGTAAAAACAAACAGAAGGTGCCAAGGTTTCTTTATCATACCTGGAGTAGGATATGCTAAATTCCACAAGCCCTCGCCCTGGCGCCTGGTGCTGCCTCGGAAAAAATGGTACCCACGGCTCCATAAAATGATCTATTGGGACTTCAAAGTCGTGGCAGCCCCGTGTGGCACAGGATGTGCTCAATTAATTATGTGATTTTTAAATGACAGGGGTTGGGAGAAGTAAAAATAATAAAAATATATATATATATATTAAAAAAAAGGAAGAAAAAGAACACACCGAAGAATCAAAAAAAAAAAAAAGGTTTTTAAAGAAAATAATATTGGGGAGAAAAAAATGGGAGAAGTAAACTGAAAGGCCTTGTTGTCTGTGTGCCAAACAGCAGCAGCAGATAAGGGCTGGAGTTACCGTGGAAACTCAGGCCTGTAGGAGACAGAATCCAATTTCAGAAACCACAAAATCAACATAAACGTGTGCAAAAATAAAAAGGTTTGTTTGGCAAGTAATGGGGAGAAGGCAACCAATGTATAAAGCAGATGAACCGGGGTGACCTTGGCCAACTCTGAGCCATAATAATGCCCATGCCCAGGGTGGCTCTGGCACCTCTGGAAGGATCCGGAGCAGGAGCTGCTCCTGCCCCACTGGGATCACCTCATTGCCACCCTTTCCCTTCAATCCCCCTCCTCCCTCCCCTTTGCCCCTCTCCCTTGAAAAAAAAAAAAGCATGAGGAAGGAGAACTGTTCATTAAAGCATTGTTATAAACTCATTTTCAACCTCAAAGGGGGATTCAGAGCTGATTCCTTCAATTCTGTTTCACATATGGATTGTCCTCCTCATGTGTGCAAAGCCATTATATATAAAAGCTGTTTCCCCCACATGCCACTGTTGGAAAATCCCATTGTAAAGCAGGAGTGCAGTGGGGGGTGTGAGGAACAGAGGGTTATCTGGCCTTTTCCTGCAAAGCCTCATGAAAACCCTCCTGCCCAGGGAATGCTCCCTCCACCTCCCCACAGCAACCCTCCAGTGGAGCTGAGTGACCAGGGTTGAACTCAACTGTTTTGCCTGAATAAGGACAATTAACACTGAAGAAAGGCATTTGCTGAAAGGAGAATTTATAGGACACAGTGATACAAAAAAAAAAGGACCCTATTAAGATTAATGACCTTTAGCTCTGCTGTCCTTAGTGAACAACCCCAGTTCTTTGCCAAGGACTGTCCTGGTCAGCAGCAGGGCAGGATTTCACCCTGGATATTCTCCCATGCTGAATTTTACATTGGATATTCGCAGGGAGTGCCAAAGCAACACTTGGATCCTGCCACAGGAGCACTGGCTGAGCAAGAGATCTTCCTGCTGAAGATGAGGAGCAGAGTCCCTTCTTGGGACTTTGGCTTTTTGCTCCCCTGGGTAGGGCAGTGATGGCACAGGACAACACACAGCTCCTCCTTCAGGGCTCAGGGGAGAGGAGGCAGAGGAATCAGCAGGTAGAGAACGTAAAGGCTTGTTCTCTAAGCAGAAACAGGCTTTGAGCACTGCATGGAGACACGATCCAGTCTGTTGTTTCTTTTGGAAATGGATGCGTAAATTCTCCCAGCAGACAGGTTGTAAGAAGGTATAAAACGAAGTTTTTAGCCCATAAGTGCAATTGTTTGTCTCCCCCTCCTGCTTTGCCAGATTGCTGATGATGCTCTTTAAAATTAAAATTGCCCCTGAGATATTTCTGCTGTTTGATTGGGTTAACTTAAAAAATGTTCTCTAGAGGAGCAGAGCAGAATTCAGGGGGTTCTGGCCATGGCAGACCCTCAAAGCAAAGTCTCACTCTCTACATCCCACCAAGACCAGGTGGGGTGAAATCCTGATCAGCTTTAGGGTTTTGAGATTGGGTTTGTTTGTTTGTTTGTTTTTTCCACTGTCACTTCTCGCTGTTGTAAGAGCACAGTTGTACAACCACGTGGAGTTTGTGCTGCTCTGACAAGCAACGGGCTGGAGATTGAGGGGGAAGGTGTGGGACCAATGTTCCCACAGTTGGCACTTTTGTCAGTGCTTTCATCAGCACAGAAAGCTTGTCCTTCTCTAGCCCTTCAGTTCAAGGTTTACTCCCAAACTGATTGATTTTCAGCTGAATTCACAGAATCACAGAATGGTTTGGGTAGGAAGGGACCTCAAGGCTCATCTTAAAGCCATGGGCAGGGACACCTTCCACTAGCCCAGGTTGCTCCAAGCCCCGTCCAACCTGGCCTTGGACAATTCCAGGGATCCAGGGGCAGCTTCTCTGGGCAACCTGTGCCAGGGCCTCCCCACCCTCACAGGGAGGAATTCCTTCTCAATATCCCACCTAACCCTGCCCTCTTTTCCTGCAAACTCCTGGGCAGCACAATGAGAGCCTGGGCAGTGCAGGCACCCGGGGACTCTCCAACCCTGGCCAAGGTTTGTCAGAAAAAGCCTCACGCTGGAGCACAGAGGGAAGAGCTGGGAGGAAAACCTGAGCTGAGACATGTAAGAACATCCCTCACTGTTACCAATAATTTGCACTTTCAGCCCAATTTCCTGCAGCTTTTTCAGAGAGTTTAAGGGAAAAGCGTTCCTGTGTCACCAACCAAGCGGGACGAGGGGCAGGGCCAGCCTGGGGTGTCCCTGCCTGGCTGTGGGGGCACTCCCTGGGCACAGCGTGGGGCCAGAGCTGCCCTGGGCAGGGGTTCTCTCCTCCCCTTCCACAAGAACTCGCCCTGTCAGCACAATCCAGAGCCGAGGTGCCTCACTTGCCACCCCCGGGCCACATTTGTCACCTGGCCTCTAATGTCCCCAGCCAGGGGAGCGCTGCCAAGTTCCCACACTCGGGTCATGCCCAGCAAACACCGGGAGGGTTTGTTTTTCCTCGTCACCTGGGTGCCTCGGGCTTTTCCAGGAGCTGCTCCTCTTCCAGGCATTTTGTGTTCGACCGTGTCAGCCCGAGGGATGTGCGGAGCGGGACAAAAGGAAGAGGTGCCCCCTGACAGACCCTGCCCAGCCTGGTGAGCCGAGGGCTGGTGGTGGAGCAGGCCCAGGGGTTGGGAATCAAGCGGAATAAAGAGGCCTGTGTTCCCGTCCCACGGCTGGCAGGGCTTCGCTGCGTGACAGCGAGTGAGTTATTTCGGCCTCGGCTTTTCCAAGGCGCCCACAAGTTTGGATGCCTCGTTTTCTGCATGGTCAGTTGGGCTCCCCCGCGTTCTGAGGGACCTGGTTCTCAGAAGTAATTATGGCCTGAAGGTGGAACTCGCTCCTCCAAAAAGTAGACGCTCGTTACCCGCGGGCAGACACCGAAATTCGGCGACGACTCCTCCGCCGAGGTCCAGGGCTTGGGAAAAGATAATTACTCCTTCTCTCCTGCACATCTGCACCAGGCCAAATATAATGAAGCCCTATATTTTAATGGGCAGTAATGTTTAATATTTGACATTAGGTAAATATACTTTCCTCGCCGCTAGAATAATTTCATACAGATTTAGGGTGGAGCCTTGAAAAGCTGCTGGGTAATGGAGTTCAAACCCGACTGTGCTCAAGGCTCAGACTGTTTGGAAAGTCCCACCCTTAATCTCTGATCATTAGAAACTCTTACCAGCCAGTAAATCTCCTCTGCTGCCTTTTCAATAATGGTTATACCAAAAAAAAAAAAAAAAAAACCACACCTGAGGTCACATCTGAGGAGTTCCTGAGGACAAGGGGTGATGTCACAGCAGCCCCGAGGGCTCCACGGCCGGGGGGGAGCCACAGGGAAAAATTCCTATTTGTGCAAAAGCCTTTGGCAATTGCAGAGCAATGGAAAAGGACATAAAGAGCGAGCCTATGGAGCTGAAATGTAAATAGCAGTTCTTATGAAATATGGCTCCAAGTTTGGCCATGCCCGACAAAAGTTCTTGAAAAGTATCTGGATATACATTGTAATGGCTTTTTTTTTTTTTTTTTTGCTTTTTTTAAGTACTTTACCAGCCTATCTATGGCAGCCCAGTGCAAGGCAGCAGCAGCAGTGTTGCATTTAAAATGATAGATATTTTAGAATGGAGCCATAAATCTTTCCAGGCTCACAATCTACTTCCTCCTGAAAAAACGTGGTCGTGGCAAATGGAAATTTGCAGGGAAAGGAGTTGGTGGTGTTTGGTCCCGATGCACAAACACGGAATTCTCTCTTTAAGGGGTGATTCTCCTCACTGGTCCCCACTCAGCTGGGAAAGAAAAGTGCTTTTGGAGGGGATGGACTGACCCAGCTGACCTCAACAAGGAAAAGCTCCTTCAAAATGCTGCTCAGTGCATGGGAAGACGTCAAATAGATTAAATTAAATAAAGAACTTATTAAATAGGGTAAACTTCTTTAAAAAAAAAAAAATAGAAACTGTGTGGGATTTTTGAGCATCAAAT
The DNA here is from genome assembly GCF_001604755.1 of Lepidothrix coronata. Taxonomy (NCBI): domain Eukaryota; kingdom Metazoa; phylum Chordata; class Aves; order Passeriformes; family Pipridae; genus Lepidothrix; species Lepidothrix coronata. The sequence continues at coordinate 1,253,626 of NW_016690214.1, read as the reverse complement.
CAACTTTCCTGAGGTGGTGCCCAGGCTGCAGGAATTTAAAGGTCTGGGTTTGGTGGGACCAGAGTGAATCCCAAGAAACTCCACTGTGAATCCAGGTGCAGCCACAGGCACAGAGATGTTGATCTCCCCCTCTCCTGGGGATGTTCCAGGTTCCCTTGTGCTTCCTTGGGCCTCTGGTCAGAGGGAAGTGGCAAAATGCAGGTTTAACAAGGCAGTGAAACCATTCCCTGAGCTTCACTCACCCTCCCATGGCTCAGAAATAGAGTCTGGAACATTGTAGAACAGGGCATGAGGCACTGAAGGTGGGTTCTCTTCCCAAACAGTGACCTCATTACAAGGTGCACCAGTGTTTGCTGAGAGGTTCCTTCCATTATTTTTCTGTACAAGACAATAATAACAAAATAAATTATCCTGAAATAGGATAACAGAGCCTCCTTAAATCACAACATCGAGAACCTGAATTGTTTTTCAAAAGAAAATTAAACAGCCCATTACATGATTTATTCTCTCTTGCTACACATGCAAGGCAGAGCTTATTTTTCCATTCAAAATTTAGCTGCTCTCCGAGCACAAGGGGAAAAAAAAATGCCTGCAAACACCACATTTTTTTAGGACTGGTTGAGTTGGAATAAACTTCAAGCATCACCTTTTAATGTTTAATACGTCTCCCAGTGCTGTGCTGTCTCATTAGAGGTTTATTTTCAGCAAACTGAGGTGCTTCAGCTTCCCCTGCGAGGAGCTGACTCAGCCCCACGAGTGGATGGATGGGTTGGGTGGGTGGTGGGGACATTTCCTGCCCAGTGCCTCGCACCAGGACAGCCCTGAGCTGAAAACCAGGCAGGGAAACCAGCTCTGCTTTCGGTGGGGCTGATTAAGCAAGACAAAATCAATTAGTGTCTGAGACCTCACAGGTTCCTGCAGGCAAATTGTTCCAATTACCAGCACCTGAGAGCAAATTAGGAGCAATTAAAAGGAGCAGCTGGGATTTCACTGAGTTACTCCTGTCACTGTCATACACATTCCATTTTAGGCTCATTAAAAAGGTATTTTGCCAGTTAATTTTTTTAATTTTTTTTTAAATGGTGGCATTTCTCTTTTAAAATAGCTAAAACACACACTGGGAAACATTTCCCAAAGTGGAGACAGGTGAGGGTTTGTGCAGGGGTGTGTTTATGCTGAGAGTGGTTCAGGTAAAAGTTGGAGGGGCCGTTGCTGTTCCTTATTCCAGGAGCTGATTTGCTTTCACAGAAGGCTCAGGAGAAAAACAGGGCTCTGGGCACAGCATTTGCTTTCCTGTGTCTATCAGAAATACAAACAAGAGATGAAAATCCACTACCTATCCATCTTCTTGCCTGAAGCAAAGCAACACAGTCCTGTTTTACTGGCCAGCACTCCCACAAACCAGGTACAAACCATCCCCTCTGGATGTCTAGGGAAGGCTTCAATGGAGGATCTCAGGTCACTTTGAAATGTGAATTAATTGTGCTTCACTCAGTTCTGCCTCACAGACAGGTAATATGGGAATTGCAATTTCAATTACTCAGCATCACACAGGAAATAGGAATCCCAACCTAAAATATTTCCTAAGCAACTTCACCACCCTTAACTCACTGCAGCTGAGACACAAATTCCCTCTCTGCAGCCTCGCACCATCAAATCCAACTTCCCTCACTGACTGTCCCCAGAAATTCTGCTCTGGGCTCTGCCTTTTGCCATCTGCATTCCCAAACTTTCTGGACATTCTCCATCATCTGTGCCTCCAGCCTCAGGGCTCTGGCTGATCCCAACGTGTTTGATGCTTTGGGTGCTGGTGGTTTCCTTGGGCTCGGAGCTGTTCCGTGGGGAAGGGCCTCGTGCCAAGGAGGGAACGTTTCTGGTGGGTGGGAGGTGGGATCAGCCCCAAGCACGGAAAGGAACAAAGACTCTTCCCTGGGATTTTCCCCAGCCAGTGACCCATCTCATCTCCTCACCAGCCTGGGGGGTTCCAGCTGCAGCAGAGCCCACTCACTGCTCAACCCAAACCCCCTGGTGAAAGGGGGGACAAATCACATCAGGAGCAAAGCTGAGCACAGATGTCCAGAGTGAGGGGTGTTTTGGCAAGAGAGGCATTTGCAGTCACAGCAAATCACTGCACAAACCCATCTTGTCAGGGACAAAGCAAAGAAGAGCTGGTGGAAATCACAGAATCATGGAATCATTAATGCTGGAAAAGATCATCAAGTCAAACAGTCAATGCAGCACCACCATGTTCACCATTAAACCACGTCCTCAAGTGCCACATCCACACATTTTTTGATCAGTTTTAAAGGGTGGTGACTCCACCACTTCCCTGGGCAGCCTGTTCCAATGCTTGACAACCCTTTCCATGAAACAATTCCGTTAGATAGGGCACTTGGCATTACAGTGGGTGACCAGAAAGGAGATGGGAGCTCCTGTCTGGCACTGGAGGAGACACACGTGTAAAGAAAAGTGGGAGGTGGGTGAGAACCCCCCACAGGGAAATGGGAAAGAGAGATCAGGCTGCAGGAATAAGCAGGATTCCAAGCAGGAATAAGGAAAGGATGGGGAGATCCAGACCCACACATTTCAAGGATCCTGACTGCATCTGAACATGGAAAAGCTTAAAAGTGTCCTCAGTGAAACACCGGGTGCCAGCCTGGGAGGTCCCACCCAAGGGGAAAAAAAAAAACAAATTAAAAAATCAGCCTCACACCCACCAGTCTGCAACCAAATGTGCTCCGTCACGCCGAGGGACTGGGGAGGAGAGGAGAGGGAAGGGAAGGGAAAGGAAGGGAAGGGAAGCAGCTCCCTCCAGCCCTAATAATTGTGATGATTCATCGCTCCGCATTAACAGACCCTCTGGGGACGGGAGCAGCGGGATCAGCGGGATCTCGCCGCTGCTGTCGGGATAATAAACACCCCTGGTAAACACCCCTGCCCCGTCCCCTCCACGTGAGTCACACATCCCACCCCACAGCAGGTCCCCAGAGCTCAGCCCTTCCTTCTGCACCACCCAGCCCCGACCCTCCCTGGGGAGAGGAGCTGGGAAGCCTTTGGGATTTCGGGATTTGGATGGAGATTCACACACACACAAACACACACAAACACACACACGTGTGTGCAACACACACACCCCCACACAGGGACCTGTGGAAAAAGGGCTTTTTTTGGGGGGGGTCTGAGGGAGCAGAGGGGAGGCTCCGTGCCAAAGAAACGACACTAAGCGGCGCGTTCCATTTTAGGTGTTGACAGTGGATAATAAATCCAGGCCCTACCTAACATTTACAGGAACATTATAAAATAAGTGAAACGGCGTGAGCTGGTTCCCGGGGCAACCAGACAAACACAATAAACAGGCCTCAGAGGCAAGAGTAACTTACACCATCCTCCTGGGTCTCAAATATATCACTTTACATTAGCCTTCTGCTGGGGCTGCTCCTGAAAGCTCTTTGTTTTATTATTATTATTTGAAGGGGGAAAAAAAAAAACCCTACCAAAAAAAAAAAAAAAGGCTGGTATTTTTTTAGTGCAGATCGGCGTGAAATCGAAGAGTTCCTTTGGTTGCTTGTCTTTATAGGTCTTTTACTGCACATTAAAGCTTCTGTGAAAATAATAACGACTATTAATAAATCTTTATAAAGAACTGCGTCCCCCTCCTGCAGAAGAATATTATTAATAAGGTGTCCAGAGCCCAGTGCCTCTGCTGGCCCAATAAAAACCAGTTTTGAGGGGTATTTTTCCTCAACACAGATACAAGATTAAGTGTCAAATACACAGGGTGGCTGTGGCAGCTTTCTCCTGGTTCAGCAACCTTCCTCCAACTTCTTTTGTAGCCAGACCATGGGTTTGGATCCTGCTGTCACTAATTTTAGGGGAATGTTCTGCACCCAACCAGGTCACTGCAGCTCAGGCTCAGTAAGTCCCACCCCGCTCTGTACAAAACAGTGACATTTAGTTCTCCTAAAAAATCAGCCAACAGATTCTCTCTTCACCTGCCTGCGGTGGGACTGTGCAAATATCACGTCGATATTTGCAGGTACAACCCCTAAACACGGAATTTTGAGAATCAGACTGTCCAAGAACAAGGATAAGGAGCTTCAGTTGAGATGGGAGAAGGAAGGTGAGATTTTCAGAGAGGCACAGAGGTTGTGGGAATGATGTGACAGGTTGAGGAACACGACCTTAGAAGTTCCTCAGCTTTTAAGACCACCTGCATCTGATTTATCCCCTGAAGCACCATCAGTGACGAAGGAACAGATTATTGCAATTTTTCTCTGCCCATCCACTGCTGCAAACCATGTTGTGCTTCAAGCTCTCTTATTTGGGCTTGTTGAGCCACCTTTCTGTGGTTTCCGTGGTTGTTTTGGCTTGTCCTGTCCCAGGATGGGCAAACACAGGGAGGCTCCAGCTCGGAGAAGTGTCCTGGTCATTCTAGCTGGGAATAAACTGGGTGAGTCAAAAGCAGCACATGGAACATGTGAGTGTGGGAATCCTAAAAGAAGCAGCAGGAGTCATTCAGTTCATCTCCCTGCACTCCTCCTGAGCTGTCCTGGAGTCCCAAGGCTCAGTGACCAGAGGGGACCTGCCTGGAGACAAGGGGGTGCCAGTGAATAGCCCTAGAATTTGAGCAGTGCCTCAGCAACGACTGGAAGCCTTCCCCGTGTGCTAATCCAAGGTTTTCTGCACAGGAATAACATTTGGAGCCGCGGATCCCAGGCTGGCTCACAAGTGAAGGGCGGGGTAATCACATGTTCCCGATTTCTTTGCCATATTTAGTTCCATCCTCTCCAAACTGCCACCGCTGACGGGCTGAGGTGGAGCGGCCCTGCCAAAAAACGAGCTGCTGGCCCAAACCCAGGGGTGGATGAGGTGGCTGCTGGGTGGGAACACATCCCCCCCCAGCCTGAGAGCAAAGGAGGCAGCCTGGTGTGTAAGGGCTGAGTAAAGGCAGCGCTGGGAGAGTGGAGGTGGCTTTTCCCCCTCTATTTTATGATCTAATCACCGCCCCACTGATGACTAATTAGAATGAGTGAGGTCCAGATGGCCAGAGCCTTTAATGAGGCCAATTAAGGATTCAAATGTTTTCATCCAGTTCCCTTTTTCCTAGAAAGACTAAGCAGCAATGGAGGTCCCACCTTCTGCTCCAGGCATGGCCCAGCCACACGACCCTGGAGGACTTAAAAAATAAAAGGCAAATGTGATAAGGGAGGAACCAGGGCAGGTTTTCAGCAGGGAGGCTTCATGCCGTGCCTCAGCCTCCAAGATTTATGCCAGGGTCCATCCCTGAACACCTCAAAACCAAACTCCTTTATTGGTAGGGTTGTCCAGCCTCACTTTCTCCTCTTTATGGGTTTTTCTGCTGCATACTCTGCTCTCCTGAGTCATGGTCATGAGGAGCAGAGCAGTAACACTGTGAACCAGAATTTCCTATTTCTAACCTGAGCAGGGAGTAGCTCACCAGGTTTCCACCCTTGTTTTGCAGGTTTGCAACAGGGTGTCCAAGCAACTGCTTTGGAGTGTTTATTTGAGCTGCAGGAGCTTCCTGAGGATCTGTTGTCCCAAGGGCCCTTTCTGTCTGGCCACCTGAGGTTTGCAGGACAGCCATTCCTATGTCACAACACCACCTGAGGACCTGGGGAGGTTTTAGCCTGGTTCTTTTCACAAGACTGCCATGCAAACACTTGCATTTTGCAGGATGGGAGCCCAGGGGGAGAGGGACTGTTTGTATGGCACAGGAGGCAGAAAACGAAAGAGAGGGAACCTCCAATTTCCAAACTCAGGCTGGAATTTAGGTGCCAAGTCAATCTTCTTGCTACTGCATTTCATAGACTTGAAGGAAGAAAACAGACTCCAATTCTGTCATGGGTCAGATACCTGCACCCTCACTCTGGCTGTGAAATGCTCGTGTACAAAGTCAACCACATTCAAGTGCTTTCAGTGGGGATGTTCAGGTGAAAAACCCCCCAGACCTGCAGCCAGTTCTGCTCCCAAATTACTTTAGAGGTGCAAAATTTGTCTTGGTCCTGAACTGGTCTGGAGGCTCAAAATTTAAACATTGGTCTGTTTTATAAATGAAGAAAAAAAAAAAAAAAACAACCAAACAAACAAACCACCCAATTTTAAAAATCCTTCTATTCACAAAACATTTTACTTTTACAAACCAGGTTTTTGTTTTTAGTAATCCAAAATTAATCAATAATTTAAAACAGTTCCATTTTAACATTTCCCACCCCGGAGTGACTCCACTTGACTCTCAGCTTGGTTCCAGGGGAGCTGAGAGCCTGAGATGCTCCAGGGTTGGAGGCTCCTCAGGTGAGCTCTCCCCTGGGAAACGGCAGCAGAGGAATTCTGAGCATTCCAAAATGTCTCGGGGCTGCTTGGAAAGGAACATGTCTGAGTGCACTGGGCTGGATCAACCACAGGCATTGTGAGGTTTGTGGTGTGTCTGGGTGTAACAAAAGCAGCCCCAGTCTATAGGAGGTTTCCCGGACGTGTGAGGCTAATATGGATTACATATGTTCCATGAAATACCCTGGGAGCTCCAGGAAAGCTGAGCTGGAGCTGTAGGACCGTTTGTGGGAAATAATGTCACCGCTGACAGGATTCCTGACCACGAGGGGATACAGAGACAACACCATTGTCAGGGACACAGCACGGAAAATGGACCCTGCCCAGGTGTCCCAGCAGGTTGGGTCCCAGTCCTGGTGAGGGCCATAGAGTGAAAAAAACCAAAAACCAATGTTTCTTGTGATGAGAGATCCAGGTTGTTCATTTCTTCCCTCAAAAATTACAGGAATAATGTGCTTTAGGGGAGTTGGTGCTTTAAAGAGTTGACTTGGCTGCTAAAATTGCCAATGTTTTTCAGAAATTATTTACCAAGGACCTACTGGAAGGTTTTTTTTAACGTGTTATGAGGTGAGGAAATACCTGTGACAATGAACCCCTTCCCCTTAACAATCTGAATGAATATGTCTGGAGAGAAACCCTTGGGATGAGCAGGGGAGACCAAAAGCTCTGCCTGATGTGAATGCAGTGGCACTTGCTTTCATTTCAGATAGAAAAACACAAATGAAGTTCCTGATTTCTTGGTTGAGTTGATAATTTCATGCCAAACATGCACCTGGCAAAGGGGCCAAGGGAAGCTCAGGAAGGAAATGCCCAACTAGGTCGTGTTTCTGGCAAAACAGAGGCTCAAGGGTATTTACAGGGACAAAGAGCCACGGTGCCCAGGGGCCCTGAGGGTGCAGATGGAGCCTTGGAGGAAGCAAAAGGCCACTCCAGGGCAGAAAAGTCTCCTGGGAACTTCTGGCGTATTTTGGGGATCAGCCAAGGCAAAGAGAAAAAGGACTTTAAACACTAATATTGGGCAGGGTAGAGACAGCCTGAAAACCCAGAGGTTGGGCTCCCTTTGTAGTTATTTGTGGTGCTGGGTAGGGTTTCACTCGTGGTTTCTATTCTTTCCCTCATCCCTAAAAAATGTGATGAATCCCATAAGGTTTCTGACCAGCAGTCGGGTGCAGCACTGCAAACCCAACCCACCCTCCCCATGCTCACAGTCCCAGCTCCAAACTGGGCTTCCAGTGCTGGCCATCCAGGGTTCCTCAGGGTTATCCAGCTTGTGGGAAGCTATCAGACCTGATTTCCCCATTTATTTCATTCTTCCTTCAATAATTTCATTGTCTTTTCCCTGGTTTATTCCGTTATGTGTTTGGTTCTTCCCTGATATCTTTGTCTGTATTATTTGCTCCTGCTGCCCCTCCTGTGCCAATGCCTTTGCCCCAAAGCACTGGAATCCCCCCAGCTGAGTCCCTCCCAGTCCCCATCATGATTTTAAATCTCCAGTAGCTCCTGCTGCCCTTTGTTTCACCACAGTGGGAGATGCCAGCACTGCCAGGTCACCTCCCTGTGCCACTGCAGCAAGGATGGGCCTCCCAGATTTCCAGGCTTATCCCCTTCTCCATCCTGCCCCCAGACACCAGGACACAGAGCAGACCCAGCCTCTGCTTCCCTGCTCCCAGGTGCCACGACCTTGGGAAGGTCCCACTGACATCTCCTTGGGAATGGGGGATTTGACCACAAGGTTTTGGGTTCATCATGGCTCACCCTGAACAACCTTCAGCCACAGCCACATCAGCTGCTAAGTAGTGATGGAAATGTCACTTAATTCCAGTGAAAACTGCCTTTATTTGCTGAGGTCCCCCCCGTTTTTCCTTGTTAATGCATAAAGGATGATATAACACAGCACAGAGAAAAAAGGCTTTTCCTGTCCACTCAGTCAATGGTCCAGAGCTTTTTCCAGGTGCATCTTTCCAGTCACAATTTAACAACACAGATCTGAGGCTTGCAGCTGCCCCCAAGCCATTTGCGGGGTTCTGTTCACTGACACTGCCAGGTCACTGCACCCCCAAGTGTCCTCCAAGCCATTGCTCTGGATGTGGGGCAGGTTGGGAGTCTCTATTCATTTCCAGGAGGCCCTTCCAGCACCAGACCAGCTCCCTGGGCCATTTCCCTCACCACACAGCTGGCAGCTTCCCAGTAGTGCTCCGAGAGCTCCCTGGCCAGGCCGATCTTCTGGATGTTCTCCCTCAGGTTCCCCTCGAGCCGTACCTGGTCCAGATACTCGGGGTTGGCAGCTCTGATCCTCTCCTCCAGCTCAGCCTGGCTCTGCAGCACCGAGGAGGTCATTTCCTGGAGCACAGCTCTCCCAGCAAGGACACGCTTTGTGGAACGACTCAGCTCCTGCACCTGCTGCTGGACCCGCCTCAGCTCCTCGGGCACCTCCTGCTCCTTCACAGCCAGGGAAAAACTGAAGCCCTCCATGAGCACCTGCACCTTGTGGGCACCTGGAGACACAGAACAGCATCTATCCCGTGACCTGCCTCTGCCTGGAGCCCAACACAGGGGTGTTTAAACACTCTTGTTTCTGCAAAACTGAGCAGAGGACGCAGGAGCTCCTCAGGACTGACAGAAAACATCCATAAAATGAGCCTGTGTCCAGTTTCCTCACCACTGAGGCTGCTCTGGGTGTCTGTGCTGTAGAGCAGAGGTGTTCACCAGCAGCAACCCAATAGATTCGTTTCTAAGTTCCTTAAGGAGCTCCTTAAGGGGCCAAACCCACCCCTGATCCTGCTGCTCTGCCCCCCCTCCATGAAATCCATGCTCTTTCTGCCTGGCAACGTTGGAACCGCCTTTTCTGTTTGCTCACTGCTGTTGGGTGAGGCTTTTCTCACCAGGGGATTGCAAATCCAGCCTAATCTTCCCTGTGACACCTCATTGTTCTCCGGGTCAGGTCCCCCCAGGTTTCAGGGCCGGTTCTGTGGTGTCACAGATGTCACAGGGCAGGGCTGCCAGGCTGGTGCCACCTGAAGCAGCACCAGAAAAGCCCAATCTCACAACATGTGAGGTCAACCAGCCCAGTCAGAGACATCCTATTGCACCATAAAGCTCTAAAAATGGCCAGAATCTCCACGAAACCTGAAATCTGTGCTGTGCACGTGACGTGTGACAACGACAGGGCTGCTGTGCCACGGCAGCTCCTCCCAAAATGCTGCTCATTCCCGTGGTCCCAATGATTTAATGCTGGTGCCAGTGAATTCCCAGCTCTGAGCCGCTTACCGTGCTCCTGCTGCAGGGTGTCCATGCAGGCTGTGAGGGCAGCAGCGGGGGCACAGCCACAAACCTCCCTCAGCCTTCTGGCAGCCCTGAGCATGGCACAGTGGGCCTCATGCTGCCCGTTGAAGGTGGTGGCAATGTCAGAGAAGAGGGTGTCGATGGCCTGGACGTTCACCAGCTTCATGGTGAGGGTCCCCTCCCTGTTGAAGACCCCTGGGGAGACGAAAAACCCAAAGGAATTTCAGAGGTGGAATAGAAGAAACCAAGCAGGTACGTGGGGAAGGAGGTGAAGGGTTGAAAACTTGTTTGGAGTGAACGTGGCACCCTGACTGAGATGCCACAGTGAGACCCTTGGTTTGGATTTGGGAGTTCTTCTGTCACCTGAAATCAAAACTTTGCAAAAGGAAAGGGATTCTGGGCAACTTCAGCCAAAGCCATTTGGAGCAGGAGTTGGGGGGAGCACAGCCCATAATAATTAAACCCAAAGTATAAGAAAAAATGAAATTACTCCAGTTTGAAATGTGAATTGAGTATTGAATCATTCCTGACTCTGTGAGTTTTGCAAATGCCCCAGAGACAAAGAGCTCTCCATATTTCGGAGAAGCACAGAAGCTGTTGTCAGGTCTGAGATAAGATCATGATGAAAAGCTTTCCACATCCAAATCCAAACGTGGGATATCACCAGGCCACGTGGCTCAGAGGGAAGCAAAGAACCCTTTGGTGAGGAGGTGAGAGAACCTCTGAGTTTGGAGGTGAGAGAACCCCTGAGTTTGGAGGTGAGAGAACCCTCAGTGTGGAGCTCTGGCTCGTGTGGCTTCCCCAAGGCTCTTCCTTTGCCAGGAAGCAAAAAGACAGTGGGTTTTTACACCTTGTAGCTAAAAAGCACCTTTTTTCCATTAAAACTGGACAGAAGATGGTGGTTTTCAGCAGCAGAGGATCCCCCTCAGTAATTTGTCACACCTCCAGCAGGTTGAAGCTTTTCTCCACTAAGCAAATCCTCCTTACCCAAAGATAATCTACAGGCCAGAAGTTCCCAACCCTCTCAGACCACGCTCAGTCCGGGGTCATTTTAATCCGAATTTGACACTTAAAATCCTCAAGCAGCTGTGGGTGTTGCACCCCCAGAGCCCTAAAGGAGCAGCTCAGTCATCCAAGTGGAAACCAGAGCCCTGATTCCCCGAGAGCTGTCCCAGAGCAGGGTTTGTTTGACAAACCTGCAGAGATCTGATTGCCCAGCAATGGAACACACGGAACACACGATCCAGTCGCTCCCAGTGGTTCCAGCAAACGTCAGGGAGGTTTGTTTTTTTTATAGAGGGAAAACTCCAGGCTCGGTTTTGAACAATAAAAGCTGTTCTAGTGCCTTTCCCTGTTGCCAAATTAGTGCTGAGCGTGCTTTGCTTCGCTTCTCTGTTTTGCTTTTATGTGTCTAAGTTTCCTAAAAAAAAAAAAAAAAAAAGAGGGGGAGGAGCAGGGAGGGAAGAACATGGAGTTTTTTCCAATAAAGTGATGAATCTAATGATAAATAGAAATGAAGAGTCTGTTCTCTGGGGTGCCACAGAAAACCAAGATGTTCCTATAAATTTATAACAGGATAAGAGAAGGAAAAATAACTTTCTATCAACTTCCACCTCATTCTGTAACATTTATTTGAAGAAGAATTGATGAATAAATAAATAGTTCATTAAACTGCCCTGAAGTGTGTTGTTTAGAAATGATTTAAGGAATGTGCAGAGCAAAGTCTGAGCTAATAACTGATCCCATTAACCCTCCTCAGCACTCCTCCCTGGCCTCTTTCTCACTAAACAACTAGGACTGGCCTTTGACAGAAACACTGGTTTGTAAGAAAATTAAAATATTCCCATCAAATGCCTTGCTTTCTGGAGAAAAGCTGATTTTTTTTTCTCAAATAAAAAAATATATCTTAGAAAACATTACAGGGGTTTGTCTTTACTGAAAGGAAAAATATTTCATCAAACACCCAGAAGAGTCTGTTCAGGAAGATCAGTTTGATGTTTCTTGGGAGGGTGTTTCAGCTTGTCCTGTTTGGTCTGGGGGTGACTGTTCCAGGCATTTGTCCCCTCCTGGAATGTCCCCCTTCCCTCCCATGAGATGGGAGATGGGGGAAAGGGGAAGGATGTTGTGGGATAAGGTGAGTTGTCCCACGAAGGCAAACTGCTTTAATTCACCCAAACTGCAGCTCCCACAGGCTCAACAACATCAGCCTGGAATTTCTTTTTTTTTTTTCCAAGAAGTTTAAAATTCAATCAGTTTTAATTCAGCCAATTAAACAATATTCCTTTGACCCCCACCAAAACTCGGGTTATTTGGAGCCTCAGGAACATCTGACACAAGGGAATGGCAGGGAGCTGGCCTTGGGTGCTGTGCTGGAGAATTTATGACTAAATGAACATTACAAATGGAAAGTGTCCTCTCACGAGCCTCTCAGGCTCCTCTGCATGGCCAGTAAAGTCAGCACATCCAACCAGGGCTGGAAAAAATGCCCTAATTCCCTCTATACCTTCTGCTCCCACAACGTTATTTTGATCTTCCCTGGAGTTCCTCTGTCCCAGAAATGATCCCCTGCACGCTCTGGAAATGATCCCCTGCACATTCTGCAGCTTTTTTTAGTCCTGTAAACAAGTTATTTTGGGGGATCTTCGAGTTTTCCTGCGTTCCTACCGGATTTAGGATTTTTCACTTCCTGTCCTAAGTTGCCCCAAAGTGGTTACCCAGGAGCTGCCCTGCAGGGACTTCCTGGGAACTGGGTTCCTCCTGGATGAAAAGCACTGTGTAAATGTAAGATCATCCCCATTTCACGCTCTCTCCTCTGACTCCACGTTCACAGGCTCTGGCAGGGGGTCCCCACCACTATTTTTGGTTAAAAAGTGGGGTGCTGACAACCTGTGCACGTGCACTCCTTGTGTATCCGTGTGCAATGCCAGTGCTGGGGCATTTTTGGATGAATCCCAGGATTTACTCATTATCACTTTAACCACTGTCCACAAAGAAGGGGGTGAGGGGGCGAAACATCCAAAGAAAATAGTTCCAATCTCATTACCAATGTTTCGACAGGGCTGCCTTGTGTTTACAGGAAAGTGCTCCCGCTGTGAAAGAGAAAGAAAATCACGATTTTTTTTTTTTGCCAAAAAGAGGAGGAATCGGCTTTCTATGGGAATATTCTTTACTTGTTCTCCAGAGGGAAACGCTGCCCTGTGGGGAAAGGGACCCCTGGGCAGAGCAGGACAAGAGGAGGGTTTGGATGAACCAGCATGAGGGCAGAACTCACTGGACCACACATTCAGGGAGTGCTTGAACCAGAAGAAGGAAAACCTGACGTCAAAATACCTGCTAAAATTCCAATTTGGAAAGTCCTGAGTCGGGCACGGCGCCAGCTCCTCTCCCCTCTTCCCTCTCCCCTTTCCCCTCTCCTCTCTCCCCTCTCCCACCAGTCTGGACAACTTTCCCAATGTCTTGTGCAGCTCCAGCAGCCCCACCATCTCCCCTCCCCACCGTGGGTCCTGAGCCAACATCCCAAGGCTGTCCCAAGCCTTGGCCACCCCGGAGAACAGGGAGCAATCCCGGCTGATCCATCGGGTGCTGCCTGATGTGCTGCTGGCTCTGTGCTCCCCCCAGGCCTCAGGGACATGGGGGGGGGCTGTCCTGGTTTTACATCCCTGGAATTACCACCAGGAGTTGTGACCTGCCTCTCATCACTGCACCACACACTTCATAACTCGCCCACCAAACCCGGCCTGTCCCGGGCAGAAATGCTGGAAAAAGCATTTGCCACTCACTTCAGGAAGTCTTTAAAACTCCAAAAAGAAAGGGTCAAGAAATTAGGACTTTTTCTACCCCCTCAATTCCTGCACTTCTTGTTTATTTTTTGATTTATGTCCATTTTTGGGTGAATCTGAGGGCACCGACTCTTACCTGTCTGGCAGTGAGATACTGAACTGGAACTGGCTCTTAGAGCTACAGATCAAATCCTGCAGAAAAGTTTGATATGCTCACCTGAAACTGTCAAATTTCAGGGGTTTATACCCAAAATTCTAAATATTTAAAATAGTAGCTATATCCATATTAAAAGCTGGATTGGGATAGTGAAAACATGACAGTAACATAAAAGGAACAGTGTTGGCTTTACACCTTGATTGGAAACTCAGTGAATAATCAGCTGTGATATTTGTCCTAGGAATGCTGCCTGCGTTAATAGATCAGAGGAGCAAGCCACTGCTAAAAATGAGACAGTTTGGAACATGTCCTCCCTTTAAAAATGAATGTAAAAATTGCTTTTAAAGTATGAAGGAAGGAGACCAGAGAAATCCGTTCATCACCTCATAACAATAATAATTCATACATTAATCTTGTGCTGTGACACAGCTGTAACAGGGTTCCACAGGATTTACCAGGCCAGTTACTCTCTGAGATGCGTCTGGAAAATGAATATAATTATTGCCCAAAATTCTAAACCAGCTGAGTGTAATCCCTAAATGCACACACGGTTTGGGGGGTGAGACAGGCACACAGGGAAGCTGTGGCTGCCCCAGCCCTGGGAGTGTCCACGGCCAGGTTGGAGGGGACTTGGAGCAACCTGGGCTGGTGGAAGGTGTCCCTGCCCATCCCACAGCCAAACCCTCCTTCCCTCCCCTCCTCTGTCCTCCCACCCAGGGGAAGCTGCTTCCTTACCTCTTCTGGAGCAGCCGAGAGGCAGCAGCAGAACAGGGCAGGCATGGCAACCTGAAAACAGACCCCCAAAAAGGGGGGACAAGGGAGTAAAGAGTCTTTTGGGGACCTTCAAAGAGCTTTCTCACACCGCAGGAAAACAACAGCAGCAGGATTGCAAAACAACTGCAGCCCAAATATAGCGAGGAGTCCATGTCAGGGCACGTCCCGGTGCTGAATGTTCCCTCGCCCAACATTCACTGGCAACATTAAATCTGCATTTGCCTCTTGGCAAAGCAATGGATGTGATAAGTCGGCTTCTCTCCCTCTGTAAATAAATTTGGGATTATCAGACAATTGGGTTGCTCTGGATTTCCTCCCTCCTGGTTCTTCCTGGACAGGGAGAGGCCGAGGGCAGCTCGGATGACACAGGAGGAGCAAGGCCAGCCCTGGGGACAGCAGGGCACAAAAGGCATCTCCCCGAGCAAGTGTCATCATGAAAACACGGGGCTGCACCCACACAGGGGATCTTATTGTGTCAAAAAACCCGGTGGATTAGGGCTGGATGTTGGGATCTGAAGCAATGCTCACCTTTGCTGCTTCCACACTGGGGCTGGAGGATGATCTTCTACAACCCTGTGTGTCAGCACAGGTTGTCTCTCATCCCCACAGTCTAAATTTTTGTGAGCATCTCTGTCTCACCCTGCACATGCTGACTGGGCAATTCAGTAAATATTCCAATGAACTGGACCAAACTCAGCCTTCTCACAGCAAACTAAGAGTTAAGTGGTGCTTACCAGAGCGGGACTGGGAGCTGCAGCACACCTGAAAGGTTAAATCTGGCAGTGCCAGTGGTGACCTGTAGCAGCAGAGCAAGAACTCAGGTCCTCCTTGAGCCAAAACAAGAGCTGGAGCTTGGCATCTCCCTCTTGGCTCTCCAAGGAGCCCTGGATTTTTTGGAGGGCTCCCGAAACGCAGCTCCACAATCACTTTCCAGCCAATAAAAGGCAGAGGCACAGATTCATAAAAACTTTCTGTGTCTCATAAAACACAACATGCAGTTGCTAAATTAGAAATTCAGATCTTCCACGCACTTGGCTGGATGGAGATGGAGACTCCCAATTGCTTGTTATAAACCACAGTGTGCTGGGCTGCCTTGTTGGGGTTTTTTTCCCCCCAAACCCCCTTCCCACTCCTGCTCTGACATCTTTGCTCTTTTTCATACCAGTCTCTCCCAGCCACAGATCCCAAGTCATAGGCAGGTTTTTGTTTCAGCCTCAGGTCTCCTGCCCATCCTCTTACTCACATAAAATGGTGCAATTAATTTATTGCAGTCTGGCCACAGTTGTTTTATTCATCACCACTGCAGAGCTCCTGTGAAGGACGCCCAGGAGAGGCAATATCATCTTAACAAAACCATCCTGAGGAAAGCAAGCTGAGAACCCAGGGAGGAACAGTCAACATCCAGTGTGTTTTTGGGATGATATTCCTTCCAATAAACCATTATTTAGGATAATGGTTTATATATATATATATATATAATAAACCATATTGGGATAATGAGTATACAGCCTGGGAAGGGAAGAAGCCACACAGTAAACAGATGTGGGAGAAGTCAGAGAGGAAAAGCACCAGTGGCAGGCAGCAGAATTAAGGTAATTAAGCTATGGCAGATTCATTAAGAGATTCACTTTTACCTCACATAAGGATCTGGGATGAAAGCATCACTGCCCTGAGAGGGTGGGCACATCCCACAGGGAAATGGTCCCTCTGTTCCATGGATGCTCAGATGCAGGCATGGAGGGGGTTGAAGGGAGCAGTGCCCCTGCTCCAAGAGCTCCAAGACAGCCTGAGGGCTCCTGATCCTTCCTTGGGAGGAGGATTGTCTGCCCACAGGAACAAGGCACATCTGAGTCCTGGGGCTCTCCAAGGCTGATTTTGCAATGTAATTTTTATCAACTAAGGCAACTTCTTGGGTACTGGCTACTCATGGTGTTATTTAAGGATTTACAGGGGGAAAAGGACAGATGAGCCTCACAAATCAGTGCCCTGAGCAAGCTGATGTGAGGGTAAACAACCCTTTTTCACAAATCCAAGCTATATTTTGTTTTACTTTCACTGAGATAAGATTGGGAAGCACCAACACATGTAATTGGGCTTTATGGCTGAAAGTATTCACCTAGTTTGACTCTTGCTATCTAAAATGATATGTGTGAGGGTAAATCCTGGTCTACCACCAGTGTCACTCCAGGATTTCTTAAAGCCAAGTTGAAGTGCTGATATGGGCTCTCCATATTTTTTTTTCCAATTTGTTTTTCAGTCAATATCCAAAATCCTCTGAAGTTACATTAAAACCTGAGCCATTGACAAAAAACTGTCATTCTGCTCCCAGCCTATCTCTGTAGCCCATCAGTTTTACTCCTTGTGTAGAACATCAGAAGGGTCTGCACGCTTGGGAAAAAAAAAAACAATCAAAACAACCAGCTGAGGTACAAAACTGGCCTGTCTCACCATGACATAGTGCCATGAGGTTCCCAGACTGCTGCTAAGAAAACACAGCCCAGTGCCCCTGCCCAGCTCTGCCTCATCTGCCAGGAGATGTTGAAACTGGGCCCTCCTGGCGCTGCCTTTATTTACCACAGTGGCGTTGACTCCATGTGAAGTGGCCCTTTCCATTTGGGTTGCCTCAGCCAAGGTCATCATTGCGTAAAGCAGGAGCCCACAAATAGCAAGGTCCTGCTATTTCTGAGGAGAATTACTAGTTCTGTTTGCATCAGGGCCTGGGAGGAATCCCTGCTACACTTGGGACGTGGCAGAGCTGACTTAGTCAGACTTTCTTGGATTAAGGAGTAAGAGAAAAAAAAAAATAGAGAGTCAGAACGATGAGTCACTGCTGAGGGAAAATGTGCTCTGAAGCTGCTCATGGAAAGAAAGCTTCTTAAAAATCAGATGCTGGGCCTCCATAGACACCTTTTCTATATATTGATACAGACATGAGAATAAATAGGTGTTTATAAAGAAAGATTCAAGCACACTTGTACCCAGAAATGATTGTCTGTAAACAGATAGCACTAAATTCTGGCTGGAGGTGAGATAAAGGGCACAAAACCAATCCCAGAAACAAGAGTGTCCCACCTCCAGTGGGATTTGGTTTCTCCTGCTCTGCCTAATGAAGGTTTTACAAGATGCTGCAAGGCCTGGTCTCTCTCCATCCCTTGAGAGCCCTCTCCTGCATGGTCACACATGTCAGAGAGATACCCCCATAAAACCCAGCTGCAAACCAAGCAGGCAGTTCACAGGTCCCCCAGATCACACTGACACCGAGGTCCTGCAGCAGAGAGATCCTGCCTGTCGGACCCTGTTGGTGGAATGTCATCAATCAGAGGATAATGGACAGGAAGGTGGGTGGCTGCTGATAGTTTTGGCTCATTTAATAGGGTTTTGGAAGGCTGCCAGGCTGCATGCAGAATTTTTGAAATGTTTGAAACAATACCGGCTTTACAACGTTATAAAATCCTGGGGTGGCTCCAGTGGGTTCCAAACTGGCTCCGGGCCAGTAAAACCTCAGGATTCCAGTCAGCTGTAACCTGGACTCACAAGTGTGTCTGGGGTCACCCCTGGAGCCCTCCCTGGGGTTTGTGCACCCCCTAAAGCACACGATGTCCGTGGACTGGAGCTTGTGCACAACCTCAAAGCCTCCACCTCGTCCCTTCACGGCTTTGCTGCTGCAGTTATTGCCCCTCTGTAAGTGGTGGAGATGTCCTTCCCTTCAAACACTGAAATAAAACATCCACTGATGCTCAGGTGGGGCTGAATGTTCCACCATACCTCAGGTTGGAGGCCAAGATGTGTCTTGTCACAAAGGGAAATGATGTGACATGAAGGACAGACAGATCTCTGCAAGGAAATAGAGTAGAATCATGGAATCATGGAATAGTTTGGGGTGGAAGGGACCTTTAAAGGTCATCTAGTCCAACCCCTGCACAAACTCCAGTAATGTGCAAAATGGAGCCTTAATGAAGCAGATTTGATGTGGTTTCGTGGGCACGGTGGGATACAGTGGAAAGTTGGACCTGATGATCTTGGAGGTCTTTTCCAACCTTAATGATTCTGTGATTCCCTAAGAACGAGGGCTGCAGTGAGCTCAGGCAAACCATTATTCCTGGCTTTGGCTTCATGCTTTGCTTCTCTTTTGTTTTCCAGTGCCTTGTGCCCATCAGTTTTGGACACCTGACCCTGCTCAGCAGGAGCAATGGCACAGGGCTGGGCAGGACCACCCCTCCTGTGCCACCCATGGACCCCACACAGCTGGACCAGCTCCCATCCAGACAGCTCCTTATTCCAGCCCCTTCCCAGCCACAGGTGGAATTCCCATGTCCTGATGTAAGAAACTGCTCCATGTGTAGGATAAGCAAGGCCACAACCAGGATCAGGTGGTTTGTAAATAATTACTGGGCTTGTTTCTGCTGAACTCCACTTGACTGATCAAAGCAGTGAACTAATTGTACTCATATGAGCAAATATTAAGTCACAGAGCAGGTTCCTTATCCTCATCCACAGGAGGTAGTCACAATTCTATTAAAATTAGGGAAACTTTGCTGTGCTCTCTTGAGAGCTCTAACATTGAGGTCTTTCAGCTTTTTAAGAGCAAAAGTTTCCCATGCTGCTAAAAGTGATATTATTTACTATTATTAATTTAATATTTCTTGTTTTGATCTTATTTTAGTCAAATATCATCCTGGATTTTTATTGTTATTTTGTGCCAGAAAATCATTCCATTTCCAAAGGAGAGGCAGCTCAGACACCTTTATTTATAGGAAAGTAAAAGCTAAACCTGGAGCTATCACTCCCTCCCTTCTGTGTTTCCACAAACATGATTCCTCCCAAAAGAAAAACCAGTAGAAGTAACTTGTCATAATATCATTCCTCAAAGGGAGTCTGATAACCCCAGACACTCGAAGCCACGTTTGCAAACGAAACCCACTAAATGGAAACAGAACACTCGAAGATTCAAAAATTAACCAGTTTCATTGTTTGTCCCTCCCGTGCTTTAAAAAACCCTTTCATGGCATGTTTTGTTGTTCTGTGAATCCAGAGCAAAAATAATCGATGATGGGATCCCAAACTGTCACTCCAACCTCGCCTGTGTGACTCTACAGAGGGGAATTCTACCTCTGCAGAGGGATTTTCAGTTTTCTTCAAGGCAGAACATCTTCTGATGGATCTCTGCTCTCTGTGAGCAGTGACAGGACCCCAGGGAATGGCAGGTTGGATCTCAGGAGAAGGTTCTTCCCCCAGAGGCTGGTTGGGCACTGCCCAGGCTCCCCAGGGCAGTGGGCACAGCACCAAGGCTGCCAGAGAAGAAGGGGGGTCCCTAAGTGTGTGTCTCTGGGGACTAACTCGGTGTAGCTGCACTCCTGGGCGCAGCCAAATGGTTTAAACTGCAGATATTAATCTTGAACCTGCATTTCCAGTCAGCTCTCAGCCTTCCCAGGCAGTTCTCCCAACATACCTACAGAGGATCTGAGCCCTCAAAGCCTCCTGCTCACTTCATCAGCCGCACGGCTCTGAAGTTATAAAGTCTTTTTGTTAATAAAAATTATACTGTGATTATATAGTGGCTTAAAAAGCAGTAACGTTAGAAGCCCTTTCAAAATTCCCATAATACTAAAATAAAATATATGCTATTTTGAATTCCCAGAAATCTAATCTGTTCTTGGAAGTAAACTCCTGGTATATAATCACACACTGCTCCTGAGCGAACACACTCCCACCTCTGATTCACGTTTATGTTGTGAGTGGCTTTTAATGACAGAACGGGGGAATATATTGTGGTTTCACACATACACAGATTTTACAGTCACTTATTCCTAACTAGGAGATAGAGAGACATGGCAGGGAAGGATTCTTTCCTCCTTCCAAGGTGCTCACTCCGAGCACAGGAGGTGGTTCCCTGGATTGTAACGTAATATCTTGGAACCGGTTTTATATCGAGGAGGAGGAAGATAAAACGACTAATCCCGGGGCTGGCTGATGGGAAATTGTTTTAGGAGAGTTCGTTTCAGCCCTAATACCTGTGATTTGGGGCAACTGAGCACTTGGTTTGTTGCCTCACCACAATAATTCATCAAATTACTGCTCTTTCCCTGCTCAGTGGGCCTGGCTGGTGTTCCCTCATCTCAGTGTGTGTGGGAGTGTTTAACCAACAACTTTATTGGAGCAAATCAGTCCAGTGCACACCTGAGAGTTGTGTGTGTCCTTATTCTGCCATCCTTTCTGCTGCTGGATGAAAGGCAGTGATTTTATTGCATTATCTGCTTCCTCTCTGCACAGAGTTTTTGCCCAGGTAACACCCTGTTGTGGCAAGTGGCACCTTCTGAGTGTCCCCAGCTCATTTCAGGGGATGAGAAACACGGAAGGAACGTGAGAGATGTGTGGTCAGTGACAAGCTATTGCCAGCACAGGGCAGATAATCAATATGTAGACAAGAAACCTGCACTTCCCAAACCTCACCCCACGTGATTCCCAGTCCCCTTGGAAAGTCTTTTCCTTGGCTCTCCATGATCTGGGTAAGGATGGTTTCACCTGGTTTGTAAAGGATTTGTCCAGACTTGGACATCCTTTCTTGTGTATTTTAATTTTCCAGCTTGACACAGAGCTGTTCAACCTTCCTGCTCTTCCTCAGCAGCAGAAACAATAATTAAGCTTATGGACTTCTGCAAGTGGATGCCTGGAGTTTGGTGTATATTTAAGTGCTTTATTTGTGACAGCTTATCCACTAAACTCTTGCCTCACTACGTGCCACATTTTGCCCAGCCAAATTTAAAAAGATTGGTCTAAATATAATTTTTGAGTCAATTAAGCCTCTTCTTTCCATGCCCTCCCTGACATTACTACATTACAGGAATTTGCCTTAAAAAAGGGAACGAAACACGTATTTTTGAAGTAAACACCACCTAATTTGGCGCCGCTTTTGATTGGCATTTCACATTTTCTTTTTTTTTTCTTTTTTTCTTTTTTTCTTTTTTTTTAATAACCAGGATATTAGTGGCTCCCTTTACAAGCTGCAAAAATAAACAAGAAAAAGTAAATGCGAGGCTTTGTTTAGGGAAATTTTTTTTATTCCTTTTTTTTTCTTTGGGTTTCCATCCGAATGTCTGGGGTGAATCAAGGCTGATCCCGGTGCAGAACCCTTCTCCAAGAGATAGGCAGGCTGCTGGAACAAATGGTTCGTGTTAGCTGGAGAAAGACACTGAATCTAAACCATGTGCTTCTGGGTCTTGTGGTTTCAAATTGAACCACAAACACTCAGGCAAGCTGTCAGTCTCGATTCACAATTTCAACCAACCTTGCAGAAAAAAGGGGGGGCTTTGCCCACCAATCATGTTTTTAACCCTTCTGTCATTAGCGGGGTGGTTTAATGCTCTGCATGGAGGGGAATTCTGTTTCTTAGGGAGAGCAAGGAGAGTGATGACTTGGGAAGGAAATAAAGGCAAACCTTTGATGCAACGGGGGCGAAAATACAGATGTTTAGGATCCAGGCTCGGAGGGACCTCAAGGAATCATCCAGCCCAAAGCCTTTCCAGGAGGCAGGATCATCCCAAAGCCAGCCCTCCTGGCAGGTGTCTCACCCACTCCACGGGAGCCCCTGCAGAGCAGCTCAAGCAGCTTCTCACAGAGCAGCTAATTCAGGAACTGCTCCACTCGTGCCATTCCCAGGGAGCAGCTGGGAAAGTGCTGCTGGAGCAGAAAGTCACCTGTGAGAGGGAGCCTGGGACATTCCCCAGCCCAGGAATGTGCTGCTGCCAAAGAAACACCTCCTGTGGGCTCGGGCTGTGCCCCCTGCTCCACACCAGGACACTGATGCACGGGGGGGCTGATGGAAAGGTCCTGTTTGCTCCCAGTTTGGTTGGTTTGGATCACACGACAGCGAGCTCAGAGGGTGCCACAGCCTTAATCCTTCCATCGCCATCGCTTTGTCCAAACAGCTGGAGCACCAGGTCTGCACATCCCCAAAACTTTTGAGGCAGCCAAGCCAAGAAATCCAAGAGAAACAACTCAGGGAAGGTGCCTGTGTGTTTTGGAGGACGTGAGGTGAGCTATTTGCAGGTCCTTTCTGGTTTTTTCCAGCATGGAGGTGACCTACGTGCGAGGCAGGAACTGCTTGTCCAGGAACTGAGGCTGCTGGGAAAACACAGGGGGATAAACTGCCTTTGGATTCCAGGAACCACGCTGGGTAAAACCCTGCTGCAGAGAGCTCAGACACACCTGGTTGCAAGCCCAAAATGGAAATGTGCAAGGGTTGAATATTTTGTGAGGACATGTTCTATACCAGCATTGTTTGGGGGGCTAAAAAAACCCCCTGGCTGCAAGGCCTTGGTAAATCTATATCTCCCACCTCAGCACTCCTGAAACACCAGAGGAATGTTTGTCTCCTAAAGTGCTGGATCATATTTGGGACTTTTGGAGGATTGAGGGCTAAAGAAGGGAAAAGGGGGTAAGGGGTGGAATCTGGGACTTTGAATCTCATTAGTGGTTTACACGTTAAAATGAGTTGCAGTCTCCTTCCTCCTCACTCCTTATTTCCCTGGTACACAAGGAGATTGAGGTGATTGGGATCACGTAATTGGGATCTTCTCAGGGACCCTACTAAAATTATAATGCATCAGTTTGTACACAGAGTCCTCCCATGCTTTCCTCTCCAGTTAGAATGAGAAGACAAGTTTTTATTTGGAGGGACTTGCCATGCAAACTCTATCCAGAGGAACAGGCCTGATTTCAGCAGCTGAGGATTTACCCACGTGTTGAATGGAAGAAATAATGTCAGTGTAAACTGAGAGTTTTAAGCAGTAAAGAAGGGCTGGGTGCAGATATGAGACTGGCTCCTGGGCTGTAAGAAACCTGAGGATTTGAGCCTGTTGAGGGTGAGCAGATCTGGGTGTATTGGGCAGATAAGCATGTTTGGAAGAAACTAAAACTGCTGCTTTGCCAACCAACCTGCTGAGTGGACAATGTTGCCCTTGTTGAAAAGGTTACTCCCATTACCACTTTTTCACTGGGAGACACCATTCATGGCAATCACAAGGGATTACTCTTTATGACCCTGGTTTCTTCCAGCACGGCTGTGCCAGGGTCCCAAGGCAGCCTGTGCAGGGACAGGCCCGTGGCAGATCCCACTCAGCTCCCCATCGAGGGAATCCTGGAGGTGCTGTGCCCTCCCTGTGCCTCCACATCCCCTTGGGATGGAAATCCTGCCCATGGCAGGGGGGTTGGAACTACATGACCTTCAAGGTCCACTTCCAAGCCAAAGCATTCCAAGCTTCTATGACATGGAAGTGTGGCTCAAGGGAATAAACTGGGACCAAATTCCAGCATCTCTGACACCACCTCAAGGATTTTCACCAACAGTGCTGGAAGATCTTCTACATCTCAGCACCAGTGAGAAGGGAGGGAGATGGGAACTGGTTTTGTGTGGGACAACAGGAGAACATTGTTCAGCTTCTCACAGCACATCCTACACACCCCTCATGGATCCCTGCTGCTGTCCCACTGTAACTGATTCCCAGGGGTGTCTGGCCAGGGATTCCATCCATTTGGATTAGCTCATGTTCTTCCTTTCATTTCCATGGCCTCCACTTCTCATTTGGAGAACTCTGGTGAATCCAAACCCAACTCTGCATCCCAATATAGTTCTGGACTACACTGCTGCAGCCCAGAGCTACCTCAGACTGACACAGCTCTAAATGGGGGCCATAACTCTTCAAAAACAGCCCTTTCCAACATTGCATGAAGGTTACCTGATCCTCTACTTAATATGCACATGAACTGGGATGCCACAAACTTCCCTGGGGTTTCCTGAGGGCTGAAGTAAAACTTAATTATACCAATTGGTTAGACAGACTGTTAAAACTTTTGTTTCACATACACTTTCTATTCCCTCTTCTCCATCTTTTCCCATTTGCCAAAACCTCCTGAAGAGAAAATAGAGATTATTTTACTTTTTACCTTAAAGGGCTCCTTGTGTGCATTTGCCTTATTAAATAACTGCCAGAATATCTAATATTCCATGGACAGCACTGATGAAAATGAAGCATAACATTGGTCAAATGAGCAAGTTTCATGTAGAGCATTGTCCCTAATTTGGTCTCCAGCCAACAAAAATTCTGTACCATGCATCTGTTGGCTCTAGATGAGCCTTTGCATTTAAAAGGGTCTTAGAAAAGACAGGATTTCTCCTTTTTTTGGTCACTATCATTTTGAGCATAATCACAGCCCTTTCATTTATGCCTCACTGAGCTTTTTGTCAGCCAAACTCCAGTTGTCTCTGACTCTTCCTTCTCTCCTCGATGCTGTTTTTTCTCCCAGCACAAAGGAACTGGCACATGTTGAGCACAATAAAGTTCAGCAACATATTATTCATGATCCCAACAGCCTCTGATCTTTACCAGCTCAGAAATCAGAGGGCAGTGCAGTTATTCCACCTCCAATAAATCTGGAAGGTCCTAAGGAGGAAATCTGGAGCTTCAGCGTCTCCAAAGCACCCAGTCAGACATCCCCAGACCTGCCTCTGGCTGAGCACACTCTGCAGGCTGATGCATCATTAAGTTCTCCTTTCATGATTTAAAGGGGAAAAGGCCTTTTGCTGGATTTCCACAGAAGGTTAATTTTCCCTTTTCTGGCAGATCTGCCAGGCCCTTAATGGTGGCTGGAAGGAAACAGCACTGCCTTTCTGCCCAGGCTTTGCTGGAGTTCGAGCACTAATGTGAGGACCACCAGATTCTTAGGTTTTACCTCTAAGAAATTAAACACCAGCCATTAATAAGTTACCTACTGAAGGCAGCTCAGTTCCTTTCCTGTAGGGCTGCCAGTTGTTAACCAGGAGGTTCCATTCCCTGCCTTCAGACAGGGATTTCTTCCTGCACGGTAAAACATCGCCTACCTGAGGCACCAGGATCTTGTTCAGCACTTCGGTCCAGAAACAGCAAACAGAATCTAGCTGTGGCAAGCAGGGGGAAAACTGGAATGCCAGGGGCAGGATGGGAATCCAAACCACGATCCGCTGGAAATAAGGCCGGTTCCTGGAGAAGCCAAGAATTTCCACCCTGTTTGTTTGAAAAGAATTCACTTGTCTGTGCACAGGGACGGGCTCAAACACAGAGTCCTCTGAGCAGCCTCCCTGCAAACCATTATAAACTTCACACCACACGTGGATCTTGGGTTTAAAATAGCTTTTCCCTGAGTCCACTGCTGTTGGAACAGCACTGGATTGATTTCAGGCTTTAAGAAGTAATTCCTGGTCATTAGGGTTGTAATTCTGGTCAGAGATGAGGATACCAAAAAAAGCTTGGAATAATGGGGATGTTACACGAGATGAGGAGACCTCTCCAAACCTTTTTCAACAGCCCTTCAGAAATGTTTTAATTTAACTTGTCTTTGCCTCCTTCTGCAGCCAGGAGCCCTGTATCTCAAACAAGGGAACCATCCCTTCCATTTTCCCAGTTCTTTTCCTCCTCAGGTTCCAAACGAGTCCCCAGCAACCCACACAACTCCTATCACACTCACAGCCATCCAGCAGAGAGAGATTTCAAGCAGGTCTGCAGTTCTGTAGGGCAGTGATGGAATGAATTCTCCATCCAGAGGAAAATGACCCATTAAAAGAAAATTGGGAATAATCCATCTGTATGGATTTGTCAGCACTGAGGATTAATACTCTCATCAGGACACTGAGTGGGGCTGGAGAGTCACACCCCAATTAACAAACCAGAGGAACTCTGGGTGTTCAATAAAGTCATCAGGATTGGAGATCTGAATCAAACATCTCAGGGTGAGATTAATCCAGAATATACTTCACAATAATTGGTTTTACTTAGTCAAGACAATACAAATCACAACTCTATTTTAAAAATCATTTCATATTTGTGAACTGTATTCCAGTAAAAATAATTGTTATAACATTTCCATCAGAGCTAAAGAGGAAATCTTAGGCTAAAGCAAATGAGCAGAGATGGGAAAATAGGGTTTAATAAATTTTGATCTTGCATGAAATTTATGCATTAAAAATTCTACTCAGAGAACCAAACTGTTTCTGAAAGATTGGAAATATGAACGTGATACATTTTGCTGCACTCTCAGTAATTTCTCATGGAAAAAAAGTCAGGGTTTGTTTAATTTAAAAATAATGTATTTTGCTGTTCTTGATTGCTGGAAAGAAAGTTGGCTGCAGGACTGGTAGAGAACCAAAAGTTTACCAAAATTTCAGTACGTAGAGAAAAACGTTCAGAGACAGGTGTAAAAAACATCACTTTTCATGGCAAATGAAAGCCCAACTCCACCCTCTGCTAAAATTGCTCAGCAATTGTTACAAAGAGCTGGTGATGGGCCTTGCCCAAAATTCAAGGTATTGACCCCTCTGAGCCTTCAGGGGGCAAAGAGAAATCAGAATCCATTGAATTTTAACCTCCCAGACAGTCCCTCTCCTATCGGATTTCCCCCAAACCAGGCAGCACAAGCACAATACAAAACCCTATTTCCAGCTCCACTTAGAATGAATTATTTTCTTTCTTTGCACAGCCTCCTGTCTCTTGGCAAATGGTGTATTTTGATTATAAATTATTTTGGACTGACATCTTCTCTATACACACACACACATATACAAATCTCTCTATACGTACTTATATTTTTCTGGGCACTGCCAGCAGTCCTTCAGTTTGGACTGAGCTGGGAAATGCAACCCTATTCTACTAAAAATTAATAGAAATAATTGTCAAAGTGAACCAAAGTCTTCTCCAGGTTCAACGTGGAGATGATAAAGATAGTAAATAACAGAACAAAGTCCCAGCTTTGCAGATCAGCTTCCCATGGGATGTGCTGGGAGAAGCTGGGGCTGCCCCTGGATCCCTGGAAGTGTCCAAGGCCAGGTTGGACGGGGCTTGGAGCAACCTGGGACAGTGGAAGGTGTCCCTGCCCATGGCAGGGGGTGGAATGAGATGAGCTTTAAGGTCCCTCCCTACCCAAAACACCCTGGGATTCTGAGACCTTCAAATTTACAACAACCTATCATTTCTTAACCCTTTTAATCTGGGTGAGAAATGAAGATCCAAACCCAGCATGAGTCTAAGCAAGTTTTAGGAGTCAAAAATGAAACTGAGTGTACAGTGCAAAAAAATTACATTTATATACTCTACCTGGAGATTATTTTTTTCCACTATGGAACTATTTAAGTTTACTTTTTTTTTTTTTTTTTTTTTTTTAACTGCAGCTCTGGGAAGCATTTTGGGCCGTTTTTGTACACCTGCTAGCTCCATTTCATTTGTTTAAACACATTTTATGGCCGCAGTTTATATATTTTTCCAAGAAAATAAAAATGCTAAAAATATAATGTGGTGTTTGGGAGAACGTAGGTGGGGGGGGGACGGGACTGGAAGGAACAAGAGGGCCCCATCTTGGCACGTGTTCCACTCCGTGCCAACTGCAGCACATTCATCATGAACCTCCAGGATGGGGATTTACCTCTGTGCTCTCATTCTCACTCACACACACGTTTCCCCTCCACACCAAGGAGCAAAATGGAATATGGGGCACAATGGCCCCATTGGCCGTGGGTGCTGCTTTACTGCTAATTACAGGCTCTGCCAAGGTGTTACTGCTTTAGCCTTGAAGCAATTTTCTGCTCCATTGGTAGGATATGCCTCAGCCCCTCTGGTGCAGTCATTGTTTTGGAGCAGAGCCAGCAAGGAAGGGTTGCTGTGCATTCAAGGTTTGCTGCACTCACCCCACGGAAAATCTTCACGGGGGGACCCGAGTGGAGAGCAGAGATCTTGAGATTAGTTCGTAAAAAGGGCCTGTGATGTTCTTAAATGGCCTTTAAATGTTTTCATTTTGACCAGCCTGACTGCCAGGGTGTTTATCAGCTCCTGTGGCTGAGGCAGTGGTTCATTGTGCAGCTACAATAGAGCATATTGTATACATATACACATATATATATATATATATATAGTGTGTGTATATATGTTGTATATATAATGCAGTTGTTATTCGTGACAAGCAAGTGAGAAAAAAGTATGTTTAGTCCTGAACCTTCTCCTCTTCTTGAGAAACAAAGAGTTTAGAAAGGGATTTTTAAGAAATGCTGGACATGTCTGAAATGGGATGTGTTTATCCAAAGCCTTTTATCTGATGCTGGAAATATAGAAGAGCAAAGGAGCTTTGGATCCTTCATCAAGTCCCCTGTTGCCACAAGGAGCACATCACCCTTCCTAATTCCATTTCAGCAATGCAATACTCATCATAGAACCATGGAATGACTTGAGCTGTGAGGAACCTTAAAAATCATCCCATTCCACCCCCTGCCATGGGCAGGGACACCTTCCACCAGCCCAGGTTGCTCCAAGCCCTGTCCAACCTG
>NW_016690214.1:1197073-1224777 GCF_001604755.1 Lepidothrix coronata | reverse complement strand
CACTTCCAGGGATCCAGGGGCAGCCACAGCTTCTCTGGGCAACCTGTGCCAGGGCCTCCCCACCCTCCCAGCCAGGAATTTCTCCCTAATATCTCATCTAAACCTACTGGTTTGGTTCCAGACTTATTATCTCCATTTTACATCATTGAAGCAACTAATGTAAAATCTTGAAAACAGCTTTGTAAGACCTGGGACAGAGAGACACACCAGTCCTCAGCCTCTTCCTGCTGCTCTGAGCAGCACCCATGGCCAGACTGGCCATAAATAAAGAACCTGTTTCTGTTCTAAGCTCTAGAAAAGGGAATGGTTGGAATTACTTGAAGATTCATGGACCATTGTGGGCCTACTTATCTTTCAATATGAAAAAGCTTCCTGCCCACTGCCTCTGTGACTTAAACAATTACATCATCTCACCACAGAACATGTTCCCTGGCACAAGGAGACCTTTTCCCTTCTCAGGGAGTTGGTGTTCTTCGACTCAGGCTCCTGACTGAGGCAGCCAGGGTGATTCAGACCTGCCAAGTGACACATTAGCATAATGCATAAAGAGAAGGAGTCTCCACTCCCAACTAACACTGATTTAGCTTGGCATTAAGTACTCCCTCCCTTAGGCTCCCTTCCCCCCAGTAAAAGAAATTCGTGACCTTTGGTTTTCTTTTCAGTTCTCCCCCTCTGGAATCCACATGCCCTTCCCAAACTGAGCCTCCTCTTCTCTCTGGATGATGGGAGAGGTCTCTCACACCTGAGTCCCACCTGAGCCTTCTCCTCCTGATGCCACTTAGGTGAGAGACAACGAAACAAAGAGGAACCCAAACCAAACAAGGGCATGTTTTGCCTTCCCCACTTGCAGAGGAAAAAGAATAGCCCCAAGGCAAGGAGACTCCCTTACGGCCAAGAGGGCTGACAAATTCTTGTGGTTTTCTCCAAAAGTCAAACCAAAATCCAAGCTCCAGCCAAGCTGAGTCCTGGCAACCCTGCATTGCCTGGAAATGAGAGCAATCGTATCCTAATAGCTATTTGGATAATTGTCCCTGGGAGTGATCTGCCAACCAGTGCTGGAAACAAGTCTTTATTACAAATATAGCATGAAGTCTAATCTGGAATACATTAAAATGTTATTTCTGTAGCTGCCTTTTCCCAAAGTTTAAATAATGGCTAAACCATTTATCAGCTTTGGAGGAGAAAGGTTGTGTATACTGTGCTCTTAGAGCAGAGATGAAAAAAAAAAAGAAGTCTTCAATAAAAATATTCTCCACTAAAACTCTGTAATTTCTGGTCCCTTGTACATTGCTAAAAATTATTACAAACCCATTTCAGCTTTGCTGAAAGGGGCATGGAAGGAATAGAATACAATATAATAACCAAGCTGTCTTTGGAGGCACCTGCTACAGAACTCTCCTGACATCACTGGAAGCTGCAAGTGGTCAAAGCAGCCAGAGCTGCCCCAGCTCAGCAGACTGGGTGTGAATAACACACAATCCTTAACGTGAACCACCCACACAGCACAGCCACTCACAGGTAACACAGCACTCACTGGGTGAGGGAGGCTGAGAGGGGATCACTGGGGCTCTGCTGGCTGCTTGACTTCAGGAGAGCAAACCCTCGGGGATTTTCTACCTGCACCCAGCTCAAGACGTTGTTTTATTCTCAGGTTTCACTCAGTACCTAAGTAAGTTTTCCATTCTGGAGGACATTGTTGGACTGGATGATCTTTATTGTCTCTTCCAACCCAGACCATCCTGTGACTCAGTGATCTTTGTCCCCCTGTTCTGAAGACAGTGGCTCAGATGGGGCTGAGTCATTCCCTAGAAATCTCTCTTGCCCTGGGCACTGCTGGGTGGTCCATCCACAGTCTGGATGGCTGAAGGCAGCTGGGATGAGTCCCACATCCACACAGCCTTGAGCTACATGGGGTAACTCTAACCTTGATGTAGGAGGAAATTCTCCCCTGGGAGGGTGGGGAGGCCCTGGCACAGGTTGCCCAGAGAAGCTGTGGCTGCCTCTGGATCCCTGGAAGTGTCCAAGGCCAGGTTGGATGGGGCTTGGAGCAACCTGGGACAGTGGAAGGTGTCCCTGCCCATGGCAGGGGGTGGGATGAGATGAGCTTTAAGGTCCCTTCCAACCCAACCCATTCTCTGAATCTACAAATATTATGTGATAGTAGCTAAGGCACAGAGAACATCCCCCGTACCATAATTTGGGGAAAATATCAAAACATGGTTTTTATACTTAAATCTGAATGGTATCTTGGGCATCAGAGCCCTTATAACACCAGCCCAGTTCTGCACTTTATTTAATTGGTGAGTCCTCCTGTACCTCAAGAAGAGTATTCTGTGTTTGATGGATGTGCTGGGACTGCTGTATTTCAGTCCCTCCATTTCTCTGCCTTCTCTTTTTTTTTTCTTCTTGTTATATCTATTAAAGTGATTTATGGCTTTTTCATTGTTCTCCCTGGAGCTTGGCCAACTCTCGAGATCAAAATCCAAAAAAATTCTCCTCAACAAAACATGAGAGTGATCAGAATGAAACAGGACCTGTGGAAAAGATCTGAATTGTGGGAAAGGAAATAACCCCATCTCCATGGAAACGCATTCAGGTTTTCCAGTTGCTCCTGAATAAATGAAGGTTGTGTTCTCTAATTCCTAGACTTCAATTCCAAGCACACCTTGCCTGGAAGTACCTGGGAATGCTGTTAAAAGCATCAAGGTTTCTCTGAGCAGTGTTGCAGTTCCACAGAAATGTTTTTGCTTTTTCTTGTTGGATTTTTTTTTTTTTTTCAGGAAATCACCATCCAAGTTCTTCAGAAAACGTCTGGGAAACACACACAGCCCACAAGGTGCTTATAAGAATTAGCTGCAGTGCCCAAGTCTCTGCTCCTGAGTTTCAAGCCCTCCTAAGTCTTTCAGAAGCACTGGAGCAGTCAGTAATACCCAAGGAGCCCCACGTGGGTGGGACGTTAGTAAAGAAATCCTTAAAGCTCTCAGGCTTGAATTTACATAATGGGAACCCCCAGCCAAGTGTTTGTGGACTCCCCATCCCTGGAAGTGTCCAAGGCCAGGTTGGACAGGGCTTGGAGCAACCTGGTCCAGTGGAAGGTGTGACATTTAATTGGGATAAAGATAAAACCCTCTCAATTAATTTTCACTCACCACGTAAACAGGTCTGAGAACATTTATCCTTAGGAGTTGCTTCTAGCACCAGCAAACCCCCAACTTCAAACTTCTTTTTTATTTATGACAAGGGGAGCTTTATTTTTAGTGCAAGATTAGGAACTTCTTTTTATTCTGTGCCCTTACCTATTAACCATTCCCAAATTTATGAAAAGAAATAACATAATCCTTAAATTTGGGCAAAATAATGGTTCTGTCCTGCCTCAGGAACCTTTTCTGAGCTTCAATTTTAGCTTTCTATGTGCTGGTATCAATCTGTAAGTCATGAGATAAAGGAATGCTCCACTTTCCCGAGGAGGTTGTGAGTTCCCTACACCAGAGCAGGGATCTCACAGCTGGATTTCCAGAGAGCAATGGATAATAATCTAAAGTGCAAACCCTCTTAGATATGATAGGATGCCGTGGTTAAAAATCCTGCTGGGGCCCACGTTCTGACCCTTGGGCAGGGCTTTTTAAAATCATGGTCTTTGTGCACGACAGGAAGATTTTCAGGGATGACTGGCACAGGTTTTCCCCGTGGATCAGTGGACACGAAGGATGTTTAGCACTGTCAGTGGAGTATTTGCCAAGGTGGTGAAAATTAGACACCATCCCAGCTGATTCCTGCCGAAATTTCTCTGCCATGGCCCATCAAATAATCTGGGTTTGCACTGCCATGAATGGGGCAGCGACACTTCCCCTTCTTCGAGGCTTTTTTTTGGCAGTTCCTGCCAAAGCTTTCCAATGGGTTCAACAGAGCTGGATTGTCCCTGGCTGCACGAGCGAACAGGTAGAAGGTGTTTGGTCTTCTTGCCCTGTTCCACCAGACTGCGAGGGCCCGATGGCTGCGGGGATCAATAACCCCTGTGTTTTCAGGCCTTGCTTATTAAAGGTGGTGCATGGAAAAAAAATAAGAAACTTTCCCTATTTATATCTGGAAGTTAATGAAGTGAAATTATCACAGCCGACAGGCGCTGGTGTTGTAATTCAGAGCCACGGCTTGGCTGAGAGGGATCTGCAGCCTGTTTTTATTCCAAATAATAAAAAAAAAAAAAAAGAGCGAAACCTAATCCTCTAATCAGCTCCAATTTACATATTCACGGCTCTTATTTCCAGCCTGCTGGAAAGGGGAGGAAGAAAAAAAAAAAAAAAGATAGTGTTGGAGTCACGAAGCGATTATTTGATTAAGTAATTATTAATCCCAGAGCGCTCCGATTAATTCCGAGCAAGTTAAACAAACGGGTTGGAGCTGGGCTGGTCACCTTCACACCACTGTAACACCCGGGGCACAGCTCGAGGAGATGGATTTTTTACCTGCTCCACACTGAGGAGTTTTGTTCACTGAAGGTCTCCCATGGGCTCCCAGGGGGTTAATACTCGTGCTAAATGAAGTGTTACAAATTGGAGTTTTATCTCTGGTTAACTGCAATTCCAAACGCTGATCTTTTTATTTTCGGGATGGAAATTCCGTCCCCGGATCTGCGCTCGATTCATTTGTTCACATGTTTAAATACATTAGAAAAAAACAAACCCTGAATGTATTTTTTAACAACTTCTACTCTGAATCTGTCGTGTAGATAATGTTGTGTCTGGGAGTGCCTCAGAGTAGGGTCTGTCCACTGAAAGACCTCTCTTTTAAGAGAGCTGAGATATGCACTTCAAAATATTATTTGTCTTCTGAAAAAAAAAAAAATATTGAGTGGAAACAAACCTGGAACTTTTGGTTTTCATTTTTATTGGCATTTAAGTATTTTGTTCTAGCAAGCTGAAATCTCTTGCAGTTGGTTGCACACTCAAATACAGAAACCCCCTCCTCAAATTCACTCCAGCTTAAAAGCTGCTCTTCAAATTGGGCCTTTCTCAGTCTCTCCCTTCCTTGACTTACCCCTTATCCAGAAAAAAAAAAAAAAACAGGAAAATAGAAAGGTGATGTATAACATAAGCCCAGGGTAAATCAATCTGTTCCATAAGGCATCAAAGAAAAAGTGAGAAGCACAACAAGGCAATACTTCACCAAAAGCACCTTGTGAACCTCTTGTTGCTATAACTGCAACCAATTCATGGCACAGGGGTAGGTTGTACTAAACAACAGAGTTAATAAATATCCTGGATGTTCTAAAACTTCCGATAAAAGCACCAAGTTACTGCCCAGGGACCTTCAGTGTGGTGGCTGTGTCAGATCAGTACATTATGGAAGTGCATTTTTAATTCATTGGCCATTGTTTTACTGCTTAACTGTGTCTTCTCCTCTGACCTCAGGTCCAGATCCATAACCACCATATACAACTGATGAATATTTGAAATAAAGAGTTTTCAAGCAATGTGGAAACTGAGCCTGGATTTGGGAGGACTTGTTAATGACATACAATATTCATAATGAACAATTCTTCCTGCAGACACTCCTAATGATCCAAGTCTTTCCATCAGCCCTGTCCAGCAATAATCCCTAATTCCAAATCTCAAATTTCCTGATTAAAATGAGTTTTTAAATTCCCTTTAAATTTCCCTTTAAATTCCCACCCCGTGGGGTGTTCCAGTGTCTCATGGCACAGCAGGAACTAAGGGCAGCTGAGATCTGCTCCCAGAGCCAAAATAATGAATTCAGAGTTACTAATCAAAAAATTGCCCAAAGTACTTCAGGAATGACAATAAACACACAAAATCAACCTTCTTCCTGGAAAATGCTGGTATTGATTTCTCTCTTTCCTTCCAAATTTTTGAGCAGCTCTGTGTGACTGCTGCCTCCTGCTTGAGACCTCACCAGAACAGCAGGAACCACACTCTGCTGAAGGAGATCCTGGGATGCAGGGAAGTTGCAGGGGGTGTAATTTGGGGCAGACTGTAGTGCTGCAAAATCTGTCTGCAACACCATGGAGTGAGTGTGAGGAGGGCTGTGAGAATGTAACCAACAACCTCACTGGCCTTCCAACCTTTCCAAGTTTAAAGGAAATTACTGGTCTGTGCAGAGATGTCCAAAAAGCAAACAAGTACTTCAAATGTGGTTTGATTGTTTTGTCCTGAGACCACAAAATCTTTCTGCTCCTTCGACTTGCTGTCACACTCGGGAGGCACCATCAAATCTCACCAGCCTCTGGGCTGACATTTCATCCTGAAAATGGAAGGGAAACCAGGGGACAGTTCAGATGCTCCTGCCAGGAGCTCTGGAATACCAGCTGCTGCTCCAAACCGAGCCTGGCCCAGCTCCAGGGCTGAGGCATCACTTCATGTCATCCCAGCCATACATGTCCCACTGCTGAGACCACCCACCATTTTCTGTAGATCTCCAAATGCAAAGCTTTTTCTCTTTAGTGTTTGAAAAGATGTTTTTCGGGTTCTGATCTGGCAATGGCTCCCTTGACTTATTCAGCACGGACTTCTCGGGGTTTGATGGGAGAAGGTGGCCAAGTAACACTGATATTGGGTTGTAAATATTTTCCCCAGGAAGAACAAGGAGCACCGTGTGTTTTGTTAACCACTGGGTCAGAGAATTGAGTGTTCAGAGACATCTGAAAGCCCTGAGGGTTCTTATGCAAACCCTGGAGCTGAGATGAGCCTTGGAAAAGGCAGGTAGAAGAGCCACCATCCACTGAAGTGATAGAAGGGTCGAAAACTTCAGGAAAACACGGGCATATGGTCCCCCGAGGTCTCATGGAAGAACACTGTGGAATCTGAGACGTGCAAAGAAGGACCTGGATGACAAAAACCCAACCAGCTTGACCACAGGTACTCCCCCAACACAGCGTGTACCAGCTCGTGATGAGATCATGGCAGCTGGAGACTTGCAAAAATCAGAGGAGAGAAGGTTTATATTTGTCTGATGCTCCATGACCAGCAGAACTGGGAGAGTTCTTTCAGCCCAGTCCCAAAGTAATGTGTGTGCTGCTTTAACCTTTTCAGTTTAAAATCACCTCATGCCTCAAGGACCAAAAAAGAACAACTAATAATCTGAGAGGGCGGAATAGCAAATCTGTCAGGCTGAGTCAGAACACTGGACCATCAAGGCCAGTATCCTGTCTCTGAAATGCTGTCAGTATCTGACACTTCAGGCTTAGCTGGGATAATAAAACATTTTCCTCAACCTTATGTAACATCTCGGCCTGGCAAAGAGGAGATTTAAACATTGATTGCTTTCCACTCCCCTCTGTCCCGCGAATGTGAATCTGACTCTTTTCCAAAATGAACAACTCTGATGAGCTGGAATTGGTTTCTGGGCAGGATGGGAAAAGCTCCTCTCTCGTTACTCATTCCTGGACAGATCCGCTAAACCTTTGCCTCCTAAAAGGGGCACTCGAATTAGGAGACATAAAACTCCATCCGCAAAATTCTGGGTGCCCAAGGCCACCTTTTCATGGAAGGTGGAAATGCATGTCGTAAGACTTCATGTCTAGTCACTTTATTTTTCCCCATCATGTCTACTTCCTTTATTTTTTTATTTGTTTAAGCTCTCCATTAGTTTATTAGCTTGACAGCAGCCCAGTTAATTAGCCCGTCCTCCCTCCCTCCCCCAGCACCGGCGGCCTGTGAGGCTCCCCGAATGCACACAAAATTTAGTGCTGCTGCTGGGGCACTTCTCAAAACAAATAAAAGATTTGCAAAAGCAGCCACCAAGCATCCAACATAATTAAACTGCATTTGTTACCCTTTCGGCCCTCGCACACAATCGGGGCCTTGTGCGGAGCGAGCACTCCCCAAATCAGGCTGTTTTTCTTCTGCAGGGAAGAGTGCCAGGAGTCTCACCAGCCCAGGTAACATAAGATCCCAAGGAGCAGCAAATGGACAGTCCCAGCCAGAGTGAATGGACTGTGGGGAGATCTATATGAATGTGAATATCTATAGATATATGCAAACACGCACATACAGGGGAGTATAGTTCTGCAGGGGGAAAAAAAAGCAGTGGAAAGGCTCCTAGAAATTACTGCTCCATGCACAGGTATGTAAATGACTCTGGAGTCTTGCTGTCCACCACCTCAATCAATTACAAGGTTATTCAAGATAAAACAAACACCATTTCAATTAACTGCACATACAGCAGTGGTTAGAGGCGCACGCAGGGAAGAGGAAGTGGGAGGAATTTTTGGAAAATGGAACTTTTTTTCTACTTCTTCTGGAGATATGCACAAATAGAGGTTGCCTTGAGGTGCTGTGAGTGGAGCCATGAATGGTCTTAAAAACTCCAACCTAAAGCCATCATGGTCTAAACTAAAGACAAAATGAGGGGGGTGAAATGAGAAAAAAAATGAGTGAGCATTTAAACATCTGTTTAGTTTGTATTGGCACAAACGGACTATTTGTGAGAGGAAGTGAGAGCAGAAATCGGGGCAGATGCTCAAGGATGCCTAATTCTGTTGGAGACAGGATCCAGATAACAAGTCCCTCAGCAGCTGTGTGTGAGCACAGCTTCCTGACCCCGATGGCCGGGAATGCTGAAGCCTCGCAGGGCGAGGACACAGCTGGCTGAGAGAATCTGACAACAACCTGCAAATTCAGTGGTGGGTTGAGAAGACAGAGGAGGAATGAAGACACAGGAACTGGGCAAACAACATCAGGGTCATTTTCCACCTGTGCCACAGACTTTTGCCTCACCCTGAGCAAACCATTTTACCTCTTTCCCTCACTCTTCACACTCCTGTGCAAGAGGCAACTCCTCAACCTTCAGCCGTCTGATGCATTCACAATATGAGCTTTGCAGACCACTCAACAGAGGCTTCGTTCTCCCTTGGGTCTGTGTGTGCCACCACTGGACTGTAAATCAGCTCCTCTGGTCATAATCCATCACGTTCTACATGACCAGAGGCATCCGGCCCCCGAGGGCACGGCTGGTTGAAAACAGGGCACACAATGTCTGCCATATTAGTGAATAAATAAAATTGCATTCTCTGCCTTTCTGGGAATTGGCTGAAGTTATATTTCGATTGTTATTTGTCAATTGAAACGATGGACTAAGAGTTTCTGGTCAAAAGTTCCTGCAGGCTGTTCCCCTGCAACTAATACAATATTAAACACGAGTTTTGTATGATTTTTCTACTTGTTTGGCTGATGCAGAGAAACTTATGATCAACTGGCTTTTTGAAAAAAATCATTCTTTATTAATCAAATATTTCTAGATGAAATACACCCAGGCCAGGAGATAGGAACAAAATTTATAGCCACAACACCATAAATCACTGTCCAGTCTCTTGCTCACGGTCATAAGCAATAAATTTATTGCAGTTACAGAGTTTTCATCGGTGACTTCAGCCACAAGAGCTGACTGTGAGTCTGCTCCCAGCCCCTGCAACAAGGAAAAGCAGGTGTATTTGTTGACTCCCATTTGGAGGGCATTGGAATTCTGTTACACTTCCATGTCTGCTTTCCCATCACTTGAATTTATATTTGTGACAGAGCAGAAACCCCAACGTCCTCACTTATTGTGGTCCCACCTAATGGGCAGTAACTTCTTGGGAGCAAACTCCACATTTAATCCATGCCAACCTTCTCTTTCTGACTGAAAAGAGTGAAGAGAATCTTGAATTTGGGGAGCAACTGAATCAAAAAAAGAGCTGGTAATTAGCACTCCTTCAGTAAAGATTCAAACCTCAAACCCCTGGCATTTAAAGAGGTACTTGCATAGGAAGATGAGTTCCAAATGGCCTTGATTTCAATGCTTAATTAAATTCAGAAAAACCGACTCTTCCTGAACCCTTTTTCCTTTGCAAAATGTTTTTTCCTCTTCTCCATCAAACTCACTGCCAAGAGCCACCCTAAACATCCAGAGCTCCCTGCTCAGCACAGACACAGCGTTGGGTTTTTTGTGTATTTCCCAGGACTATTAACAGAGTAATATAATGAGAAATGAACTGAGGTTAAAGAATTCAGTACCTCGTGTATTTTCACTAAAAACACTCACTGCATCAGGGGACCTGCCAAGAGGAGAGTTTAATATCGTATGAAAAGGAAGAATTTTCATAATGACACTTGGCAGTGGCTGCATCCCCCCCATGAACGGAGCTGCTGGGGCTTTCTCTCCTCCGCTCTCCTATTCTCTCTCTCCTCTCAGCCCAATGGCAGGACAAGGGATTTTCATTTTGAAGTGCTGGGAACAATGGGAATGAAGATTTGGGCAACCCTTCAAGGGGTGGGGGACTCCCACAGCCTGTGGTCAGGCACCTCAGTTTGGAAGGTACTTCAGGAAAGAAGCTTTTCAGGCTACACTGCTTCTGTCAAAAGGGGGAAAATGGAACCAGAATACTCAAAACTGCCTAAAAATTTTAATCTGTGTGAATCTTTCTCCCTGGTTTCCAGATCTAGCCAGTGAGCCAAAACAATTACTTCCTTTGTAAATTTGATTTGAGAGTTTTCAATGCAAACAGCAGTCGCAGGAAGAATCACCTGAGCCATTAAGACCCTTTCAGCTCCAAACAAACCAGCTACAAGGATATAGCAAATCCCACATTTTGCCTTCTATCTTTTTATATCTGGTGACTCTTCCCAAATTGCCCAATTCTGATTGTATTCACACAAGCATTCCAATAGTGGTTGGAGTTATATATTCTCTTATGATGGTGCTTGTTCCCTTATTTCTCACTCCCATCTATTTGAAAACTTCATGCCATAAAAAAAGAAAAAATAAAATAGAAATGAATGATCGAACAGGGATAATAATGTTTTCCATAATGTAGACCAAACGTTCTTGATATATTCTGTTTTATTATGCAGCAGACACTAGTTCTCAGTGAAAAGCTCACGGTGTGGCAGAAACTGGCCCCACTCCCCACTGATGGACTGATTTCAAATGGTTTTATCATTTTTACTAAAATTTCGGTGTCAAAATTTTGTCTGACTCAAATCAAACTTAAACCTGACAGGCTGCCCCAGCACATTTTTAGGTGGGACAAATACAACAAAACTCTCGCATGAGAAAGGCCCAACACCAGGAAAACACTTCCTTGTGGAGAGATGGAAGAGCTGTGGTCCCATTCTGCTCTTTCCATGTGACATTTGTGAATTAAAACAATCCCACCGAGATTTTGGGGGCTCAATATCCACCCTCAGGGAGTCACTCCAACCCTGCAGCAATAAAACCGAGCACACAGAGCTCGTTTTCACTGAGACTCTGGGTATAAAGTCAGCAGAAAAATACCCTGGAATGAGGATTACAGAATGTAACTCTCCTTCAGAGGTGACGCAGGGCCCTCATTTGCAAGTGATAAATGTCACTGCTCTTCCATCTGCAGCCTTTTAAAACCATTTTGAGGGAGGTGTAATGAGGCTGCACAGCCTTGGAGGGACAGGACAGGGGACAGCCGAGTCATCTGAGCTTTATTGAGTGTGTCATGGGAGACTTGTCCTTTTTTTTTCCCCCTTTTTTTTTTAACAAAATGAGGTGCCCCAGGGGAAAGTCAGCAGCTAGAAGCGGCCCCACCTGAGTGTGTCTTGGGAGGAAGCCTACTGCCTCATATTTTTTAAAAGGGAAAAAAAATTATAATAATAGAGCCGAGCCAAAAATATCAAGCAGCTCCTAGCTGTGAAAAAGCCAGGGAAAGCTGAGTCGCAGCCGGTCAGTGTTGTTCTTCCAAACAAGCTGACCACCCTCCCTTCATAACATTTTATTTATTAAAGCGAAATTGGCCCACTGGAGTAAAATTATGCCATATTCATACGCATATACATATGTATATATAATTAGGTATGCGCGCACACACACACAGTTATTCATCGCTGCGTTTCTACACAGAAGGTCCCTCTAGATTTTTCGGTGTGCGGACTACTGAATTTGTTAAAGGGGGAGAAATTTAAATGGTGTGGACGGGACGGGGCTATAATTCGGTTATAATTCATTTACAACTGTTATAATTCAGATATAATTCGTTATAACTCAGCGCAGGCCTCGGGGCGCCTCAGGCCGCCTCAGGCCGCACCAGGCCCTTCCGTTGCCGTGGCAACAGGGAGCCTCTCTCCCATTGGTCCGCGCAGGGCGCAGCCAATCAGCGGCCGGGGTTTGGCCCCCCAGGAAAATGGCGGCGGCGGGAGCGGCCCCCAAGCTCCGGGTTTGCTTTATGGACTTATTTTAGTAACTCCGTCCTTATCCAGCCCTTCAAAGCACCTTCTCACGGAGAACAGAACCCTGTCAGTTCTGGGATTCTGTGATCCTGTGATGTTAGCAGTTCACACACCAGAAAATCTCCAGGGACCTTCTGGCTGAGCATTGTATACAAACAGCCATAAATTACTGCATTTACATTTACATCACTACGCTATTACATGAAGGCTCAGATCAGGAGCAGCACCTTCTGTTTTCCTCTATTTATTTTTTTTTCCTGTGTGCTCATTCCTGTTTTAAAGTCCCCCCCCCTATTTACCTGCAGCACAGTCTAGACAGCTAATGGAATAATAAGAGCCCAGCGGGTTTTTACAAGAACATGGACAAAAAGAGCATCAGAAATAAATATATGAGTAAGAATTGGAAGGTCAATGGCTGGGTACTGAGTGTGCCACAGGCAAGGGTGTCCCGGGATTATGAGGTGCGTTACTGCCATTCCTAAAATCCCCAAAGGAATCACCCCGTTGTTCTGAGGACCGTGTAGGAACAGCAGGTCACATTTATAAAATGTACTTAAAGATGTAGTTGAATCCCAAAGGGATTTTTCCAGACAGTTCATAAAACCAGCTTGTGAGTCACCCCTGGAAGCTAATGGGAGTAAGGCCTGGAACTTATCTAGGTGCTTTTAATAAATCCTGCTCTTTCCATATCGACATGATTAAATGCATAATATGCTTTTTTTAAATGTGACCCAGTGTTTATGCAGTGCCAAGAGCAGCAAGCTGAGCACTAAAATGCTCCGTACTTCTGGAAAATAGTGCCTACTCTGGAGAATCCAAAACATTAATGAGCAGGTAGTGTGCAGTCAGACTGAGACAGAGAAACGAAGCTTTCTCCTCTAAAAACCTCCCAGCAGGGCTTTAATCTTTTAATTTTTAAAGATGCTTTTGTTTAGACTTTAAATTTCAGAAGTTGCCTCTGAACTATCAAGGCCAGATTTTTTCATTCCCTCTGTTCACTGCAGGTAATTCCCTGTCGAGCATCCTGACCAAAACAATCAGGCATTGCTGGATTCCTGTCACCCTCCACACAAGGCATGAAAAAGCAACGGAGGAATAATCCTCTGGAAAACCCAGTTCTCGCATTCCCCCTTCTCACAGCGGAGAGAAACAGGGACTAATCGTCCCTGGTGCCGCTGCCTGTTCCTTTCCCTGCTGGTTGCTCATCAGCCCCCTGGTTGCCCATCAGTTTTTCCAGCCCGTGGAGGGTGTTGTCGCGTGGTCCTTCCTCCCGTCTTATTCCCGGCTGTTGTTTCTGGAGCTGCCGGCACTACTGCTTGGCACGGCTCCCCCGGTGACTCCGAGCTGGTGGCAGGCAGGGCTCAGCCCTGCCCAGCGCTTTCCCAGGAAGGCCTGGCTTCCTCTCAGAGGAAAACCAGCTCAGCCCCCGGAGCGTGTCTGCCCGTCCATCGGGGAGAAAATAAAAAGTGATTCAGCTGATTTTTATCTCCCCGCCGACGCCCCCGGTGAAGCAGCGGAGCTGGTGTGGTTTGATTTGAAACACGGTCCTTGCTTACAGCAGGGATTTTATTTGAATGTTGATTGTTTGTCATTCCCTTCTATGTGTACGGCTGGGTAAAAAGCCCTTTTGTTTTGAAGCGTCCTGTGAACTGCAGCAGGAAGCTCAGGAACTCCTGGTGGACTGAATGAAACACAGTCAATGATAATAAAATTATAGAAGGTTGGAGCCAGGAGGAAACTAAGTAGATGGTGTAGTTGGACTCCCACACTAAACCTGGACTTGGATGTTTGCTGGCGTGTTCTTAAACCTCCAGGTTTAACACCTCCAGGGAGCTTCCATAACATTGTGAGATGGATCTTCTGAATGTTCCACCTTTGTGACACTGAGAAGCTCTTGACTTACTTGGCAAAATTGAGCATGGAAGAAATTTAAATTGCTCTGAAGTGCCCTCCTCTAACTGAAATAGGTTAGAACTAAACATGTGTTGTTAGAACAGGAAGATATTTGGAATTTGGAGTGACTTAGGGTTTTCTTTTCTGAGATGTTTTCTGGTTTATTTGGGAACTTTAAATTGATGACTTTAATGGTGGAACGGGTGTATTGGTTTTATACTACATTTATACTACATTCCTGGAGGATAACTGAGGATCAGGAATCGAGTACATCGTGAAAACAGTCAGGCAATAGCATGTGATGGAATCCTGGGTGACAACATTACTCCTTACACATTTCAGAAGTGGATCCAGAGGGAGAATTCAGGCCCAAAATAAAGTCTTCCTTACCTGAGCTGAACATTTTTCCCTCTCAGTTGAAAGTTATTGTATCAAATTCAGTTGAGATGCCATGGATAAGCCATGAGTGGCTGGGAGAGGAAATCCCAGTTTATCTGACTCACCATTTTTGTGCAAATATTAACTTTGGCTGGTACACATTTCTCCTGATATCTCTTTTCCAGATCTGAGTCTCAGAGTACATTGTCTTGGCTATATTGAACTGTAGCCTTTGGTTACTTGAATAACTTTCATTTTTAACAGTTTTATCTATTTATTGTATCTGAAAGGTAAAGAAAATGCAATTTTCCCCATGACTCTGCTTCTGGTGATGCAGTATTAAATTCTGCACCAGTGGAAAACTTAGATTTAATGGTGGCAAAAAGCACAATGCAGAGGATTTAGTTTTCTTTGCTAAAAGTGGTGGAAAACCCTCGAAGATGGCAATCCCAACTTCCCAGGATCTACCTGCACTTTTATCCCCCACACTCTCACTGGTTTATTTTGTCCTTGGAAGAAAAAACATTGGTGGACGCTGGAGTTGACCTTTAATTTTGAAAAATGTTCATATTCTCTGTCAAAACACTCTTCGTGGTTGCTCCCACCAACCAGATTGTTGTTTCTATTCAGAATTATCACAGGTGATGAAGAGAGAGGAAGTTAATTCAATTAATTCAATTAAATTGATTCAGATGTCCATGTGTTGCTTGTGCTTCGTTCATACAAACCAGGGGGGTCAACATAGAGGAAAAGAGGAATGCAGAGCTGGAATCCACACTCACAGCTGTGGCTTGGGGATGCTCAAAATAGCCAATATGTTCTTCCCCTGTTCTGTAATTCCTTTACAGAATGGGTAAAATAAACTGTTGATAAGGAACTGTTGCTCCGAGCCAGGCTGGAAAGGAACTGGGAAAGGCTCCATGAGCAGCATTAAGTGAGCAAGGCAGAATTTCCAGGGCATCATCTGGTAGCTCTGCCTTGTTTTGCTGCTTTGCTTAACATTGCCATGTTTTGTTTTGTTTAATTTTGGGTCCTTATTTCATCTTATTTTTTGACTTCTGGACTGTTGCAACTTCCCCAAGTAAGTCCCTTTGCACTTATCTTATCTGGGCTTCCTAATTTCCACTATTAGGTGATGTCTGACACCTTCTTTGCTCAGAGCTGGCTGTCTGGACACAAAGTGAGTCACTCACTCTCCCCCCATATCTTCCCACCTCCCCTCACCCCCACAAGGAGGGGGGGACTCTTTTCCTCAGGTTATCATGGTC
Organism: Lepidothrix coronata; assembly: GCF_001604755.1. NCBI lineage: Eukaryota > Metazoa > Chordata > Aves > Passeriformes > Pipridae > Lepidothrix > Lepidothrix coronata. Next base: position 1,209,050 of record NW_016690214.1, on the reverse strand, counting down.
CATTGGAATGAAGGGCACACCACACATACGAGTGGTTCAGATGAAAATCTCACTGCTGAAAGGTGTTCTGTTAATTCTTGTGGAGGGAATAAAGCCAGAGGATGTAGCTTTGGACAAGGGGAATGGGCAGGAGATGCTTTCAGCTTGCTGGAAGAGTGGATCTGTAACAAAAATGAGCTCTAGAATGCAAGTCACTGCCTCCAGAATGAGGAATGACTCCAAATATTAAGCAAAGGTCTGTGAGAGGAGGGAGGACAGAAACGCTGTGATTTCATCCATATTTATCTGCTCTGATAAGATTCCTGACAATTGTTTTCTCAGCCCTGAGGTCTTGGACACTCAACTTCCTCTTCACTTTCTGGTCTCCAGCATCTCAGAAAAGCCAAGAGATCTGCCCTGGGCCGAGGTGCTGGATTAAACCTGGGATTAAAGCCTGAGATTGCTCAACAGTAGCTTTGATACACCCAGAGCTGGTCCCATCCACAGCCTGGGGCTTGGAACTGCATTCCAATGGGTATCCCTAATTCCCCCAGTGCAGAGAACAATCCTGTGCAGTCAGTCTGCTTCCTTTGCACTGTGACTGCTGGCTGATGACCAGTGTTCACCAACCCCACGGACTCACTTGCAAGTGTGATGCTCGGCTAAATAAAATTGTTTCCAAGAAGGCCATCATCATTAATCTTTAATTAATGCCTGGTGTTCAGTGGAAGATATGATTGCCCATGGCTGGAATTGCGGTGGGAATAAGGCAGGTGCCTCAGACTGGGCTGGAATAGCCTGTGGTGCAGAGGAGAGCTGGGCTGCCCCCATTCCATCCCTGCCAAGTGATCCAAGTGGCTCAGCAGTGGCAGAATTTGGCAGGTTTCCCTGCCCCAAGGAGTTTGCAATTTGAAGGAGTGCTGCTTTCTTCATCCTGCTCTTAGAGCTGTTCCCATGTCGGTCAGTGGGATGAATTCCCATCTTCCTTTTGTTGACGTGTAAATGGAGTTTGTCAGGACTTTGCCCAACCTGCACGAGGAAAGTTTCCTTTGACAGAGCCTGCCAGGTCACAGGGGTGTGCTCAGGGCTCTGCTCTCCCACCTTTCACCCCTGGAATGTGCTGCAAGGATAGTTTGGGGGGCTGAGTTGGAGAGAAAAGGGGGCCTGACAAAGGCCAGCACTAAAATCATAAGGCACAAAGAGCTGCTGTGAGTCCTTGCTGGTGGATTTATGTTTGATTTGAAGAAGCACCTGGTATGGGAGTAACAAATCCCAGGTTCCTCACTGAGTCTTGCAGAGGGAACAATTAAAATATAATTTGTTTATTATGAGAAGGACAATTAAGAATGAATTGATGGATGAGTTGCTGCTGTACTTGGGAACCCCAGGGATCCTGTTCTGAAGTGCCTCTTAACACTTCCCACTTAGTTGTTAGATCTGAAGTAAAAATTGTTAATGCATTAAAATGTACTTGGCCTCAGTGTATTTTCCAAGTAATTTCCATTTTATTTATTAAGCAAAAAGAAATTAATGCTGTCAATATTCATAATTTCAGCCTTTGAAAACATTTTTACTGGGGTATCAAGGGTGATAAAAACATCTTCCGGAGCAAGAGGAAGAGCAAGAGAATGATGGAAGCCTTTATTTCCCATAAATTTAATTCCTATAAAGTCTGGACACCCTGGGTGGATGCCTTGGCTCAAAAATTACCTCCTGGCTCCTCCTTTTAGTCTTGGTTTTTAGTTGGAGCCAGGAGAAGGATCCCAGCATTTGCCAGGTGAATGAGAGCTGTACCCTGGCACGAGGCCTGCAGACCCATTACTGGTTTGTAGATTAAAATAAGGACAGGGAAAGGGGTGGAGAGGGAAAGAGAAAGGGAATAGCAAAACACTTTGTTCTAATTCAGGTGCAGAAGTTACTCTGGGTGTCCCCACAGCCCGTCTGCCACGTACAGGGTGGAGGAGGAACAGCCTCCTTTTCCCCGGGTGTTCTATTCTCTAATTCCCCCTGTGCCAGCCTCCAGGAACAATTGCAGGCTGCTGCCAAGGTCTGTGCCTGCTCAGGCATCATTCCCGTGGGGAAGCTCCGGGAATGGCTTGGCTGCCCTGGGAGCAGTCAGCACTTCCAGCCCGGGAGCAGCTCCTCGAGGAGTGTGGGCTGGTGGTTCCAGGGGAGGGTGGGGGCAGGATTTTTGGCTTCTGGTTGTGGTGTTGTGACTGAACTGCTGCGGCTTTGGCCCCAACATTTGATCTCTGGCTCCGTTCCCTCAGCCTGAAACCAGGGAGGATCCTGATGTGACCATAAGGAGCTTCTGAACGGGGGGATTTCAGGGCCTGGTTCCAAAGCTGGACCAAGCAGAAGTTCTTACACCAAATTTCACTGTCTGGTCCATCCCAGTTTTGAATGAACCACTTCTTTTTGTGGAATGTTAAGTCTAGTGGACTTCCCAGTGAGGGCCAGATTTCACAGAATCATGGAATCATGGAATTATTTGGGTTAGGAGGGACCTTAAAGCTTATTGTCATGCCATGGGCAGGGACACCTTCCACTAGCCCAGGTTGCTCCAAGCCCCATCCAGCCAGGCCTTGGACACTTCCAGGGATGGAGCAGCCACCACCTTTTATATTCTTATACATCCACATTTCCTCTTATATTAGGGAATAATTTCTGTTACTAAGCCCCTTAATTCTCAGGTTTACTGGGACACAATGAGGAAGACATTTGGTCACATGTAATGACAAAGATATTGTTCTGCTCTCTATTGAAGGCAAACCCCTGAAATTGAATATTTCTTTACATTTTCAAACAACAACAACAAAAACCCAAACAAAAACTGACCAAACAAAAAAACCCCAACAAACAAACTTAACGGGGCTTGGAAATCCCTCCACACAAATTCATTTCTAACAGGTTTGTTGCTAATCAGTTGAAACGAACTGGGAAGACAAGATAAGCAGAGAGAGCAGGGTAGGGGTTAGAGAATATGCTTGGCCTGGGAAAGATTAGTTCACCTGCATGACAAAAATTATCCTTTGGCTCAGGCAGAACCCTTTTCCTGTGAATTGAGTTGGTGTCTAATTGATTACACGCCGAGGTGACTCAGATGGCTGAAAGGCAATGCTGGTACATTTTTAAACTCTGTTATTGAAGAGATCCCCCTCTCAAACTCAGCAGTTTTAAGCTGCCGTGTTTCCCACTATCGTGGCAATCAGTTCCCCCGAGTTCTGTCTGACCTGGAGATCTGAGTTCAGGCCTCTAAAGGATTTATGTGCTTAATAACCATTAGCAAATACTAAAGTATGGTCCAGTTCCATCTCCTGAAGTGGCTGAGACCCTCAAAGCCCCAGGGAAGGGATGGTGCATGTTGTCCTTCTTTTGGTCCCATCATTATTTCACTTTTCCTAAAATGCAGCAAATTTCACTTTGAGGCCCAATATATCCTGTAATTTTCTGACTGGCCATATGCAATGTCTCATGAGAAATATGCCATCATAAAACCCACCTGAAGTTCCCTAAAATATCTATATTCTGATATTGCTGAAGCCTATTGGAGAAACCCTCTCTCAGGGCTGCCTTGTATTTATTTGCCATTGTTTATGCTGAGTAAACTCCTTGGAGACAAGGAGCAGATTCCTCAGAGAGCTTGTGGTCGGATCAATTTGTGGAGCTGTTTCCATGTTTTCTGATGCAATCCAGTGTAACAATGTTGTATCCCAGTAAACATGGAAATGGAGCAAGGAAAACATTTCTCAATCGACTTCCTAAAAATACTGCTCTGGGTGGGGAGGGGCTCGAGTTTTATTCCAGGAGCTCGTTCAAGCCCTCCTCGGTTTCCACAATGTCTCAGATTTTACTTGGTCTTATATTTCATGTACTTATAGATTGGGAAACAGAGCGTTCCATGGGCCAAATGCCCACGAGCCTGACATGCAATAACCATTATGGAGTCAAATGTGCATATTCCTGGGTGGAAAGGTGCCAGCCAGGGCTGGAAGCAAACTTGGCAAAGTGGGCAGATCCTCAAGGGTGATCCTGGGAGGGGCTCCCTCCAATTCCCTTCTCTGACTTGGTGTTTGAATATTCTGGTGCTTTGTTCTGTAGGGGGATAAAGGGTGATGTCTTTAATGTGTTAGTTTGGTATTCTGGGATTTGGGGGTTTTTGCTTTGTTTTAATTGTCTTCCTCCCCCTCCTTGCCCGAGGACTCCTCAGATGGAACCTGATGAAAATACAAGTCCTTACTGAGCTCCTGGAGAGGAGGGAGGGAATGCCAGGGTACCAAAATCACTGGGTGAGCAGCAGCAGTTAGATGGGGTTGTAAAACTCATTCCTGTGCCTGTGTCCATCTTCTCACATGACACCAGATTTAAAGATTTACCCCATTTAGGACACTATTTTTCAATAAGTTATTCATGCAGTGACATTCAGAGAAGGAGATGGGCATATCCATTCCCTATTCAATATATTACTTAACATTTCTATATTCAATATATTCCTTATCCTGTTATCCCAGCAGCACAGTGCACTCATGGATTGGCCATCTAAGGAGTGTTTTATCCCAGGACTGTTGCAGTGGGACAGGGTGAGGAATTGCCTGTGCTGGTGGAAATGGGGTGAGGGGGCCGGGGCTCAGGGCTGTGTCAGGTGGACAGAGCTGTGTCTCCAGAGGAGCTGTGCCTCAGCTGTCCCTGCAGGAGGCACCTTGCCATGGAAAACCAGATCCCAGCACCACATGGAACCTCCCACCCTGCTCAGAGCTTGGTGCAGGCACAGATTTCCACACGGTGTTTGCATCTGTTTTCTGATTCCGCTGCTTTTGTTCCTGTTTTCAGGACACTCGATGGAGCACATGGAGATAAAGCCCCCATTCCTCATCCTGGGGCTGTGCATTCCCAGCCACAGGAGTCCCTGCAGCCCTTTCCCAGCCCCTTCCCAGAGGGAAGTGGTTTGGGCAATGCCATCCCCAAGCGATGCAGCTGATGCAGCTTTGCCCGGGGTCCTTCTGTGCAGTGACATTAAATGTGAGTGGTTTTCTAGACACAGAGATTGTTACATGGTGGAGAGAGTCCCCCTGCTCCTTTCTTCTCCCCAGGTCTCTAGGGCAGCTAAAAACAGCCCCGAGCATCTGAAAATGTGCCTTAATCTTCTGACAGGGAAGGAGATGAGGTCACAGGACTGGGAAGGCACTTGTTTGCTGCTGGGGGAATGGTGGACTTGACACTCAGATAGAACCAAGTGCTGCCGTGGGTGAAGAAAGGTGGGGAAACAGCCCAGAATGGCCTTTTTCCAGTGTTTTTCGTCTCAGATAAAATGCTGTGGGTTAAGAAATTGGGGGTTCTTCCACCTGGTGGGCCTGCTTTGGCTCAAGTTCATTCCCTTTGGTTTTGTAAAATGTGTTTTCTTCGTTGGCATTTGGCAGATGGACCTCAGACCTTGGCCCTGCCTTGTTCCTGGAGAAATGCTGGAAGTACAGCCAGGGTAGGAAAAGTGGCTAAAGGAAAGTTAAACCTTCAGAAGTCCTGGTTCCTGGAAGCAGCCTGGATCCAGGCTGTAGGTGCTCATAAGAGTTAATGAAAAAGGTATTAAATATCCTTCTCCCACCCCGACAGAGATTGCCTGGGATAAGTATTCCCTGAATTCTCATTTCCTGCTCCTGCACGTTGGGCCGGTGCTCCCACAGTCACTCAGGCGTGAAACACTTGGCCCCAAATTTGCAGCCCAATAGGAGCAGTTCTACTGCAGGTCTGTTATTTGCATAATTGGGTGCTAAGGAAAACAAAGCTTACAAATTGCTGATAATTGCAACGTGTCAATTATATGGGGGTAGGTCAGAGGTGGAATAGAAGGGTGAAGTCTCCAGGTGTGCTGAGGTCAAAAGCAAGTTGTTATTGAGGGGAAGCTTGTTAGGGGTTATGGCTATCAGAGGAACTCCTGGGAAAGCTGTGTTGTTAAATAACGTGTTGCTGCAATGTTCCAGGAGAGGGACCACTGCCAGTGGGAGTTATTGGGTAGTTCTTCATGTGTTCCTTGAGGGGGGCTGAAAAAAGGGCTCCAAGAGGAGCTGTGAACACTCTTGTTGTAGAGCAAGGGGTGCAAGACAACTGCACAGGAGGACTGAACCACAAAACTGTTATAGAATAGAATGGAGGTCCCAAAATCTTTTCTGTGCCTGGACAAAGTAAAAGTTGTTGCCCAGAAAAATCCACGTGGCACTTCAGATGGCTGGGAAGAGCCATCTCTGTTGGCTGAGGTAAGCCTGGAGCACCTGAGAGTCAGAAGGGAAGGAACTCGCACTGGTGATCCAAAGCCCACTGCACTTATCTGGCTTCTCCCTGCTGATGTTGCAAAGTTCCCTGACATTTAGGAAAATGGAAAAAAAAAAAAAGTGGAGAGCCTGAGGAATTGCAGCTCTTTTTCAAATGGCCTTGGTTTTAACCTCCACACTGTATTGCCTCAGAATCCTCTCAAGAACTTCCCCGTGTAAGGGCAGAAGAGCCTCCCGAGGTGCCAGGGAGGTTGAAGGTGTCTGTGCTCCCTCAGCTCCCCGGGGCTGGGTCAGGAAAACACGGGGGCAGAGGGAGGGCTTTGCTGGGACATGACTTGTGTCATTCTCTCAGGGATTCTCTTTCTCTTCACTTGCTTTCCTGTCTTTAACCAAACAGCAGCCAAGGCAGGAGAGGAACTGTCTGACAAAGGTTTCTTTGACACAAGGGGATGATTTTTGCTAGAAAGCACTTCCTTCTCTGCTAAAGGCTTTGAAGTGTTGTCTTTGTTCTTTCAGGCTTGTTATTTTTTTCTCTTTAAAACTGATAGACAAAATACTTGAAAGTCATCTTTTAATACGGGCAGGATAACAGGAGCAGCAACAGAAACCCTTCATTTGGAAAGGTGTCATCGTGCTCAAGTGATGGATTTGAAATATCATTTCTAATCCTTGTTAAGAAAACAGTGCCTTAAATAATTGAAAACTGCTGGTTGCATTTTAAAACATGTATCATTTACTCCTCAAGTTGTCTCCTCCCTTCAGGGTGTAGCTCAGGGTGCCCTGTGTCTGCTGACTCTGATCTTTGTATCTCTTTCATGTGGCTTGGCTTTACTATCTGCAAAAGGGATTAATGGAAATGAACTCCCTGTAAAGTACAGTGAATCAGCATCCAAAGGTGCCACTGGAAGGCAAGGGATTATAAATGAAGTCTGGTTTTTAGTATCTGAGCAGTCTGGTAGATTTGGGGTTTCTAAAACCTGAAATCCTAAGTTATTTCTGTCTTTGCTCCAGGTCCCCAGTGTTGTTAATCCCTGGTGTGGAGCCCTAGTTCTCCTCTACTGAGGAAATGGAAGTGTCACCGTTGACTCCCTTGGTGGCAGGGCCAGATCTGGTCCACACACTGCAGGATCAGGTCCTGAGACAAGTCCTTGAGGCTGCAGGTGAGGAGAGAGACACGTGATAATCCTGCCAGCAATGGAGTTACTGTTGTGAATAATTCCAGCCCAGTCAGACCACAGAGATCAGCAAACCACCAGAGACACTTCCTGTGGTTTGACACTGTAATCCTGCAGTGAAACATGGCTCTGTTAACTCTTCAGTCACTCACTTGCCTACAGAAAGTTTTAGAGTCCATGGTCCCCAGGTTGTTATTATCCACCAAAGAGGGCTTCCCTGGCATGGATTGGGCAGTGAAAGCTTCTTGGCACGGAAGGATGGATGATTTCAGCAGTGCAACTCCTTACTTAGTGAACAGATGAAAAGATTTTTGATACACTCCCCAGTGCCTGTGCTCAAAGCACAGCAAAGCTCTGAGCTGGGGGAGGTCATGGGGCTTTTTATCCCCCACCCCACAAATCAGTAGCTCTCCTGCATGTATGGGAATGATTGTGTGTCCAGGAATGATTGTCTGGGGTTTTTCCCTCTTTGCTCTAACAAGGCAGTCGAGGGAAACCTGGAGAGAAGCTCAGAGCTGAGCAGCAGCAGGACGGGTTTGTGTGGAGCACATTCCAACCCCTGGGTCTGGGAATGCGAGGAAAATAAGAGCCAGAAAATGCCACAAATGTGGCACCACAGACTCACAGGATGAGTTGAGTGGGAAGGGACCTTAAAACCCATCCAGTGCCACCCTCTGCCATGGGCAGGGACACCTTCCACTGTCCCAGGTTGCTCCAAGCCCCGTCCAGCCTGGCCTTGGACACTTCCAGGGATGGGAGTCCACCTCCATCCAGGGATGCTGATTCCTGTATCATCAGGATTTCCTATCATTGCAAACCCCCACAGTCTGCAGGGCTCCTTCTACCACAAGTCTGCTCATCCAGCCTTTTCTTTCCCTTTGGCAAACCCATCCCAGCAGCAGGCTGGGCTCTGGGTATTGTTTTTCCCAGGATCCCTGGCAGCATCCCCCCAGTGTCTGACACTTGCACTCCTCAGCACATGAAACAGCTGCAGACCAAACCCCTGCCAGGGCCCAGCAGCCTCCCTGGGATGGGCTGAGCTGCACTGGCCATTCCAGGGACCTGGACTGGCCTCAGGGTTCATTCTCCAGTGATCCAGCACTGGAGATCCAGCTGTGATCCAGTGATCCAGCCCTGCTGCCCCAGCTCAGGAGCGTTAAACCTGAGCTGACAGACCCTGTGAAGTGACAAGGGAGCTGAAATCAGGGCAGTTGTCACAATAACCCCATAAACTGCCCTTCAAATCCAGACAGGCTAATTCTGCCTCTCCAGCCCTGACACCTTACCCCATCTCCCTGAGCTCAACAGCAGAGCTGGGGGAAGATTTTATAAACTGTGAGTTTTCAACAAAATGTTTGCCAGGATTTCCAAAACATTTTATAAAAATAATAATAAAGGAATATTTGTAGCGGTGGCTGTCACTGAGGGGAAGTCCATCTCACTCCTGCTGAGCTAAAGTTTCCTTAACTTTCATAATTGGGAGAGTTTAGAGGTCAGTCTTTATGATCTGTAAAAAATCACAGTTATTGGGATTTACAGGAGAAGAAGATGATTCCCTGTCCCTTGGTCCTCCTGCTGCTCCTCTCCCTCCTTCAGGACTGCAGGAGCAGAGGAAATAAACCCCAATAAAGCCACCTAACCAGTGGGTTTTTTTCAAATCCCCATTCTTAGCCTAAGCAATGCTCAGCTGGGAGCCCAATAAACCCTTTGAACCGGTAATTTGCGCCCATTCTTTTAAAGCCTTTTCCCATTTTAAATATTAGTATAAAAAGGGGATTTGAGGAATCAGGAATGGCCAAAGCAAACATTTGACACACTGTTACATTAGACCCATGGAATATAAAGCTCAGGCACACGAACCCAGGCTGCTGCTGCTCTCTGGATCAGTGCTCACGTCTGCAGGGAGGACAAAAGTGCTGGAAAACTCTGTTTCCCTGTCTGTGTGTGCCTGTCCTTGGTGTTGTTAAACAGGAGGAGGGTTGCACCAAGTTGGTATGGCAACAAAAACTGTAAAAAGAAAATCCTCCTGTTTTAGGGCATGGAGGATATTGGCTAATTTCTGTCTTTCAGCACAAAACCAGTAACACTGACACACTTTTTCTTTGCTGTGGCACAGATATTTGTGTTTGGGTGTTGTCGTGGAAACAGAACTGGGCTGAGATGTTCTTTGGGTTCTGGCTCTGAAAGGTTGCAGTGATCCTGCATTTCAGGCCCACAGCTTCGAGGGGTGTGTTAAACTTCCTGGCCCAGAGCATATAAAGCTAAATCCCTGTGTGTTTCCAGGACTCAGCTCCTGGATCTTGGGAGCAGAGAGATGGATGCAAAAATTGTCATAGTAATAAACAAGTAGATTGGTGAGCAGAGGGGTTTCATGAAAGCTGCTTTTCAACATCTCTCTTTTCCTCCCTTTTTTCTTTTTTCTTAGGGGCTGGGAAGGCTCCTTTCAGCTCCTCTCTATCCAATTCCCTGTCTTATGAAATCTGTTAGGAACTTACCTTCAAGGCCTTTACTCCTTTGATAAGTTTGCTTGAAACTATCAGCAAATAAAAACTTTTGGGATAGAAAGGAGTGGGAGAAGAAATCCACTCAGCACCAGCACACAAGCCTTGTTTCCTTAGGCATCCAACTAAAACATTTCCCATGGCCAAGGTGAAAAGCCAGGTCTGATGCTCTGGACTTGCAAATCCAACAGTGCAGCTTTATGTTCCTGCTGGAAAGAAAAACAAACTGCAAACAATGGGAGAAACCACAGAGCTGTGCCTGGAGCTGTGCTGGGGGGGATGAAGGAATTTCCCAGGCACCAGTTGGAAAAGGGACAATCCCAGTGCTGGGACTGGGCTGGTTGGGACAGGGGAGCAGAGGGGACTTGGTTTGGTGTCTTCTCCCTGTCATCTCTCCTGACCTGCCTCTGTGTATTCAGTCTGAACAGCACAGTCTGACAGGGAAATACAGGTATTTAAACTCTTCCTTCAGCTCATTTTGTAGTTTCCAGGCTCCCTGGACTCCCCTCTTACCTGGAGCAGTGCTCTGAATCCATCCCAGCAGTGGAGAGAGAAGATAGGGAAAGATCTAAATGAGTTTGTTTCTGAACACAGCATTTCAAAAAACCCACCCAGGTAGCCAAGAGCAGAAAATACTGGTTTTTAGAGGAATATCTTTGGTTTTCTGACTCTTCAGAACAAAGGAGGAGCTTCTAAATAAAACCTTTCAATAACTGATGCCAAAAAGTACAGAGTAAAGATGCTCTAAAAAAAATAAAAATACCAATAAAAGTACAAAAAGGTAAAGATACCAATAACTGACATCAACTGATACCAGTTTAACAACTCATATGAAAAAATTCTGCTTGAGTGCTGCACGTGAACCACGAGAAGAATCACTTCTCCTCAGCAGAAGCAGCACAGATTTCTCTGGGAATTAAAAAGAAAAATATAAAAAATAGGGTCCTGCACGTGCATATAAACTGCTGGCCTGTCCCTCACTTAAAAAAAAACTCCACCCCAGGTAGTTCCCAGTGTCCTGTCCCAGGCAGGACACTGCAGGCACAGGGGCCCCGTGGCACCTCAGCTCACAAGCGTGTCGCTGTTTTCCCTTCGCTCGTGGCATAAATCATGGAAGGAAAAAAAGATCTGTTAGCACAGAGCTCAGGTTTGTTTATTTTTTTGCCAGCTGCAACATGCTACCCTCTTAGGGGATCATGGAAAACCAGCCCTGGTTTAGGCTGCAGTGACATGTCAAACCCGAACCGTGGGTCTGGCCCCTCTCAATGAATTACAACCTTGTCAGGAACCTATTATACATATAGACATGCATATGTGGAGTTTTTTAAATTAAGGTAGGGGTTTTTTATCAAATCAAATACCTGCACAGTAAATTATGTTGCTGGTGCCAGCCTGGCTCTCCCTCTCTCTCCCCTGCTCTCCCTCCCTCAGCACCACGACACAGGGGGTTTGTTTGAGGAGGGAGGGTTGGGAGGGTCCTGAGCTGCTGAGGAAATGCTGTTTGACCTTCCCACGTGTTTTGTTTGGGAATATTGACCACAACGTGTCCCAGCACTGTTGCCTTCATGATAAAAATATTCAGAGTCTGAGCATGGAGGCCTGGGCTGGTGGGTGAAGGGAGGAAGGTGAATCAGGAATAGGGTGCAGCCATCAAAGGTGTTTGCTCATCTGTTTTCTGAGTTTGTTTTGGTTATTAATAGGGCTTGAAATGCCAAGGGGAAGGTTTAAGGTGAACTAAAAATCCCATGTGTTCTTCTGGTATGGAGCCTCCTTTTGTACTTGCTAAAATTAGTTGGGTGCTGGCTTTTCCCTTTTTTTATTCCACCTCCTCCCCCTGAGGAATGGATGCCATTGTTGTTTTAGGGGAGGCCAGAGAGATCAGCAAATTAAACTAGTGAGAGTTCACTGGAGGTCTGTTCAATCATGGCCCAGCAGTCTCTTCAGTCAGAGGCATAAACTACTGCAAAACAGTCCTCACAATAATTTTAAAAATAAATAAAATAAAAAAAAATTTAAGAAATTCCGCTTTTCCATGGAGGAAAAGAGGAATAATTGTTAT
>NW_016690214.1:1157097-1197044 GCF_001604755.1 Lepidothrix coronata | reverse complement strand
GAGGAGAGAGGATCTATCAGAGAGGACTGGATGTGTGAAGATCCTCTGTATGTAGCTGGAGCAGGAATCAATCTCAAACAGGAAAAGCTAATGTGGGCTGAAGGTGTCAGAAGAATAAAGTCAGTTTGGATGGTTTGGACACTTTGACTCAGCATGAACCCCAGTCTCTATCTGAGCACTGATCTCAGGGCCCTAAAACCCAGGGGAATCCTCCAGTTCAAGCTTTTACCATCTGAAGAGGAGCTGGTGAGGTCATGGCCAAGCACCAGCTCAGATTGAGGTTTGGTGTATCCAGGAATCTCAAAAACAACAAAATCCAGCAGGACTGTGGGGTTCCTGTAGGCCTTATCTCATGACTGGTTCATCAAATCCAAGAGGCAGAAACGTGTTCCTTCACATCCAAGGACTTATCCAGTGTCCCCAGTAAATGCCCATCCTTCAGGGGAGGGTCACCCCAGCCTGCTGGGAGCACGTGGTCCTTCCTGCCCAACTCCTCTGTGCCTCCTTGTTCTCCCTGCTCTGAGGGGGCAGGAATCAGTCAATCAGTCACTCCAGGGAATGGCTCGGAGACAAGATGCTAATCATGTGTGTAGTCCTTTAATTGCATTATAGCCCTTATTGAATAAGGTACAGGAGAACACAGAGGTGGCCTGCTTCTAGTTTTGATGCAGATATTATGTAAATTTATGTACCTGATTATGCCAACCCTGTGAACCCCCCCAGGTTTCGGAACAGTTTCCAAGCTGTCCCCCTTGCTCAGTGTGGAATTCTTTGTCCTTTGGTTCTGGTTTTGCATTAAACCCCCAGTGTGTGTCTGTGTGTGCTCCCCTTTCCCTGCAAGCCAGAGACTGAATCTGGCACTGGCTTTTCTGGCTGGGTGAGGAGAAGTTTGTCTGCGGGGTGAAAAATTTGCCTTTTAAATTTCTGTGTAGCTTGTACCCGGATTATAATTCATAGCCAGGGCTGAATACCAAATGACCCTGTTCCTCATTTCCACAAATATTCTGAAAGGCAAAGAGCGAGGCAAGGGGAAAATCCTGGCCTAAATCCAGTGCTGTTAGAACCCAGAATCAATGGCATTTATAGAAAGGTTGGATTTGGCCTCTTCCATCTTTCATTTAGAGCTCTCAGAGTAACAGAATATAAATATTGCCTGATGCCCCAGAGCTGCCCCAGCAAATCACTGAAAGATGCATCTTTCCTTCTGGAACAAGGCAAATATTGTGAAAGGAAGTCTCCATGAGAAGGACTGGAAAAGCTGTTAGGAACTGTCCTCGATATTGTGTGTTACAAGGTACTTGTGAAGACTAAAACTTGGAGGATAAACTCCAAACATGATTGAGAAACTCCTTTTTGGCAGCACCAGAACAGTCCACAGTGGTTTTTACATGATGCATCATTAGTAAAAGATTTTGTCAAACTTAGTCCTTCTGGTTCCATGCAGACAGACCATGTATTATCCCAGGAATTTTCCAGAACAAAGGAAAAAAAGGAATTACAAACCATATTGTAAGAGAAAGAAACTCACTGGAAAATGCACTGAAGATTTTTCAAGGCTCTGGCAGCTGAACAAGATTTATTTGACATCTCCTGTGAATTCTGGGTTATTCCCACTCTGTTCACCGTGGTGGAGACAGTGGGATGGAAACAGCTCTGAGTTTTTAATTGGGAAATAATCATGTTTGGATGTGACCCCAGGAATGGTCCATGCCTGTGCCAGGACAGTGTTAATGGTGATCCCTGGAGAAATGCCAGGCTCTGGGATATGTCCTTGCAAAACCCATCCCACCATCCCTGCTGTTCCCTGACCAGTGACATCCCCAGTCTTTGGGTGCCTGTGGCCAATTGTTTGCTCACACATGAACCCCAGAGGAGTGAGACAGCAAAACAGTGACCAAGGGCACGTTTAACTTCCATCTTGGAACCATTGCTCTCTGGGCTTGAAATTCTGAGATAAAACACCTGGATTTCAGCTGTGTGCCGAGGGGTGCAGAGCTCTGGTCCTGTGGAACAGGAGTCGTGTGGAACACGTGGTTGTTATTTCTCCGTGAGCGCTGCCAGTGCTGGAGCTGCTGCTCCTGTGTCATTCTCCCCACACGTCATTAATAAACAGGGAATTTCATACCTGATTTCCACACTGTCATGCTGAAAACCACCTGGGTCTCCGTTTTCATCGACCTTTAAAATGAATAAACCGAGAAGATGTGGGCTGAAAAGTGGTGGGTGTGTTTGAGGTGGGATCAGTCTGACTGAGGAATGGATCAATCAGGCTGGAATGAGCATCCATGCTGGGAGGAGGAAAACAGAACTGGAAATTCTGAGGCTCCAGATGTCCAGTTGTTGTGAAGATTTCACAGCAGCAGCTTCCCAGTTAGAAACCTTTTCCTAAGCAGGGACCTTACCCAAACCTTTGAGGCTTCACTAGGATATGCACTGATCATTTATTAATGTCTAATCCCAAGGAGATGGAGAGCAATTTATTCCCTTTTTTAGAGGCTTTTCACGGATTTGAAGACCTGATGTATGTTCTTCCTGGTTTTCCTTACTTTGGCTGAATAACTCCAGTTCCTTCCACTCTCCTGTGTATCATTTCACAAACCCCCTGACCTGGACTCACTAATCCGAATGAATCTGGGAATTGATCCTTTTCCAGGAGTTGTTACAGGAGGCTGCCTTTGCCAGCAGGTGTCACCATAAGAGAACGAGAATATCCAGCTTGGAACGCCACTGAGTCTGCAGGAAACGCGGAGTCTGTCCCCGCAGTTTTCCCTCCTTTGCATCCCACTGAAGCTCCTTTATTCCATGGTCACTTATCGCTGGGTTAGAAAGTAAATATGTCCTGGAAGCCAGAGACCCCCGAGCAAAAAAACCCACCCTGGGTTTGGAAAAGGAGCTTGGCAAAGCTCTCGGGGGTTGGAGGCGGGTGGCAGCGGGGAGCTGGGTGAGGATTTGGGGTGGCAGAGGCTCTGGATCTGTGTCCCATCAGCGTGGACTTGTGGAGGGTCCAGCAGTGGGAGCACAGCCAGCTTTGCTGCACAGCCTGAACCACTCCTGTGCACCTCCAGCTGTGTCCATCAGATATTTGCACAAAAGCTCAGGGAAACCCTCCGAGGTGTGTTGTGACCTCTCCCCGGAACTTATTCTGCGGATAATCGTTGCATAAGGGAGGATCTCATTGTTCTCTTCCTCTCTCGTTCCCCCTGTCTCGCAGAGGGATTTGGGTCCCACCTCTCCCTGCCCCCCCCAGTTCGCCCAAACCAGCCAACAAGTGTCCGAGTGATTGTCACAACACGAGGCTTCAGCGCAGACTGGTTTTCTCCCGGAGTTCGTGATTTTCTGCGGGGGTTTCACGGGTGGTTCTGGCTGAGCCGGTGATTTCTGCACAGCCCTGGGTGGCTGCAGGACAACCTGCCCTGAGGGGCTGCAACGTGCCGGGGGAAGGGTCGGGACAGCGTTCTGGGATTTTCCTGTTCTTCACTGAACCAGCCAGCGCTGCACAAATATTGGAAATCAAACCCGCTGCAAACTGAAGGATTAGTATTTAGCTCTTTATCTAAATACACCCCGTTCCCCCCCATCCCCTCCCCAAAATAAAATAGCGCTGTTTGAAATTTCCAGGGAAGCTTAAGGCCTAAAGCATTGGGTGAGATGTAAATTTCTTAAAATATTTATCCATCCATAAGTGGCTACATATTTGACATTATTATAGGGTTTCTCAGTGTTCCATTTTATTAAAAAATATTTATTTGGTTTCTAAGATTACTGCTTCTCTGACCACAGAAAATTCAATTACCGAAAACTGCAGCTATCAAATTGGTTGAAAATAAATAGCCTTTTATCCAAACCTGGCATGGGCTGGTTTACTTTTAATACGTAGCCATAAAAAAAGAAGCTCTTTCCACGGAGAGCCGGTTGGTTACAGAGCAAGAAGCCAAGGAATACTTTGCATCATCAGGTTTTATTTAAAATAAGGGAGGGAGGGGGTAGAAAATAAGTCGTTATGAGACTAATTAGCTGCTCGTTTTTCTCTTTGGTTTTAATAAGTGACAGAAGATCTCTCGAGGCGTTTCTTTTGTTAGGATAAGTGAGTCTTGTTTCACGAGTGTGAATAGATCTGCAGGTAACAATCCAAATTCTTGAAGCAGCGATCCTACCTGTGAGGTTTAACACAGGCGTTGAGTTTGCAAATGGCAAAGAATAGAAACTCGTGCTGGAAGAGCTGCCAGAGCAGGTTTATCAGTTGTTTTTCATCCTCAACAGCGTAGATTCCAACATCTCATGACAATGTATTGCAGAGGATTATTGATGGAGTAGGTACTTGAGTGTGGCTAAAATTTAACGTCCTTTGTGACACAGAGGGGATGTCACACACCGACACGGTGACATGCAGACAGACCCGTGGATTTCACCAAGAATCTTCCAGAACAAAGAAGGAATTACGAACTCAATTGTAAGAGAGGTGAACTGGGAAATGCACTGAAGATTCGTCAAGGCTCTTGCATTTGAACGATGTGACATCTCCCGTGAATTCTGGGTTGTTCCCACTCTGTTCACTGTGGTGGACAGTGGGATGGAAACAGCTCTGAGTTTTTAACTGGGAAATAATCATCTTTAGGTGTGACCCCAGGAATGGTCCTTGCCTCTGTTTGCTCTGTCTGCTCAGCCCTTCAACCCAACCACCTCTGTTCCAACAGAGCTGTTGCAAAGGGCAAATAAAGCAGAAGGGAAGAGATTTAAAAAGAATGACTGTCACTTCCAGCTCTGTCCGAGCGCTCTGGGCTGAGACTTCCCCTCCTTTAATTCGTGGAACAGCCCCGCTGCTTCTCCAGGCTCCTCGCTCTGCTGTGAAGTCCCTTCCGAGGACACCGTGTCTGTCAGCTCGGGTCCCAGAGGCATCAAAGGCTGGAATGTGAAGCATCCCGGTGCCGTGGCACGCCGGGGGCTGCCCGATAACAGGTTCTGTTGGCGGGGGGCTGCGGGAGCCCCTGCCCGCGCCCCATCAAGGAGGATGCTGAGAGACGGGCCCGCCCGGCCCGGGGGGGGACGGTGCAGGCAGAGCCCCCGGTCCCGGGCTGTGCCGCGGCTGTCAGTGCCAGCCCGGGATGAAAAGCCACGAGATCAAAGCGCAGACGAAAAGCAGAGGGAGATAATGCGATGGGCACATGGCCCTTTCCGAAGATGCTGGTTTAAAGGGCCTTCCTGCCGGTGGGGTGGGTGTCCAGGGAACCGCCAAGGGGGGGTTGAGGAATTGAGGAGATTATTCTGAGAGAAGCAGAAGCGTGTCAGTATTAAAAATCTCAGGTTTTCTTGCTTTGGAAAGACACAGGGAACTTACCCTGAAAGATCTGTGGGAAAACTCATCAACTTCTAGGATGGGTAAAAATATTCCTGTGTCTCCCACTGGATATACAGAGAGGATCACAGTTACAACATCTCAAAAACTGGAAGCACTTTTTAGTTCCTATTTACTGACTTTTCATCCTTTAGAAATGCACAGGAGGAGGATTACCTGGAAATCTTGGCTGGAGCACAGGGGTCAGGACAGCAAGTGAGACCTCTCCCGAATTTACCCCCTTTAGGTGGGAAAGTTTCATCCTCCCACCCCCAGCCCTTCCAGCTGCTAAACAGGGACATCACAAAGGGTTACACTGGGAAGTTTAGTCGAATGCAATAACGCTTGGAAAGGGCTTTAAGAAGATTTTCTGAGGAAAGGGCTCGCTCAGGTTTGAAGAATAGCTGGCTGGTGTTGCTGGCTGTGGTTTCACAGGTCTGTACACACGTCCCATTGTACACAAAAGCTGCTTATTTGTTTAAGGCAGTCGGTGAGTGGATTATGTGACACGGAGTCATCCAGAGACATTGCTCCAGCCAGAGTGGCAGGGCAGGAAAGAGCCTGAACCTGTATTTTAATCCCTTTTCTGATGTGATTTCCCAATTGCATCAGGAGGCGAAGTCTCCCTGAGCTCAAAGTCTGATGATGCCGAAGATAATCCAGCCCAGCCCCAGCCAGCTTTCCAGGAGCCCTTTCCCAGCTTCCCTGGAGGAGAACCAACTCCCACTGCTCCCTGCAGAGTCTGGGAGCTGCAGTGCTGCTGAAATGTAGCTTATGGCTGCAATAGTTTGGGTCTGTAATGGATCCTGCACTCCCAGCCAGTGGAGCAGGAGCTCAGCCATCAGCTGGCAGCCCATAAAATCTGTTACCTTTCTTGCTTTTCCTTTTTTTTCCCCCATTGTTCTTAAAGTGATGGTGTGAGGGAAGCTCATGGATTGGGAATTCCAGGAGCAGCTCCACAGATTTCTTTAGCAAACGAAAGTAGGAGCACGTTGCAGTTTTATGTTGAGCTGGATGACTGCAAGAAGTGATGTCCTACTCTTAGGCTGATTCCCAGCATAAACTACTTCACTTTCTTGGCTCGTGCCTCCTGAACAGCAGTAAAATAACATCACTTGCAACAAAAAACTCCCTGGAAGTGTGTTGATCCAAAAAAGCTTGTATATTTATATATATATTGAATGTCTGCTTCTAGATAACGTTGCTTTGCTCGCTTTAAAAACTCTGCCTTGAATAAAGAGCTCCTTTGGAAGCTTTTTAAATGTGAGTTAGGACTTAATGTTGCCTTGGTAGCAGAGACCCTTCGTGTTCCAGCGTTCCTTGCGATGCACACAAACAACACATTGACTGTGGCCCCACTTTATATTCTCACTAAATCAAGGTAAAGTTTTTTAAAGCCCAATTCATATTAAAAAATTTTCCTGCGGGTGTGAAGTGATTTTGACAGAGGCACAGCTCACACCAGGAACCCTCCAGACTTGTGGCTTCAGAGAAAGAAGGGAAAAATATAGCTTGGGGTGGGGACAGGAGGTAGGAATAGTTGAGAGGACCCTTTGGTCTTTAATTCATGTCAGAAGAGCCCCAGCTGTCACCCACCACTTGTCCCAGATTTATGGATCATCTGTTTAGTTAATGCTTGTGGATCTCTTGCTGAACATAACCCTTCTGAGCTTTTTTTTTTCCCTGATCAAAGGCTGTTAAAGTTATAAATGTCCCTGTGATATCTTGAGGTTTTTCTGAGAAGAAGGTCCATTGATGGAACAGTTGTTGGGGTAGTCATGAAGTAATATATTTTCCATGTATATCTTCACAAGTTTCGGAGGAGCACTTTAATTTTATAAATATATTGAACAATCTGTGCTTTAAAAGAGCCAGCTGATGGATTTCTGTGCTGAACTGACCACTTGGAGCGAGGCCGTTTGTTCGTCTTCAGCATTACCTGCAATGCACAGAACAGTCACTTCAAAATATTTGTGACATTTTTCTCTTGAATTCACTCACAAGTGAAGTTTTACAGAGTTACAGCTGGGTGTGTGCAGGTGTAGGAGATATAGGGTTGTGTGTAAATAAAGTACAGCAAGATTTGAAGTTCTTGTAGCTCATGATGTGACAACGGGCTCCTCACCTTTCCTGTTCACGTTGTTCAGCAGTCTGAGGAACTGAGTGGAAGGAGAGGCTGTAAATGTTCCTGGAGCAGCAGCTGGCAGGCAGTGAGTCCTCTGCCCTCGATGGAATCACCCTGGTGGGTCAGATGTGCTTCCCTCCCTGCTCTGGTCAAGCAGCAGCTTCTCACCCGGGTCCAACCCGAGCTGATTTTTGTCAGTCGGAGAAAACAGCTCCTTTCTGCCTGCTGGGACTGTAAAATGAAGGAGTCTCACTATTGCTCTGAAATTCCATGTGCAATATTGTATTTCTGCATTCTTAGGCTGGACAAAGCCCCGAGGTGTCTGGAGTTGAAGGTTTGCCAAAAGCATCTAAATTACAAATCCGGTGTCTCACATTTGCCTGGGCTGTGAAAGCATCACCCACCACAGGGAAGGGCAGTGCAGGGATTGCAGTTTGGAATCCTGGAATGGTTTGGGTTGGGAAGGACCTTAAAGATCCTCTCATTCCACCCCCTGCCATGGGCAGAGACACCTTCCACCAGCCCAGGTTGCTCCAAGCCCTGTCCAACCTGGCCTTGGGCACTTCCAGGGATGGGGCAGCCACAGCTTCTCTGGTCACCCTGTGATTTTAGGACACATCTGAATGGTTTAAACTTTTAACTGAGCCACTGCCCTTGGGAGATGGAAAAGTCTGGATGGTTCATTCAGCTCCTGGGTGTGAACTTTGCCAAGGACTGAGCGAGGCAGGAAGCTCAGTGTCTCTCTGGTGCCTAATTAGGCACCTTCCCACAAGGAACATCCCTTGTCCTGTAGCCTGGAGAGATTTGCTACAAGATTCAGAGAGTTTCCTGTTGTGACAGCTGAGGGGGAGATCAAACAACCCGAAAAGCTGGAATTTTGAGGTGATTTCAGAGGGATCTTCACATGGGTTGGCTCAGCAGGAGCACAGGAGAGGCTGCCTTGGCTGCTTCCCTGGAAGTGTCCAGAACACACAAGGAATGAGCATCCAAAAACAAGTGCATCCACAGGGACGGGGCACAGAGGGAATGCACAGGGTGCCCAAACCACAAACTGTGCACCTTGATCAGGCTCCAGACCTCAAACAGCCCTAATTTAAGGCTGATCCAGATACAGGTTTTTTAGGTTTGCTCGTTATAGAAGTGAGAGACCAACTCCAGCTCGGGCTCTGGTCGGAATACTGGGAAAGGCCGCAGCATTCCGAGATCTTTGGAGCAAAGGTGTTAATTTTCACCCATTTTTAGAAAGGCATGATTATTGCTGGCCTGACTATTTTTTTTTTAAATGTTTTAATTACTTGAGAACAAACTGTTTTACACAATTCCCAAAGCAGCTGAGCAACACTTTGGAAGCCAAATATTCTGGCAGGATTGATTTTTATTTTTTTTTTTTTGGTGTGAAAGCAGGAGAAGTTACACACAGAGCACTCCATGAAATGCTAAAATTATGGCCCGGTGTCCATTCCATCAGCCACTGGGAACTCATGTAGAATTTCATCTAAGATCTGTATTTGAGGCACAAATTTGGAGGTTTTATTGCTGCTTTAAAGTACATGCAGATTATTTTACTTCAATTCCAAGTCACATTATCCCCAGCCAAGTCTAGTGTCATTTTACAGACATGAAAACATAGAAACTCTGTTCTCAAGTTCCTTGTTATGGGATTGAGGCTGTTGTTTATTGGTGATGATTTTCCTTTCTTTTCCTGACAGCAGCCGTGGGGATGAATGCACTGCCTGGGCTGTTTTTATGATTTATGTTCCTCCTTCAGTGTTTGTCTGTTAGTCTGAAATCAGATAAAGGGCTCTGGCCCACATGATTTAAGTGCATGGAGAGATGAGAAAGGAGAAAATAGCTGTAGCATCTAAGCTAATAATTCACAATTAATAGGCTTTGCATGTTTGTGAGTTTGGCAATATTCTCAGGGAAGCTGAAAATTTTTATCCTCGTTTTATTTGTTCCAAATAATAGGAATTTTTTTCAACTTTTCCTTGAATTGGATTAGAAAAATTTGTGTTAAGATGAGCCTGCAGTTTTCCTGCTGTCAGGATGACAAGATGGATCAAGTGAAGTCCGTGTAGGGATGAGTAAGATTTGGATTCCTTTTGATCCCCTGCAGTTTTCACAATTTTATCTGCAAGGCTTGGAGCAAACATTTTAATCTTGTGTGAGAAATCAAGAAACACAGGCAACAGGGCTTGCTCAGAGCACACATGGAGTTTCCAACCAACAGCAAGAAGGTTTTTGAGTGCTAAATTAATTATACAGCACTGGACAGAGAAACCATCAGCTGTAAAAATGCTCAGGTCCCCTGAAAATAAGGCAAAAAACTGTATCTTAATTTTTAGTATTAATGCAACTGTTTCTTCAGGAACCTTGCTTGAATTACTTCAAAAGAATGAACACCGAGGTGTGAATTTAAGGTGGGCTATTGCTTTCCTTTTCAAAGAGAAACATGGAGAAAAGGGAAGCTAAGGAAATGTAGGAATTTCAAGATAAATATCAGAAATAAAGATCTCAACCTCCTGAGTTTGTTTCTCTTACAGGGAAAACCAGTTTGGTTTTGTGTCTGGTTCCAGAGGAGCTCACGATCGAATTTTCAGGATTTTTCATGGAAGTTTTCCAGCCTGGCAGTACAGAGGGAGTATGTACAGACAGAAAAGGATGGAAAAGGGGTGGTAAACTCCCTAATAAATCTGTCAGTAGGAAAGACCCTTGGAACCAGCAGGGTTTGGAGCTTTCTCCAACTCCCACATCTCATCTTTTAACAGTATAAATAGCTGGGTTTAAAACGAGATTTCTCCACTGAAAATGTTAAATTTGCTGGCATAAGATGGCAGCTTTTGACATTAGAATATGGGGCCATTCCATTAGATTTACAGTCTCCAAGTCCATATTCCCTTGAAGATTAAACCTTCATTAAGTTCCCCCTTTTCTTTCCCTTTATTTCCTGCCTTTTGCTCACATCACACTCTGACTTTCATAAGCACTCTTGGGTTTAGTGCTTTAATAAAAACAGCTTTGGTGGAGGTTTAAAGGCACTTCAGATTCTCTAAAAACCTTTTGGAAATTCACCCTTAAATCAGTAATTCAACCTTCCTTCCCTTATCCCCTCGTCTCCCACCATACATCTTCATTAAGATGCATCCAAAAGAAGGTAGTCTGCAATTTAAACAATTGCATCAAGGGCTTGATTTTCTTTTTCTCTCTCTATTTCTTTTTTTTTTTTTCCCCCACCATTGTTATGACTAGACAGAGGATCATACTGAGTACATTAGCCAGGCAGTGACTCAGGACACCTACTGCTTGGAATGCCATTGCACTCTGAAAGGAAAGGGATAAAACCATCTCTCCTCCAGCCCTGAACCCCACTCTGCAGCAATATTTCTGCCACAGGAATACTTTGCTGGCAGCTCCAGCCAGGCAGCGTTGGGGAGCTGCGGTAGTTTGTTGTCAAAATGAAAAATGGTTCAGTGCAAAAGGTCTCATTGCTGGGATGTGAACAATCAAGGAACACTAAGTCAAGCATTTGACAAGGAACTTTGGTCTTGCTGTTAAATACCACTTAATATTGTCCTGCCTGATAATCCCTGCTGTTTAACAACCCTGCAATCGTGGCCCGGGGATGGCATTGAGCCTCTTCTGAAGGGAGAAGCTGGGCCATGTGTCACGTGCTTGCCAGCACAGGAAAAGGCATGGCTTTGGATATCCAAGGGAAATTGAGATGTTGCAAAAATCAGACAATTGCAAACACGTTCTAGTCCTGATTCTGCTTTGGAGTTTGGGTCCAGGACACTGAGGAGTGGTTGCAGTTCCAGGGGGGAAAAGCCGAGGAGCTCCCAGTCCTGTCCTGTTGGAAGTCTGTGTGTCCTGTATGGAATGCATCCCAGCCTTTATGGGGAGTGCAGCTGCAAAGCTTTGCTGTTATCACCTTCATCTCTGCAGCCTCACCTGAGAAGTTCTTCCCTGTGGTACAGGTTGTCTTTTCCAGTTAAGATTTGCTGCCTTCAGGCCGTGCCCCCTCCTGTGTCTGTGCTCTGACTGGTCCTGCTCAGACAACCCTCTGAGGTCTTTGGGTCATTTTTCTCCTTGCCTTTCAGTGCCTGATCTCGAGCCATCTCACCTCCTATGAGTCTTTTGTCTCTTGATTTTCCTTTCTGGTGGTGGGGTTGGTTTTGTAAATAACAACCTTTGTTTTTGTGAGTTTGCTGCTGTTCTGAACATGCACTTCTGCGTTATGAAGAGGGGATTGTGTGCTCTGAAGAGATTCTTCCCACAGATGACAGAAGATGTTGAAGCAGAAGATGAACTGATTATTGACCTGGAAGTCCATAGAATATTTCTTCATTTTAGCTTGGCTACAAATCCCAGCTGGAGCCAGGAATAATGATATTCACACTGAAAAAGAAAAGTTAAATAGGCAAACAAAGCATTGTTATTGGTCATTGATTCCTAGCCAGGAATTGCATGGGCTCACAAGCAGTTTAAAGAGAACAATTGTTGCCCAGAGAAGCTGTGGCTGCCCCATCCCTGGAAGTTTCCAAGGCCAGGCTGGAGGGGCTTGGAGCACCCTGGGCTGGTGGAAGGTGTCCCTGCCCATGGCAGGGGGTGGGACTGAGTTTAAGGTCCCTTCCAACCCAAACCATTCCATGTTTCCATGAACTTGCAACAGCAAATAGTGATAATTATTTTCAGGGAGTGAATAACTGGAAGGACAAGAAGCCCAGGCAGTTAAGGGAGAGCTTGAAGGCAGCTTTGGAGAAAAGAGCAGAGACCTGAAGCAACTTAGTCTCTGCCAAATCTGAGCCTGGCACTTTTCCTGGCCCCTGGCTGCTCCTCCATCCGTGCTGTCAGGGCAGGCCTGGCCTGGGAGCTCCGTGTTTGCACACACACAGACCCAAATGAACTAAACACCCCCCGACAAAGGCAAAGAAATTCTGGGAGAGGTGGCGGGTGGCAAATATTTTCCTGTGCTTGATGTGTCAGCAGGGTTCTGGCAGGTGCCCTTAGGAAAATACATCCCACATTTCTGAGCACTCAACACCCCCCCCGGGTGACAGTGTTTCCTCAGCCTGTCCTTTGGGCTCTGCTCAACACCCGAGGTGTTCAAAGGGAAGCACAACAACTGCTGCTGCTGTGGGAGGTGCAGAGGTTTGTGTGGATGACATTTGGATCTGGGAAAACCAGGAGAGGTTCCCAGAAGCCTTGGAGAAGGCAGGAGTGGGGCTAAAGCTAAACCAACAGCAAAAGGAAAACCCCGGGAAATGGAAATAACAGACCTGGGAGAGAAATGTGGTGTGGGGCACAACGGGCTCGGAGCTGTGCTGGCCACGGGACAGGGAGAGGGAGCCAAAGTTTCATGAAATGGGGGAAATCAGAGCCCACTCTGAGCCTCATCCTGGGTGGGAACTGCCCAGCAGTTACAGGGAGCACAGTTACAGCCCCCGATGGTGTCACCAGCTCCATAATTCAGAGTGCTGCCCATGGAGAAGTGCTGTAAAGAGACAGAGTGAAAACACACTTGCATCTCAGAAATGAGTAAATTCCAACTTTAATGATATTTCATTTGATTCATTTTAATTATATCATTAAAATATAACTCTCTTCACTTGCATTGTTATTTATCATTCATTTCAAAGTCAATAATAATTTAAGTTATACATTTAATATGTGCATTAGGAATCAGCAAATCCCTTGCCCAGATCAGCCACGGGTACACCTCAATATCTGACTTGTTGTGGGATACACTTGTTTGCAATCTGGAAACTGATACAGAGGTAACAGGAGAGATTGTTCTGTCATATTTATTTCTAGTTCTTTGTCTTGTTCTTAGTCTTTGTCTTGGGAAGTTGATTTTGGAAGGTTTTACTGGGGGAGAAAAAACTTCAGAGAGCTCTTTAAATCTGTGAAGTCTCAGTGCAGAGAAGCAGATGACTTTAAAATTACCAAAATACTAGGCAAGATCAATCACAGAATCATAAAATCATGGAATGGTTTGGGTGGGAAAGGACCTTAAAGATCATCTGATTCCATTTCCTGCCATGGACAGGGACACCTTCCACTTAAGGTTTCATCTAATCCCCTCTGGCTTTGTGAGGCCACTCCTATGTATTAAAAAATAATGGAGATACCTCTGTCAGTATAATAATTATTATTTATCGTTGTCATTATCATAATTATTATATTTTTATTATAAATTATTGCACTTCTCCTCTTAAAGACATTGCTTGCTGCCATGATTTCAGATACATATCCCAAACCTCTGCTAATGATGTGTGTTTAGAAGGGTTCTCACAGCCTCACTCTGCAGGTGGGACTGTCCTTCCTGGGAACTGAGGGATGGTTTGGGTGGGATGAGGGGTCACTGCAGGTATTCCTGGGACCTCTGCAGCTCTGCCTTCACCAGCTCTCCGGTGACAGAGGAGCTGCAAGGTGTAGGACAAGCAACACCAGTGGCATTTCTATATTTTTAAGCTAATAATTCCCTAAATAGTTACTTTCAAAAGACAGAGAAGCAAAAAAAGCTCCCTAGACTCCAAAATTCCCTGTCCTACCTCGAAATGCTAATCATGGCAGAGCCCTGTATTTAGAAGTCAGGCTGCTGCTGGAAAGGCACGGTGGTGTTCTAGGAAGGCATAAATAACCATCCCCATTTTCCCATTTCTTCCCCAGAATGGATGTTACATTAGCAGATGGAGGCTTATTAATGGAGCATGGTTACAAGCCAGTTGAAATGTCTCACTCTGGATTAAAAAATGAGGTTTCCAGGATCACTCTGGATTTAAGCCCAAAGCTTTGCCTTTTGGGTTGTCAAGTCAAAGGTACTTAGAAGCTGTTCTAGTTGTTCCCCTCATTTCTGTTATTAACTGTGGAAACTTCTGTTACTTCAGGATGTCAAACCAGTGGCCAGCCAGGGTGCAGTGGAACTTTGTCCTCAATTCTTCTTCCTCAGCCTCTAATCTAATACAGTTTGCTCTTGAGGAATGCTCTGCAAAATTCTTGTGGTATAAGGCTAGAAAACAGTAAATCAGAGTTCTGGGCTGCTAAACTTAATCCTTTCATCTCCAACTATTCTATCTTGTAATTTTCCTCAAAACAAAAAACAAACAAGCAAAAACCAAAACAACAAAGCGAAAAAAAAAATCTCATAATAAAAAACAAAATTAATTTTAAAATCAATCAAAATTGATTTCTGGACCATTCCAAATTCTTCTTCATTGTCTGGGAAGTTCCTGTTCTTCTTTACCATCTGGCCAAGTGACTTCAGAAATACCATTCAGCTCATTTTTAGTAGCCAGTTTTTCCTCCTGAAAGTGATTGGATCTTCCTCAGAAACGATAGGAAAACCCCAGAGTTTGCTGGAATCAAATGTGGTTGGAAAGGAACAACTTTCTCCCGTCTTCTTTTGAAAGTTATGGGCTCTAATGGCCACTCCAAATTCTGCTCCCTGAGTATCTGTTTTCAACCAGGTATTGGGGACTGGATCTGCCCTGGAATCCAACTGGGCCCGTTGCAGCTCTGGGAGATTGGGAGCAGACTGAGTCACCCAAATCACTCTGCACCTTGGGGTTTCACCATCAAATATAAACCTTATTATCCTGAGCTGCTTCCTGAACTGGCTCCCTTCCAGGGTTTTTCCTTGCCAAAATACTTGGCTGTCTGTGGGGACGTTCTCCATAGTTTAACTTCCTGAATTGCAGTTAATGGGACCCACCTGGTCTGGTTTGGAGATGAGTCAGCAGAAGAGTCCAGCGTGTTTAGAAAGAGCCCCTGGAAGTCGTGTGTGACAGAGGCTCAGACCCAGCCTGGGAGCCGGGATTGACGTCACCAGGGCTGGAATTGCCTCTGCTGCAGTGCTGAGGCAGGAGCTGCACTGCAGGCTTTGCTCCTGGTCTTTTATTGAAGTGTTTGGCCAGAAATGTAATATCTCAAATATCACTTGTGTTTGTGGCTGCTGCAGTTTGAGGGGGCAGTTGAGCAAAGACCTCGAGGTCAAGGCAGGTCTTTGCTGATCCCATCCCAGACTGGTCTGAGCTGCACTGGAAATATGGGCTAGAATTTCTTCCTCCTCTCATCATGCCAACTGAAAATGCTGCTGCTGACAGCAGTTCTTCAAGAGTAGTTTTAACACCTCCTAGGTGGGTTTCAGAGCCTGCTCTAGGCTGAGGAGAAGCCAAGTGGTACCTAAACCTTGCTGATGCTTCTTTCTGCAGTCAGGGCATTCAGCCCTCTCCACCTTTCTGTTTGATGGATAACAAAGTCATTCCCTTGCAGAGCTGTGGGACAGGCACATAATCAGCATTTTTGTTCCTTGACCAGGTTGGATTCACATACAAAGTTCTGATGGACATGATGAGTAAATGCAAAACAAGCCCAACTTGCCTTTCTTAGCTGATGTGATGGTTGGTAATTAGAATTTCTTTGTCTCTTCCCAGAGAAACGGATCTAACCCTTTCCAGGACAGATCAGTCATTGGAAGGAGGAAGATCCAAAGTGCAATCTTTCATTCCTGCTGCTTCCTTTCTTCTCCCTGGTAATTGAAATGCTCAAGCTGAGCCAAAACTAGATTAAAACCTTCAAATGTATATTTGTGGTTTGCAGAGCATTCCCTACATCCATGTTCCATGTTTGTGAGGGAGGAAAAAAAATAAGTTAGCAGAAGATGTTTCCTTGGAGGCAGCGAGAGGCTCACCCCCAACTGAACTTCCCTTAGAGGGTGAATTAAAAACTGTATGAAATGATTGATAGGAAATTGTCAGTTCTCCCCCAGCCAATTCCAAAAGTCAGGCAGCTGTTTAGGCAAACACAAGCATCTAAGAAGAAGGGCTGCCCTCCTCACAAACAGGTTAATCTGGGTGTGCTCTCAGGGGCTGCCTGGACCCTGAACTCAAGTCCTGAATTCTGTGCATCCCTCTCAAACATTTCCCTGAAGGCAGCCCAGAAGGATGGAGAGGGACTGTTTACAAGGACATGTAGTGATGGGACAAGGGGGAGTGGATTCAAACTGACAGAGAGTGGGTTTAGATGGGATATTGGGAAGAAATCCCTCTCTGGGAGGGTGTTGAGGCCCTGGCACAGGTTGCCCAGAGAAGCTGTGGCTGCCCCATCCCTGGAAGTGTCCAAGGCCAGGTTGGAGCAACCTGGGACAGTGGAAGGTGTCCCTGCCCATGGCAGGGATTTGGAATGAGATGAGCTTTAATGTCCCTTCCAAACCAAACCATTCCATGATTCTGAGCAGCTCTGGGATGTGTCCATCACTTCTGTGCCTGGCAGGTGGGACAAGGACACCCTGAGGTGCAAAGGGTGACAGGAGCCCTGTGTGCAGAGCAGCACATCTGCTCAGGCAGCTGAGGGAGAGGGGGCTCCTCAATATCCTCCAAGAGTTTGGATAACCAAGTAACCTGTCTGATGACAGAATAACAAAGGCCAGAGGGTAGCACTGGCTTTTCCCTCATGGTTAGAAATGCACTGAGCAAGATCCTAAAGCCAAAAGCAGATGTGGAAACACACTTGACTGTAGCATCAGGCTGGAGCACTGCCTTCATTATTTTTTTCACTCTATCTGTCAAATTAGCAAAGAAATCCCATTCAGTTTGCAGCAGTGATTGTCCTGGAGGGAACCGGCCATGAATGGATTTGAGTTAATAAATGGGTGTGCAGCGAGGCTGATCTTCAGGTTTGTCTTAACTGGAGAATTTTGGTGGTTTGGTTTTTGTTTTTTTTTTTCCCTGAGGTTTGTGCTGAAATGAAAGATACTTTTGTGGCTTCAATTCCAAGCGAGGAACATTCTCATTCTCACCTGGGAATATCAGAAAAACGCAGCCCCAGCTCTCGGCTGGCGAAGGCAGCGCCGCGTCCGCATTTCCAGACAAATCCTGGCTCCTAATTAAAATAAACAATGGATTCCTCGGAGCCACGAGCTCCTCAATAAAAAAAAAAATAGAGCGAGGGGAGATAATAGTTTAATTAATAGAAGCTGGCCCCTTTCCAAGGCACTCTGTGTCAGTTGGAGCGGGTGAGGTGGGGAGGCTGGGGGTGCTTGGCGTGTGAGGAGCATCTCTCATGATGGGTCTTGCAGGGAAGTGCCAGTCACGCTCCAGCAGAGCCCGTCAGGTGTCTGGGCTGTGCTGCAGCACCTTCAGGGTACCTGTCACAGCCTGTGTGTCCTCCCTTCCAAACGGAGCAGCTTCCCATGAATCCCACTGGGTGCTCGGCTGGAGAGGGAAATTATCCCCCTGGTGCTGCCCGGCTGGGAGGGAGGAGGGGAAGGAACCTCCTGGCCCAGGTGAGGGACTCAGAAGGATCCCAGGGAGCTGTCACAGGCCGGGGCACGTCGGGCACAGGAACAGGAAGGATCTGCCGCTGCCAGGAGGCTCCAAGCAAAAGGTGTCAGATCCACTTCCACCTT
Organism: Lepidothrix coronata; assembly: GCF_001604755.1. Classification (NCBI taxonomy): domain Eukaryota; kingdom Metazoa; phylum Chordata; class Aves; order Passeriformes; family Pipridae; genus Lepidothrix; species Lepidothrix coronata. The sequence goes on along the minus strand of NW_016690214.1, from coordinate 1,179,182 downwards.
GCTCAGGTGTCAACCCATGGCTTCCAATGCAAATGTTTTCCCTTCAGACCACTTTCCAGATTTCCAGAGGCAGAGGAGGTGAGCTTTGTGCCAACGGCATCACTGTTGCAGGTAGCCAAGATTTTTCCTTGGAAGGAGCAGGTGTGGGTGAGTGTGAGAGCTCCTCTCCCTGCTCCCTCCTCTTTCCTTTGCTCCATGCAGACCTGTCTGGGATTTTTCTCCACCCTCCCTGGTGTAGCTGTTGGTGCAGACCTTGTTTGTTAGAAAACCCTCCTTGTTCCTTCCTTCACTGTCCCTCTCAGGAATTCCAGGCAGTCCAGGTTCGTTTCAGCCAAAGCCGTGGCTCACCTGGGAACTAAAACTGCATTGCTCTGCTTTTCATTTTTGGCCAGTAATAGCCAGGTAATGCATTCACAGAACCCTAAATTTAAACGTGGAAGGGCCACAATGCAGAATTCCAGGCAGGGAGAGGCTGTCACTCCCATCTCCTGTTGCAGCACAGGTTGCAGTGTCCATGTCTGACACTCTGGTGGGTCCAGCCGAGGATGGTGGGAGTTTGGATCACACTGGAAACCTGCAGCTGGTTTTAAATAAGCTGCTTTTGAGGTGTTCTGGTGGCCAAGGAACTGGGAAGAGCTCCTGAGTTCCCAAGCAGCTCCCCAAAAACTGCTTTTATGGATGTGTCCCTGGTGCAGTGCAGGGAACCAGGGGACAGTGGCTGGTTGCTGCTCTGGGGTGGGAGGGGTGTGTGGCTGCTGGAGTTAATCATCCTTCAGGGGCACAGCAAGGCACAGCAGAGCCAGGTGTGTCTGATTTCCCCAGGGCCTGATTATCTCATGATAACCACATCCTCTGAAGTTGATTTTTTCTGCTGGGTTTTCCCAGGTTTTCGTACAAAGGGATGATTTAGATAAACTGAATTGACCATAAAATTTACCAAGTGAATTCCAACCACCCCCCTTTTTTTTAAGAACGTCAAGAAGCCCCGCTCAGAGAGGTTTGCAAAACAAAATAACCCCATTTATATTTTAAATTTCCCTCATGGGTGACATCTCCACTGGAGCTTTGTGAAGGTGCAACTGGGAGATCAGCCTTGTTGGAGTCAAGCAAGGGAGAAGGGTTTGGGAGGGTCAGAAAGCAAATGTCAAATAAACAAAATACACAGTTTGAACATTCCTACATAATCCATCTGCATCCCAAAGTGGCATCCCAAAAAACAGTGTTTATGCTCAGGGTGCTTGAACTCACACAATCCCAGAGTGGTTTGGGTTGGAAGGGACCTTAAAGCTCATCCAGTGCCACCCCCTGCCATGGGCAGGGACACCTTCCACCAGCCCAGGTTGCTCCAAGCCCCATCTAGCCTGACCTTGGACATTTCCAGGGATCCAGGGGCAGCTGAATCCAGCCTCAAAAACTCCTGAGTGGCATTTCCTGCCCTGCCACAAGCTCAGGACGAGGCTGGACAAGGCACTGCACTGCTTTATGTGTGTTGTTTTTCAACCAGAAGAAGAGCAATGACTTAATCTCTAATGGATATAAGAAGAGTTCAGCCTTCTTTAGATCACTGATTTAATTCCAACAAAAACCTCTGGAGACACTTTGGATACTATTATTAGTAGTAACACAGTAGTAACCCACTAATAGTCAAGATATGGGTTCTCATGCAGCCAACCCTCCTTCTTAATTATTAGTTTTACTTCAAAGCAAGTAGAAAAAAAAAAAGGAAAAAAACCCACCCTGTTGACAGTGTCAGCACTGAAAGGAGAGCCCAGACTCCCGTGTCTTGTAGGAAATGTGACATTTCAGTTAATGTGTCTAAAAATAAAAGGGAAGCGGCGGAGAAAGTGCCTGTTACCTGCAGGTCCAGCCCCACCCCGGTGCATTCTTTGCCTGATGAGATCTTTTTGTGACAGAGCCAAACACCAGGTTTCCAAAAGCCAAAGTGTCACTCAAAAATGGTAATTTCACCCCCATCCTTGCTCACCACCATCAATGCTTCAGCTCTGACAGTGGAGCCGTGGTGGGAGCTGGATCCTTTTCCCGGGAGGGAGTTTGACTCGGAGCAGAATATTCATCTTCCTGAGGTTTGCTCTCACCTGGAGAGCTGAATTGAGGGGCAGGTTATTGCTTCTGTTACTTTTGGGCCATTCTGGCCAAGCTGAAAAATTTAGGTGAGTATTTAAGTGAGTTCTGAGCTCCTGTGAAGTGGCACCAGCCCTGCACAGACCATCCCACCTGCCAGCCCTTGGTGACAATCCGTGTTATCCACAGGAGCACCCCCTGAGCCAGCACTGAGGCTGGAGCTGCCTCTGCCAGGGCTCCAAAACCTCCCCAAAAGGAACCTCTTCACCTCCCATGCCACAAATCCGTGTCCAAGATCCCGTGTGAGGTGGCCCAGTCCCGCTGGCAGCCCGTGCTCCTCACGATCCACGTGGCTCCGGAGTCAAATCTCTGCTTCGACGACGAGTTGAGAAATCCTGGAGGAAACTTTTTCATGGTGATTCACCAAACCACAGCTTTTCTTGCAGGAATTTTGAGCGGAGCTTCCCAGATCCAGGGGAGCTCCTGGCTTTTGCCAGTGAGAGACACATCTCCAGCAGACAGGGGGAATATTTGACTTGGAGTCGCCGAGGTCCCAAATGAGAACTTTCACCACAGGGTTTTTATATGTTCTTGGGTGGGTCTTTTTCTCTAAAACTTTTATTCCTAATGCAGAGCAAAGACATTTTGGAAATCTCAAGCTTTTGTGGGATGGGAAAATTGTCAGGCATCTTTGGATTTTATCCAGAATTCCTTTTTTTTCTTTTTTTTTTTTTTTTGCAGGAATATTTTTTGTGAAGCATCACTCTCCTTGTTTTAGACTTATTTTGAGCTAAAACTGAAAGCAGATGGAGGAGATTAGGGTTTGTGTTTTTTTGAGGGAAACAGTGAAATCATCAAATTTTGCTTAGAATGAAATTTATGGAAGTGGCTGCAAGAACCTTCCCGTGCAAGGTGATGCTCTGGGAGTGCAAGCTGGCCTGGAACACTTCCAGGGAATGGGGCAGGGCTCATCCTGGCGTCTCTGCCATAACACAAGAGTGTCCATGTGTTTTTCTGGTGGGACAATGATGGAATTTTGCAGGTTGGGTCTCCTGTCTGTAACTTCCAAACTGCAAACCTTCAAGAGTTTAACAGAGTAAAGAGTCATTTGGGTTGGGAACCAAGCCCTGGAGTTTGTGGAGCTGACACAGGGCTTGGGCTGTTGATATTTTGGGATCTATGCCGTGGGTACTAAGGCCTGAGGAATCACATGTGTCATGATCTCCTCTGCAAGCTCCACCAGGGGCCCCTCAGCAGCCCTGGAATTCCCCAGGGTCCATGAAAGGCTCTTTCCTGGTGCTCCAGGCACTGAGGTCATAGGGAACCTCTGACACAGGGGGGCTTCTCCACCTCAGACTGCAAGAAACAGCCCAGAGTTTTATTGTTTTTCCTGAAACCTGCCTCCCTGCACTGGCACTGCAAAGTTCTCCTCCTTCCAATAAAACCAGTTCCCTTCTGCTCTGCCCTCCCCAGGGAAGCAGATCCTTGGTGCTGCCTTCCATCTCCCTGGAGGTGTCGAGTTCTGCCTTCCCAGCTCTCCCCTCAGCTGATCACAGCAATGGGATGTTGTATTTAATAATAATATTGAAGTGCTTCTCTCTGAGGGGTTGTTTTCTGGCCTGGAGCTGTGTCAGGGCAGGGTCAGGTTGGATCTCAGGGAAAGGTTCTTCCCCTAGAGGCTGGTTGGGCACTGCCCAGGCTCCCCAGGGCAGTGGGCACAGCTCCAAGGCTGCCAGAGCTCCAGGAGGGTTTGGATGATCCTCTGGGGCACAGGGGGTGACTTTTGGGGATGGGCCTGTGCAAGACTGAGGGTTGGACTGGATGATTCTGGTGGGTCCCTTCCAACCCAGCATAATCCATGTGATTCTGTGTGCACAGACAACTCCCAAAGAGCAGGCCCTGGACCCTGGAAATCCAGATTCAGGACTTGGCCAAACCTGTGTGGTGACATACCATGGGTGGGAAGGAGTGGAGGGAGATGAAAGCCCTGAATCCTCAAGAAAAAAAAGAAAAAAAAAAAGAAAGTTGCAAAAAAAGAGGGTTGTCTTTTGAAAGGATTCCTTTTTGGGCATTCTGCTGTACCATCTCTCCCTGTACACGAGCAAATAAACATGGAGTGGAGTGTGTGGGGATCTCCTTGCACAGGATGCCAACAGATGGCAATATTTTATCATCACACAGCCAGCCCTTCACTCCTGTGCACTGCAGGGTTTTCATCTTCTTTACTGGGGGGGGAAGCTCGTGCTTGTCTAGTCCTAGAAATGCCTCCCTACTGTGATATTTTATCCTTAATGGATACTGCAGGGGGTGTTCCAGTGAATGTCACCTGGGAGACTCTCACAGGAGTGTCTTAAAAAGCCCTTTGTGCAAAGCCCAGCAGTGTGGAAGGCACTGGTGCCCCTTCAGCCCCCGTGGCTCAGGACTGTGTCATGGACAGCAAACAGCTCCCCAGGGCCCAGGAGGGCTCTCAGAGAGGGTTCTGGTTGAACATGCCAGTTCTGTCAGAAATGAACCTCCTCAGTCCCTCTTGGTCACTTTTTCCCTGTTGTTGAGAGCAAACATTTGGCAGGGGAGGGAAAGCAGATGGTGCTCAGCATATTGTCCTGTTTGCTTGTTCTCAGTTCACTTTTTGAAGTAAATTGATCTTTTCTTCCTTCTCTTTGGCCAGGAACCCTCGTGTCTTTACAAACCTATCAATGAATGTGCCTCTTCCCTCCCTTTATGCCAGCAGTTGATGGGGTCTCAGCCATGTCTTGCATCCCCTGACAACACCCAGCAGCTCTGACCCCTGCAGCGAAGGCAGGGCTCCAGCAGCAAATCCACAGGCAATAAAAATGAGACCACCAGAAAACCAATGACCATTTATTTCTCTTTAAAAAGTGTTTCTTTCTTTCTTTCTTTTCTTCCCCTGTGTTGAAAGGGATCCCCTGGTCCCAAGTCAGCGGGCAAGGCTGTCGAAAGCTTTGCTGGTCAGTGGAGTGGAACAGGACAACCCCCTGGAGCAGCTCCCACCAGTGCAGCCCCTTCCCTGCTTGGACCTCCCTCCGAGAGCAGCCTCACGTCCTTCCTCAGCCAGGCCCCCCCTCCAGTCATTCCAGTCCCCTCCTCCCACCAGTCCCCACACTGCCTGAGTCCCCAGGTTGTCCTTTTCCACAGGTATTGCTAAAGCAAATAGCACAGGGTATTTACTGGGTGCAACGCTCTAAATCATATTAATATGGCCAATAAAGGATTTATGGCCAATAAAAATTCCACGGTGGCGTGGCTGCTCCGGGAGGAGGATGGATGAGGGACCCAGGCAGGCTGTCAGAAGTGCTGGGAGGAAGAGGAGGGCAGGGGGAGGCAGTGGCTCCACGAGGCTCTCAGAGGGCCCACGTGCTGGAGATGGGCACATTTGGGAATTTCTGACTGCAGTGTTTGACCTGTGAGCAACAACCAAAACTCCAGAAATCATCACGGAGTCGTGGAATGGTTTGGGTTGGGAGGGACCTTGAAGATCATCCAGTTCCACCCCCCTGCCATGGGCAGGGACACCTTCCACTAGCCCAGGTTGCTCCAACCTGGCCTGGAGCACTTCCAGGGATGGGGCAGCCACAGCTTCTCTGGGCAACCTGTCGTGTTGCTGGTATGGCTACGGGGGCATAAAAAGTGCCATTATAAACCAAAGCACAGGCCTGGGTTTCCTGTTGGCTAAAGATTTAATTACCTTGATGGAGGGAGTAGTGATACTCCCAAAGGGGCTGGATTCCAATGGTTCTTCACCCATTCATCTCCTAGTCATTATATCCCACAGGCAACACAAGTAGGCCTTGGGGAATAATGGAAAGCCAGGGAAAAGACTAATTTGGGTGACATTCTTACCTTCCCAGGCCTAACATGTTCATGCTTTTTGCTTTTTGATAGGTGTCACTGTTGAAATTCTTGTGGCTGTTTTGCCTCAGTGATTGCTGTAAACCCAGAGTATCTGAAGAGCTTATTGGCTTGGGGATCTCACAGACCTTTGAGTAACTTATGGATTGGTTTGATCTTTTTTATTATTGTTATTATTTTGTTGGAGTCAAAGATAAATATGAGAGAGTTCCAGAGAAAAATCACTCCCTTTATGCATTAGCTCACTGGAGTAGATAGGAGGGAAATTAGGATCCCTAATTGCCAAGGCTGATTGGCATCTGGAGCCCTCTGAGTCAGAGGGTGTTTCTGAGACTGGTTGGAGACAGGCAGGCTCCTGGAGTTACTGACAGGTATCTGTGCTGCCTCTTCCCAGGGATGTGCACAGGCACTTGCTATTTTTAGCTGGAACATAGAGGAAGAGGAGAAGGGAAGAGACATGAACTCATGGAACAGTTTATGAATTGTCTCTGACATTCTGCTGCCCGGTCCAATCTGCTTCTTAGCCCACACGAGTTTTGCCAGCATCTTTCCATGCTGCCACCCAAAAGAACATTCCCCCCCTCTGGAGGTGACTGAGCTGGTGTCAGGGAATGCCATCCTACAACAATGACAGCAGCAACGGGAGGAGAGAGGCCCTGCTGGCTGCAAACACAAACAGATGAGGTTTTTTGTTTGCTCACTTCTGGGTTTTTTCCGTGCTAATCCGTAGGTGACTTTCCATCTGACATCTCTGGAAAGAGGCTGCTCCAGCAAGAACCTGTGCCTGGAGCACCACCACCCTTTAGAACAACAAACCCATCGGGACGTGTAATGCTGAGAGCCCTGGCAGGGAATGGCACAAACACGGGCTGGGGCAACGCCCGGCCCTGGCACGGGCAGGCTGTGCCACCAGGGCTCCTGCTGAGCCATCCCTGCCTCAGCTGGGCCTTCATCCCAGCACAGACCCTCGGGAAGCCTCACACCCTCGCCCTCTTGGGTCACACAGACCTTTTCAAACTGGGAAAACCTGGGTAGATTGGAAACTCCCCTTGGAATGGGATTGTTCCAGAGACCCCTGGGAACATAGACCTGTTCCGATGGAGGAGCGTGTCCCGCTCTTCCTGTGGCACATCCTCACCCTGTGGCAAATCCTCACCCCATGGCACAGCCTCATCCCGTGGCACAGCCTCATCCTATGGCACATCCTCACCCCATGGCACATCCTCACCCCGTGGCACATCCTCACTCCTTGGCACATCCTCACCCTGTGGCACAGCCCCGTCCCATGGCACAGCCTTATCCCGTGGCACATCCTCACCCTGTGGCACATCCTCACCCTGTGGCACATCCTCACCCTGTGGCACATCCTCACCCCATGGCACAGCCCCATTCCAAGGCACATCCTCATCCCGTGGCACATCCTCACCCTGTGGCACATCCTCACCCTATGGCACAAGGCTGAGTTTTCCATTCCCTCCTGCCCGGGGTGGGATTTGTTGTGGTCCCTCCTGCCTGCCTGGAGGGTTTGTGGTTCTCTGACACCTCCTCACACCTGGGCCACCACAGGACAGGGATTCTCCGTCAGCTCCGTGTTCCCGGTGGCTTTGAGCCCCGGATTTGGCTTCCCTGTATTTCCCTGGAAGTGGCAGCAGCCTGAGGTTGAAAGCACAGCAACAAAGCTCTCCACGAACACAAACTCCTGCCCGAGCTGCTGTGTGGGTATTTAAGTGTGTGCACACACAGATCAACATCTAATTATAGACTTGCCTTTTTTTTTTAATCATTTCTGATGCAGGCAAAGGATCTTGTACTTCAAATCACATGTTCTTGCATTGTATGATGTGATGGAAATTAACACCTTAATATATATATGAAAAACAGCTCCAATTAGATTTTTTTTTTCTTTTACTGTGTTTCCTGCTCCTTATGACTAAGTGTGGGTAATTATCTTGGCTCACTTTTTCCACTCCACCCATGCTTAGAGAAAACCTGTTGCAAGTTTTCTGGAGATTTTGCTTTTTTTCCTCCCTTACTTTTTGTTGGTGCTTTTGGTAATTAAAAGGTTTGCAAATCGTGGGATGTGATAATTATTTTTATTTTGGTTTAGCAACATAAAATTAGAGATTTGTAATGCTTTAAAGAAGAAATTTAGGTGTCCAACATGACTGGTTTTTTCTTTTGCTACATAAATTACAAATTTTCCAAAAGCTTGTAAAGAATATCCTCATATGAAAAAAGGATCAGACCAAATAATAACAGAAAAACTCTGTTGTTCAGTTCTGAACAACCTCCCTTTTTTGCCACTTTCTTCCAGTTTGGTCCCAATTCTGTGGCATTCTGGACATTGGAAGGTTTGTTATGATTGAAACACAAGGCCACATCTACAAATCCACATCATTTTCCCAGAGCAGCAATGCCAGAGGGAAAAAAAAACCTCCCAGCAGAGATTTTCCATGTTCCCATTGTATGATGGACCCAAATTATGCTTGGGCAGAATTATCCCCAAAATTGAGGCTGTTCAGAAAAATTAAGAGGTTTCATTCTGTACCACCAGGTCAGTGTTTTCCTGAGTCACCCCCTCTTCTTCTGGAGGATATTTTAAGAGCAGAAAATATGTTTTTAAGTGCTGCAGAGAGATTTTCCTGGGGAGACTTCCCAAAGCACCCAGGCTTGGCCCTCCCACGTGGCCAAGATGATTAAATTGACTGACATTGCAGTTGAAAGCTCATCAATTTAATGCAGGAGAGGGATCCTTGTCTGGCATTTGGAGACTCTATTTTTTTAATGTTATTTTTAAAGGCTCTGCTTTTTTAATGTTATTTTACCTTGTTCCATAATGAACATTAACACAGTTTTAAAACATAAACCCCAAACCTCGTTTCTGTTGGATTTCTTTCGCTGCTCTTCCTTCCACAAATGTCATCACCTTCCAAAGCACTGTTGGGATTTTGCCATTCCTGCTTCCCAAGCATTGCCATCACCGGGATAAATAACAGCAGATTAGAGCTTGTGAACACAGCATTGCTATCAAAGACATCACTTGGGCCAGCTTGGAGCAATTTTTGGCCATCTCAGGAAGTGTTTTGGGACAGGGGAAGTGTCATCCCCACACCCTCCTCAGGCACAAACCCCTGTCTCTGACTTGCTTCTTTTTTTTTGCTGCCTTGCTTCTTTTTTTTTATTATTATTTATTTTCACTCCTGAAAAGAACCCAGAGCTCCCAGGAGGAATCCTGGTCACGAAGCAAAAACTCCTTGAATTGATTTCAACCCCGTTTTCTTGCCTGCGGACCCAGACTTTTGGAATTGTACGTTTTCCCACCTTTTAGAGGCAAAATGCAGCAGTAAATTGTCAGATAATACCCTTCATTCATAGAACATTTCACACATAAAGAGCAAAAAAATATAAACATTGACCTCCATGGATCACATGAAATGGGTCTCCCAGGCATTTTCTCCTGACCTCTGAAACATCCATAACTTTTTTTCTTTTCTCTAATAAATGTATTCCAACTTCATAAAGGATTTACTGTTTTGGTCTGAAGAGAGGCTTATTCTCTTCTCAGTGGCCAAACAGCTCTAATTTTGGCTTCTGGAAGATTCAGAGATTTTAGATCTTTTTCAAAGGGTGACAGTGGTGCTGAATGGGGCTGGATTGTTCCATGATTGCTGCTGAGGAGACCCTGAATATTCCTATTTTATGATGTAATGTGCTGTGTGTTGCACAGCTCCAGGCAAACCCAAATGATTTGTGTTATCCCTTTTTGCTTCACGAGAAGATGGTTTCCCGAGGTGGGTGGGAAGGGACTGGGAAGCCTCTCAAAATGCTCCAGAGGAGTAGAAAGAGTGGCTGGAAGAGATGATGGGGAACCTGGGAGCAGCAGGGGCAGGAAAAGCAGGGAAACTCCTGTAATTATCCAGATTTGGGTAAGTTGGAAATGGAAAGCAAGGCTAAGGTGAGCAAAGAGGTGCCTGATGCCTAAGGAGTGTTCTGAAGGGAGAATGAATCCTTGGAAGTGTCCGAGGCCAGGCTGGACCAGGCTTGGAGCAGCCTGGTCTAGTGGAAGTTATGAGATGGGCTTTGAGGTCCCTCCCAACCCAAACCATTCCATGATTCCAGGATGCTAAAGCAGGTGTGGGGCTCAGCACAGAAGCCAGCTGTGCTCCCTGCCCTGGCCAGGGGGTGCAGGAGCTCCCTGTCCCCGGGCACAGCAGGGACAGCAGCTCTGGCAGTGCCTGGCTCTGCACACCCACCCTCACCAGGCACGGAAAGGACTCCAAATTTATCAGCTAATTATCACTCTCCTGGGAAGAACCACTCAGGGCTGGCAGGAGAACTGCCTTCCACCTGGGAGAGCAGGAATACTCTGCTCAAAAGGAGCTCGTGACAAACAGGGGAATATTCCACAAGGTTTTGTTCCGTGATTCGTTCTGGTCCCAGACCCCGTGAGAGAAGAAGCATCTTTATACAAAGATTTCTCACTTTCACTGGTTCCAAATGTTCCTCAGAGCTTTCTGTCACAGACAGCACTGTTTTGACATATGTGTGTGTGTCTCCCTGTCCCTGTGCCCTTGCCCCTGACCCCGGGGCACAAGTGGGCAACTTACCCGGGGGCAGAATGAAAGGCAGCATCAAAGCAAAATTATGCAGCTCCTCACCATGAGGAATTAACAGATGACACTTCTGACAAGTGTAAATTAAGAATTTCCTGGAGAAATAATCTCACAGTTTTCTGCGATTAATTATCAAGCACGAGTTATAACAAAATAAAGAGGAAAAAGGCCGTGTCCCAAACATAGCATGGAATCCCATAGAAGGATTCTGGCACTTTTAATGTGCAAATAATGAATGATTGGAGAGGAGATCTGGCATTTGCCTCCCCTCTTGTTACAACTGGTCATGCCTCTCCAAATCATTGCCCTCCCGGTGTCTTCCCTTCGTGACCTTGAAATTAAAAATCCGAACATGCAAATCTGTTAGAGGATCAGGCAGGAGGGAGGGGGGAGCCAGTGGGGTGTGAGCTGGAATTTGGGGGGTGTTCTGCTCTCCACAGCTTTGGGTGGAGAGGAGCAGTGGGGATTCCTGAGCAGTTCCCAGGCTCCCGCCCCGGGATCCGCAGGCTCCGCTGCCGGAGGGATCCTGTGGCTTTTCCTGAATTACCTTTGGCTCTCGGCGTTCCTGCTGCTCTCAGCAGGGACCTGTCTTGTCTTGCCTTCCGCCAGGATAATTCCCACAGCCCGAGCAGGCAGGAAGGTTCAGGTGCAGGTTACAGACTTCCAGTCAGCCAGAAAATTGACAGTCGCAACAGGAGATGGGTCCGACGGTGGCTCCTGGAGAAGAGACTCGTGTCAGGCAGAGGGAAACATCAGAGCCTTTTGTTCTGCCACTTCCCGGGCTCTGGGACACATCCAGGGGGGATTCCAGCCCCGGAGTGCTGCCCATGGCACGGGCACATCAGCTGGCTGCTCCACACTCAGGGAGCTCAGGGAGCCCCGGGAGAAGCAAGAAGGGATTGAGAGGGAAAATAAGAGTTTTAGGGATGAGAAGGAAACTGGGGAAAAGGATAGATTCCCAATATATTTATCCTTTATTTTCCCTTTAATACTTGCTACCATCTCCTGACAACAAAATGTTCATGGTGGCTTGTTTGCTGGAGAAAAAAAAAAGTTGGGAAAACCCAGCCTTGGGCCAGAATTTGATTCCATGAAAGAACAGGGAGTATGTTTGCTGTGCAAAACTGAGCTGCTCTGCTGGTTTAGGTCCCAATTCATCCAAAGCCTAAAGGAAGAAATCACCATCACCTTCCATTATTGTTTATGTCAGTGAAAGGCAGATTTTCTGATGTGGAAATGTCACCTTTGGGATCCAACAACCCCTGCCCACTGTGCAGTTCCCAATCCTGTAAAAAACGTGTGTAATGTACTCTGGGCTCTGCCCCTCCATGGCTTGACATGGACTGTGGGTTTTCCTCCCCCTCCATCCACCCCAGGTTCCTCTGCAATGCAAGGAAAGATTCTGATCACTGTGAGAGCTGCAGAGGTGAATCCCAGGGCTGGATCTCACCTGTCTGCTCTCCTGAGCGATGTCCTGGTGCTGTAAGTCCTTCCTTGCATAAATTCTGGGAAGCAGGTTCAGCAAAGAACAGCTCAAGGCACAGGTTACGCCACAAGTGATTGTTCAAGCCTTAGCGCTTTGTTGAATCAGGATGTGAAAAGTCAGCTGAGGGAGAATAAAGCCCGGCTTTGGAACAAAGCTTTGTTGAGTGAGGTTCATTCATGAAGAGCAAACACAGCTTCCCTGAGAATGGACGTCGGTTATTCTAATTTGGATTTACTTTTTTTTTTCTGAGATGTCAAAATGATGAAGAACAACATAACAAATAATGTCTAATCCACCATGCTGGGGGTTTTTCTGAGCTTTGGATCCGGAATGGACGTTGCAGATTCCAGTTTACTGAACATCTTATTTATCCGTTCATCTGTGTCAAGTGTGTAAAATATCTTCTCTTTGAACAGCTGGGTTTCCAGAAGAATCAGGGAATCCCAGAGTGGTTTGGGTCGGAAGGGACCTGAAAGATCATCCAGATTTCACCCAATGAACCACTCTGCTGTAAAAAACAGCAGTTATTACCACTTTCCTCTTTTCCTGTCTTTCCAGCATGGGCATGTGACTCTGAGCCCACTCTATGTGACTCTGAGCACCCTCCATGTGACTCTGAGCACCCTCCATGTGACTCTGAGCACCCTCCATGTGACTCTGAGCACCCTCCATGTGACTCTGAACACTCTCCAGCAGCAGCTTTTACCCTGCCAACGTTTGGGGGTTTATTTTTACTGTTCTCAGTTCAGGACACACTCTTTTCTCACCACCTCCTACTCTATTTATTTCTGTTTATTCTGCATTTACACTCCAGCTACAGGAGGGAAAATGAGCATCTCTGGTGCTAAATCAGCCACAAAGAGCAGCTCTGAGCAGGTTGGTGTTGCTTCCACCTCCATGCTGCTGGGATGCCTGGGAGCAGAGCCCTTCTCTCCCTGTCTGATCAGCAGAGGAGCCCCAGGGGAGCAACCAGGGCTCTCCTTCCCTCACTCACCTGTTCAGACCTGCTGCTTTTTGCTCCCTGACGTGGAATGAACGTCAAGAGAAAATGTTGTTCAGGGAAGAGAGGACTTCAACCCCAGAGCTGATGTGGGTGCTGGGAATGGCTCGGGAAGGGGTTCCCCTTCCAACCTGCTGCTGCTCCGTGGGTGGCCGAGGCCAAGTGCAGTTTGTTGTGGGGCTGGGGAGCAAAGCTGAGCCCTGAGAAGGAGGAAACCAAGAGCTGCCCCTTCCTTGGGAGCCCTGATGTGCCTCTTTCCCCTGGTGCTCGTGGCATAACAGCCAGAGGTCGGGTGTCCTGTGCCAGGGCAGTGTCACCTCCCTGTGACACGGGATGGTTTCTGTCACACAACGTTTTCCCCTCTGAACACAACCCCAGAGGATGGCCTGTCTCCAGGGGAGTCCCTGTGGTTTCCCCTCAGCAGTTCCCAGCAGCTGGAGCCTTTGGCAGGTGCCCAGGTCCCTGTGGAGTGACTGGGACACACCAGACGGGACACGCTGGGATCGCAGGGACGGGGGACGGGGGGGAAAACCACGTTTGTTATTGGGACAAATCACTGAAAATCAGCTTTGCCTCCATCTGACCCAGGTGTCTGGCAGTTCAAGGGACAACATGGAAATGTCATCCCCGAGCCAACAAAAGTACTAAAATTAGACTAGGAGGGATTTAATAATCCACAACAGTGTAATTTCCGAAGTCAGTCGTGATTGGGAAGTTCCCTTTCCCTGGCTGTGGTTGAGCTCCTTCCCAAGGGCTGCAGGAGATTTTGTCCTCTGGCCTGTGAACTCCAAAGTTTGTCCACAGGAGAGTTATCCCATTTTATGAGGGCATTTGCAGCTAGTAAACAATAAGGGATAAATAAATAATGCTTCCCTCACTCTCCACCTGATCTGGACCCACAAGTGACAGGACAGTCTATTTTTATTATGGAAATCCCAGAGCAGCTGGGTTTGTTTATCCTTGGAAGGATTCAGCACCGTTGTTTCATTTTGCAGACTTCCATTTTTCTGTTCAATATATATATTTTATTTTTTTTTTTTTGTGGTCAAAATTCAAAAGAGCAACAAGGGAAAATCCACTCTCCAAAGAAAGCCAAAGATGAGCAAAAAGAAAGAGGTGCAAAGTCTGCTGCTGGTTTGGTTTTTACAATCCTCACCTTGGGGTTTTGCTGCTGCTGAAAAAGCAGAAGGGAAAAGGAAAACGTTTATAGCCATGTAGGAAACCTCAGGAATTATTTGAAATGCATCACAATAATTCTAGTGGGTCGATTTTTGATTTGTAGGATGGCAACGTGAAGTCTCACAAGTCTGGGGAACAAATGTGGGAGAGCCAGCAAGCAAAACACGATGGTTCTCTCCAAGCCCTGCTTGTTGTGACATGTTGCCTTTCTTGCAGCAAATCCTTCATTGCTATTTGCAGTCATTAAGCTAATTGTGGCAGGAGGGGAAGGGGATGGAGAGAGAACCTGAGTGCAGAGAGCTGAGGAAATTCCACAGACACCGTCCACCCCCAGATCTGACTCTCCCCTTCCATGTGGTTTTGGGATACACGTGGGATTTGAGTTGTACTTGGAAAGCATAATGCTTGTACCAACATCTGGAAGGATCATAATGGTTGCTGTAAGAATTATTGCAGGAGTTGTGGGTGAAATTCAGCCTTTGCAGCTCCTGCAGCCCCACGGCAGCTTGCTTTGGTTATTGGAAATAGTGGAATGTCCTGAACCAGGGTTAAACGGGAAGGGAAAAGCAAATCTAACCAGGAGAACGAGCAGGCAGGATGGACACTGAGCCCTCGTGCCCAGACCAGGGCTGGGGACTGAGCTGGGCCGTGAAAAACACTGAGAACCTGACATTTTAGCTCATGAATTGGTTTTATAATTGGGCTTCTCTTAAGGTTGGGACAAGTGACAGAGGTGAAGCCTTTCAGCTCCTTCCAGTGCTTGGAAATGCTTTATGCTTTGGGTGCCACCACGGGAATCTCCTGGTTTGCCCATTCCAGTGGAAATTCAGAGGAAAAAACCAGGAAAACTTCATCACTTAAACTGCTGGGTGCTTTGAAATGCTTCTCTTTGCCATTTCTGTGGGTTAAGTGGCTCGTCTGTGTCACGGATCCACAACAGGACAACTCACAGGGGGGTGTTTGCTGTTTGTACATTGATTTTAAAGGCTGGGAAAGGAACTGCTGGAATTGTGAAGTCACTCATTACTTGGTCCATTCCTGGGATTGAGGGAGGGCTGAAGAGTTTCTCCCTGGCTCTGTTCTCACCTGGGGCTATTTTTGTTACAGGATAGAGCTGGATTGCTCACACTGATCCTGCTGGAGTAGAGCTGCTCCTTGGATCAGAGACAGGCTGTGATGACTTCCACTGACACTTTTCCACTCTAATCCTGGGAAGTGCTGGGTATGAGCCATGGATTGCTTAGTCTGTCCTGAAACACCAGTATCAGGACCTCAGCTTCCAGAGGATTGGAGAGGTTTTGAGAGGATGTGATTTGTAAATAAGGAATAACAACAGATTTTGGTGTGGGTGTGTCAGCCCACCTCAGGTTTTCTCTTCACTTCTAGTGGAAGGTGTCCCTGGAACAGGATCTTTAAGGTCCCTTCCAACCCAATCCACTCCATAATTCCACGATCTATACACTGTCCTCTGGTGCTCTGAACCTTGTGACCATCTTACCTGCACTGAAAAACTGAGAGAGCCCTTTGAATTCCTCGTGGGGGAACTGCAGCCTCTCGCTGGAGCAAACCAAGCCCTGAATTAAAAGAACCCAAATTAAAGCTGTTGACAAAGCTCTTTTCTGGCCAAGTGCCACTTCAAACAGGCTGCAGGCTGGGGAAGGTGGGTGTTGTTTATCAGAGACACATCTCTCCCAGTTTCATAATAACTGCCTTTCAGGAAGAGGGCTAGTTAAAATAATTCCTGCTGGATCCCATGGTGCCTTCTTGCACCCTGGGCTCTTAAAACCTGCATGCTGGGAAGCAAAAAAATAACAAAAAAAAAAAAAAAACCAACCAAAAAACCACCCCAAAAAACCTATTCACTTAGGTCAGACAGAACCAGGAATGGAAAATTGTCCTGGAGGTGCTTTTGGTTCCAGCAATAATAAGACCTGTCATTTGTTACATGTTAATTGCACGTTATTATCTTTTGTAGGTTAAGTCAACCAAAGGTTTCTTGTAGAGTTGGAAACAAAACTGTAATCTCTGGTAGGGTTTGCAGTGCCAGGTTAGTCTGGGGTGGGGTTTTTTTTCTGGTTGCCTTTTGGAATCCTTTGCAAAGGCGTTGGATGCCCCGTGGGAATGCCCTGCCATGGGAGCTCTCTTCCGTGGAATAATCTCAGAGCACAGCACTGCAAACTCGGAGAAACTGAGCCTTACAGTTCCCCAGGGGACAGCTGTATCATAATCCTCTTTTTCAAGACTGAGCCACTGATGAATCCAGGAAAGGAAACGGGATTTCCAAGTGCTGGAGTTGTTCCCCCACCGCAGATAAACCCTGAGCTCTTACCAAGTCCTCTCTAATAGAATTATGAGTTTTATAAAACTCTGCTTTATTAAAGAAACATCAGTTTTCCTCTTCTCTCCCCATCTCTGTCTCCCTGTCAGTTTGTCCCTCACATCTCAAGCAATTCCCTTTTCCCGGGCTGAGGACGGGATGTGACTGTGATTTATCAACACTGGGAATCCCCAGGGCTGATCAGCTGCTCCTCCACGCTGTTGATCCATCAAATCCTGAGACAAGCAAAGGCAGATACACAGAGACAGAGGGTTTGGCTGGGCTGGGACCTCATTCCTTCTTGATGGGCTTCCCAATGTTTATGCCTGAGTATTATTTGGCTGGAGATCTGTGTTGAGAGATGGAAGAGGATACCCAGGATTTCTTGCATTCAAAGCTGAGGAAAACCGAGCCCAGGGAAATGGGGAAAACACATTGTCCGTTTTTTTCTTCCACTTAGGAAGATCCTGGCAAGCTCCAGGGGACTGTCTGAGTGCACCAGCCTTTCTGCAGGTTATTATATCACATTATACCAGAGCAACACCCCAGAAATCATCCTCCAGCCCCTGCTCTCTCATCCCATATTTTGTCTGGTTCCATCCTTTACTGACTTTTACTGCCCAGTAATGGAGAGGCTGAGATTGCTGGCTGCAGACACACTTTGAAAAGCTGAGCAGTACTTTTTCCCCATTGCCCCATGAATGTAATAGAAACCTGAAATTGCAGGATTTGCCTTGTTATCACCATATTTTTTTCTCTACAGACCAGTCTGGACATGCTTTTCCAGTCAGAGCTTCCACATTTGTCTGTTGATTTAATTGCTCCCAGGAAAAAAAAAAAAAAAGGCAAAAAAAACCCCAAAAAAGACAATTCCAATCCTTTTAAAGAGTTCCCAAGCAGGAAAACAAGATGCTGAATTTGAGTGCTCCAGGAGAGATTTTCTCTAAAGAAGGAAAGTGTGTAAAGAGAGTGACTGAACTCATCTTCAGGACTGGTTTTGATTTATTTGCATTTTTTTCTAGGGGAATGAAGGTCAGGATTTGCTGCTGCCTTTAACTGTGCAGGTGTCTGACCTGGGCTCAGGCTTCCACAGCCCAAGGGATGAGAGGCCCCCAGAGGGGCTGATTTCTCTTGGCTTCCCTTGTTATCAGTTGTAGGGATACTTCTGCAAAAACTTCTTTCTCCCCATTGGCTTGAGAGGGAGCTGGGTGCAAAATTTCAGTTGGATGAAGAAGTTTCAGGGAGGTAATTCCAGGAGAGAGGAATTCTGGCCGGTGCAGGTCAGTTCTCTCTGAGCATCTTCTTTTTAAGTGACAGTTTGGTGATCCTGTGCTGTTAAAATAAAAACCAGTCACCATAAACCCCATCCTTTGCCATTCCCTCTTACCTCACACGACTCTTTTGTATTTTAAGAAGCAATTTAATTAACCCACCTGTCCCCTTATCACCCATCCTGTTTGTCCTCACCTGTTTCCCTATCTGTAGTCAATCTGTTTTCATATGTCTACTTTTATAATCATTAATCCAATTCCTTTAATTCCAGCTCAAAAAGGAACACAGTTTAACATGTTTCTCCTCATGTGTTGTGTTCTGCACCTGGAGCAGTTTGGGGGTGTTTGGGGGTTTGGGCTGGGGGGGGAGCTTTGTCTGCATTGGAGTTTCCCCCCAGGCAGTGACAGTGTCTGATTCAAACCTTCCCCCTCCTGAAGGACAGCAAAAAGTTTGGCAAGAAGGAACAAGTGAGGTGCTTTTTCTGCTCGTGGCAGGCTGGGAACAGACCACCAACTAGAACAAAAGCCATCAAACCAGCCCCAGCAGCTCCAATTACACAGCACAGCCCGGGGTAGGACCCAGCACATCCACGGGGGTACAAGAGACTTACAAGGGTTTGGGGTTTGGTTTTGTTTTTTTTTTTTTTAACTCTTCCAGACTGTTTTGAAACATGAAGCAATGGGTTAAATTTAGCACAGTCCTCGGGAAGCTCCTTCCCATCCTCCAGGCTGGGTGTGGGACCCACCACCCGTGTGGATGTGCAGGTCCAGCTGCCTGGGCTGTCCCCGGGACAGGGGCCAGGCTGAGCAGGTGACATTCCTGCTCCCTGGTGACATTCCTGCTCCCTGGCACTTGGGCAGGGTCCAAACATGCAGGAGGTGAACAGGGGGCTGTGACTGGGCCAGGGGCTGGGGCAGAACCCTCCTCGTTCAGGCAATGAGCAGGAGTGGAGAACAACAACCCAATTCTGTGTCTCTTATTTTCCTTTCACAGAGGAGCAAAATCCTGGACCCACACACAGTTTATCACAGGCAGAATCATTTAATTCTGTGATCACAGAGGAGCTGTGGCTGCCCCATCCCTGGAAGTGTCCCAGGCCATGTTGGATGGGGCTTGGAGCAACCTGGTCTAGTGGAAGGTGTCCCTGCCCAGGGCAGGGGGTGGAATGAGATGAGCTTTAAGGTCCCTTCCAACCCAAACCATTCCAAGATTCTATGATATAATAAAATCTGGAAGAAACAACCAGTTCTAACTGATGAGCTACTGTTGCTCCTGCTGGAATGTTCCATCCTAGGAAGATTTCCCATAAAAGGAGGAGCTATAATTAATTGTGATAAATCCTCGGGGTTATTTGCTTGAATTTCTGTTTCACTGATCAACCAGAAGTGCACGCAGCACCCCCACACTGCCTGGGCTTCTGGAACAATATGTCTTAACGTGGTTTTTACAATCTAGATCCATTCTCCCTCTTTGTTTTCCAAAGCCTGGGTCTTAAAGAATGCTACACTCAAAAGTCCAATTGGGATTAGCCTGGAAAAGTGGCCAAAAAACCTGAATTCCAGGGAAGTCCTTCAACCCAGTCAATGTAAATAACATTTTACTGGGACATCTAGTGGGAGAACAACATAGTGCAAACCAGGCCAGCCCTTATCTGTGCTGGGGCTGGCTGGGAGGCTGGAATCCTCCTGCCAGTACATCCAGTTTGTAATGGAAAAATCCTCACTTTCCAAATAATCCCCGAGGATCTCCTTAATTTAATTTGAAAACTAATTTTACAAAATCTTTAATTTTTGCTGGGCTTGGAGCGGGGTAAAGATTAAACATAAAAACAAAGTATAAGTTTTGAGAAACCCATCGTGATTCTTTTTGCAAAATTGGAAGAAACTAATGAAAAAGAAAATATAAGGTGGAGAATGTTCCTTCTTTTTATTTTTTTTCAGCCTCAACTGAAACCTCATTTGCAGATTGAAGTGATAATGGAGTAAATAAGGGAAATGATGAAATTGTTTTGGAAACAAGAGCCTACTTTTTGGCTCCATTTGTGCAGGATTACTAATAGGAGATGCCTGGCATGACGAGGTCTCCTTGGAGTCCCCAGGAACGATGGGAAAGTGTGATTTCTGAGCCGTGTCCTGTGTTGGTGCCCAAGTGCTCACAAGGGCTGCAAGTCCCAGGGAAACCTGGGAAACCTGGAGTTCAGGCTGTTCTCCAGCAGCAGATTTGTTCCCTTTCCAAATGAGCAAATCCACTTATTGATCCCTGCCATGAAAACAAAGTAAAGAGGAATATTTGTGTCTGACTGAGGTGCTTGCAAAGCAAAAGCAGGGGTGGGGAAGGCAAGGGAGGTAAAAGCAGGGGGTCTCTGGCTCCTCCTGCCCCAACACGGACGAGGCCACAGAGCCAAATTCTTTGCTGCTTTTCAAAAAAAAAATCTGCAAACTCCAAATGTTCCATTTTCCTGTTTCCATCTCTGGGATGGCCATCCCTGGATAACTCCCTTAGGTAGCTGGGCCACCTCTATAAGTCGAAGCCTTCAAGGAAAAGAGATAAGAGCAGTAACTGGGAGGGGTTTGTTCCTTCCATGCTTTGATGGAAGCACTGCCGTGTCCATGTGCTGGGTTATCCCACACCCCTCAGTCCCTGGGCTGGAGCTGAGGTTACCTGGGGCCTGCCAGAGCTGTCTCTTCCCATGGTTTTATCTGTTTACACCCCCAGCCCAGGTGAAACAGGAGCAGTTCCTGTGCACGTTCCTCAGTGGGACATCAGCCAGTGCCCTCGGCTCGGGGAGATGAATTCCAAAAGCCCTCTGAGCTCCTGGTAGGGGCTTTCAGGGACAAGGCAAAGGTAGAGCAGGAATTACTGATGGAATTGCAGCAGGCAGAGCTGCTCTGGAAGCACAGGGAGCCCCGAGGACTGAGATCTCAGCCCGTGGATCCAACAGTCCTCACGCTGGCTCTGAGCTGCAATGGTTGATCTAATAATTATTGTTTTCCAACTTGAGCTCGTAGGAGGCTGAGCCCTTCCAACTCTTTGGGATAATGAGGTGGATAAAACCCCTGAATGTTCTGTACCAGAGCCCTTTCTGACACTCTCACATGCTCCTAAGTATGTCATCAGCTGCACTCAGACTGTTAAATCCCAATACACGAGCAAAGGGCTCGGAAAGAGTGGAACTGGAAAAGAGGTGGGATCAGGCTCGCCCACAGGATTTTCTTTTGTGCCAGTGCTCACAGACGTTTCGAGTTAAAGCAAGAACCAGGCCAGGAAAAATGTGCAGATGCTTTAATTCTCTGCAGGATTTATAATATTACACGGTGAGCGTTTGCACCCTATACAATAAAACCACGTTGGCTTTACTACATATAAAAGAAAACAAAACAAAAAATCACAAGTTTGACAGCAATTAGGGTGAATAGACATTTATTTTATCCTTTTACTAGCAGGACCAATTGTGATTTTATGCTCTGAAAAAGCTCATTTTAAAGTTTTATGTCTGAAGTGGCCTTGCCAAATCTAGCTTAATATTGTTACATTAAATGGATGGTAAAATGTGTTCTTAAAACCCTCCATCCTGTAAAGGACCTGGAACCAGGGAACTACTGCTAATGAGAGTCAGGTCCTGAAACACAGCCCTTGTGCATGTTTGCTAGAAACAGCTGGAGGTGTTTGCCAGTCCCTCCCAGTACATGGGCCTGGCTTTCCAGGCTGCATTCCCCATCCAAGCTGCTGGTTCCCAGCCACCCAGAGCACTGGCCAATCCACAGCCACAGCAGGAAACCCAAAGTGCCTGGAGCTGTGCTGGCACCACGAGCACGCTTAGAGAGATCTTTCCCATCTCCAGAAGTGGCTCCTCTCCCTTCCCACACCCCCAGCCCTTCTCTTTCTCCACTCTTCTGGCTTTGGGAAGGAGCCCTGAAACCATTGGTTAGAACCAGCCTCACAATGGTTAGAGGAATTCTGGTCACATTTTCTTGTTTTCTGTTCTTCTCACCCCCAAAACCTTTATTATTTTGGGAAATTGCTCCAGGCAGGGAGGAGCTTAAAGCATGTGGTGCTCAGATCACTCCCACCCTTGATGGTCATGGTACCCTCCTAGAACCCAACCCAGTCAGGGGATGCAGCTCCCTCAGCACCCCTGATTTACCTGGGCCTCCAAATATTTTCTTGCTCTTCTTTCTGAATGGTCAGTCAGACACAGAGGGGCTGGAGTGTGTGCAGGGAAGGGAACGGAGCTGGGAAGGGGCTGGAGCAGCAGGAGCAGCTGAG